>NC_084630.1:11007930-11075430 GCF_033978795.1 Nerophis ophidion | reverse complement strand
GCGCATGTCTAGAATTTCCGCCGGGTCAAACTCGTCACGTCACGAGTGACACTTCACCTGTCATCATTTTCAAAATGGAGAAGGTTAAATTCAATCATTTGAAATCGCAAAAAGGGCAGAAGATTAAGAGCTATTCAGTAGAATTTAAGGTCCAAGCTATTGAATATGCTAAAAAGAGTAGTAAGCAGCTATGTTTTATTAATATACCGTAGCTGCGTGTGTCAAATATGAGTCATTAAATGACTCCCACCTCCGGGTGGTAGAGGTTGCTAGTGATCCTTCTTGCGACTACTTGGCTGCAGAAGAAGTGACAACAAGCAGCAAGAATGAGCAGCGTGTGTTTATTTTTTCCTCTCGCTTGCACTTTTAACATGGAGAATAACATATCTAAAATAAAAAAGTTTTCTAAACTGGACTTTCAATCGAAGCAGGAAGTAATAAAGAAAGATCTCCTTCGAGACTAAGAGACTTTTAAAACTGAAGAAAGATAAGGAAGACTTCTATAAACAAGTTATCGATGCTTTTGATCGGAAGGAGCTGTGCTTGGACTTCATTTATAAGTAAAGGTAAGACCATAATAAAGTTTTTTTTTAATTAAATCTGCTTTTAATGATGGTATCCTTACATCACAGTCAAATTTTTAAGCGCAGGCCTAAATTTACCGCATGCCTTAGGTAAGTGCCGGAGTGAGAAGAGGTTTTAAAATAATTAGCGCATGCTTAGCATTACGGCGGGCTCAGGATTAACGCCGGGTCAAAATCGTTTCGCAAAATATTATTTTTATTAGCGCATGTCTAGAATTTCCACCGGGTCAAACTCGTCACGTCACGAGTGACACTTCACCTGTCATCATTATCAAAATGGAGAAGGTTAAATTTAATAAGTTTAAATCAAATAAAGGGCATAAGATTAAGAGCTATTCAGTAGGATTTAAGGTCCAAGCTGTTGAATATGCTAAAAAGAGTAGTGAGAAGCTATGTTTTATTAATATACCGTAGCTGCGTGTGTCAAATATGAGTCATTAAATGACTCCCACCTCCTGGTGGTAGAGGGTGCTAGTGATCCTTCTTGCGACTACTTGGCTGCAGAAGAAGTGACAACAAGCAGCAAGAATGAGCAGCGTGTGTTTATTTTTTCCTCTCTCTTGCACTTTTAACATGGAGAATAACATATCTAAAATAAAACAGTTTTCTAAACTGGACTTTCAATCGAAGCAGGAAGTGATAAAGAAAGATCTCCTTCGAGACAGAGAGACTTTTAAAACTGAAGAAAGATAAGGAAGACTTCTATAAACAAGTTATCGATGCTTTTGATCGGAAGGAGCTGCGCTTGGACTTCATTTATAAGTAAAGGTAAGACAATAATAATGTTTTTTTTAATTAAATGTGCTTTTAATGATGGTATCCTTACATCACAGTCAAATTTTTAAGCGCAGGCCTAAATTTACCGCATGCCTTAGGTAAGTGCCGGAGTGAGAAGAGGTTTTAAAATAATTAGCGCATGCTTAGCATTACGGCGGGCTCAGGATTAACGCCGGGTCAAAATCGTTTCGCAAAATATTATTTTTATTAGCGCATGTCTAGAATTTCCGCCGGGTCAAACTCGTCACGTCACAAGTGACACTTCACCTGTCATCATTTTCAAAATGGAGAAGGTTAAATTCAATCATTTGAAATCGCATAAAGGGCAGAAGATTAAGAGCTATTCAGTAGGATTTAAGGTCCAAGCTATTGAATATGATAAAAAGAGTAGTAAGCACCTATGTTTTATTAATATACCATAGCTGCGTGTGTCAAATATGAGTCATTAAATGACTCCCGCCTCCTGGTGGTAGAGGGTGCTTAGTGATCCTTCTTGCGACTACTTGGCTGCAGAAGAAGTGATAACAAGCAGCAAGAATGAGCAGCGTGTGTTTATTTTTTCCTCTCGCTTGCACTTTTAACATGGAGAATAACATATCTAAAATCAAACCGTTTTCTAAACTGGACTTTCAATCGAAGCAGGAAGTAATAAAGAAAGATCGTCTTCGAGACAGAGAGACTTTTAAAACTGAAGAAAGATAAGGAAGACTTCTATAAACAAGTTATCGATGCTTTTGATCGGAAGGAGCTGCGCTTGGACTTCATTTATAAGTAAAGGTAAGACCATAATAATGTTTTTTTTAATTAAATGTGCTTTTAACGATGGTATCCTTACATCACAGTCAAAGTTTTAAGCGCAGGCCTAAATTTACCGCATGCCTTAGGTAAGTGCCGGAGTGAGAAGAGGTTTTAAAATAATTAGCGCATGCTTAGCATTACGGCCGGCTCAGGATTAACGCCGGGTCAAAATCGTTTCGCAAAATATTATTTTTATTAGCGCATGTCTAGAATTTCCGCCGGGTCAAACTCGTCACGTCACGAGTGACACTTCACCTGTCATCATTTTTAAAATGGAGAAGGTTAAATTCAATCATTTGAAATCGCATAAAGGGCAGAAGATTAAGAGCTATTCAGTAGGATTTAAGGTCCAAGCTATTGAATATGCTAAAAAGAGTAGTAAGCAGCTATGTTTTATTAATATACCGTAGCTGCGTGTGTCAAATATGAGTGATTAAATGACTCACGCCTCCTGGTGGTAGAGGGTGCTAGTGATCCTTCTTGCGACTACTTGGCTGCAGAAGAAGTGACAACAAGCAGCAAGAATGAGCAGCGTGTGTTTATTTTTTCCTCTCGCTTGCAGTTTTAACATGGAGAATAACATATCTAAAATAAAACCGTTTTCTAAACTGGACTTTCAATCGAAGCAGGAAGTAATAAAGAAAGATCTCCTTCGAGACAGAGAGACTTTTAAAACTGAAGAAAGATAAGGAAGACTTCTATAAACAAGTTATCGATGCTTTTGATCGGAAGGAGCTGCGCTTGGACTTCATTTATAAGTAAAGGTAAGACCATAATATAGTTTTCTTTTTATTAATTGTGCTTTTAATGATGGTATCCTTACATCACAGTCAAAGTTTTAAGCGCAGGCCTAAATTTACCGCATCCCTTAGGTAAGCGTCGGAGTGAGAAGAGGTTTTAAATTAATTAGCGTCCCGGCGGCAATCAAGGAAATACGGTACATGTATTTTTAGGAAAACTAATAGAAAACCTGGAAGTCCTGTGGGGAGTGCTCAGAGAGTATGGGGTATTGGACTGTCTTATTGTGGCAGTCCGTTCCCTGTACGATCAGTGCCAGAGCTTGGTTCGCATTGCCGGCAGTAAGTCGAACACATTTCCAGTGAGGGTTGGACTCCGCCAAGGCTGTCCTTTGTCACCGATTCTGTTCATAACTTTTATGGACAGAATTTCTAGGCGCAGTCAAGGCGTTGAGGGGTTCCGGTTTGGTAACCGCAGGATTAGGTCTCTGCTTTTTGCAGATGATGTGGTCCTGATAGCTTCATCTGACCGGGATCTTCAGCTCTCGCTGGATCGGTTCGCAGCCGAGTGTGAAGCGACCGGAATGAGAATCAGCACCTCCAAGTCCGAGTCCATGGTTCTCGCCCGGAAAAGGATGGAGTGCCATCTCCGGGTTGGGGAGGAGACCCTGCCCCAAGTGGAGGAGTTCAAGTACCTAGGAGTCTTGTTCACGAGTGAGGGAAGAGTGGATCGTGAGATCGACAGGCGGATCGGTGCAACGTCTTCAGTAATGCGGACGTTGTACTGATCCGTTGTGGTGAAGAAGGAGCTGAGCCGGAAGGCAAAGCTCTCAATTTACCGGTCGATCTACGTTCCCATCCTCACCTATGGTCATGAGCTTTGGGTCATGACCGAAAGGATAAGATCACGGGTACAAGCGGCCGAAATGAGTTTCCTCCGCCGGGTGGCGGGGCTCTCCCTTAGAGATAGGGTGAGAAGCTCTGCCATCCGGGAGGAACTCAAAGTAAAGCCGCTGCTCCTCCACATCGAGAGGAGCCAGATGAGGTGGTTCGGGCATCTGGTCAGGATGCCACCCGAACGCCTCCCTAGGGAGGTGTTTAGGGCACGTCCAACCGGTAGGAGGCCACGGGGAAGACCCAGGACACGTTGGGAAGACTATGTCTCCCGGCTGGCCTGGGAACGCCTCGGGATCCCCCGGGAAGAGCTAGACGAAGTGTCTGGGGAGAGGGAAGTCTGGGTTTCCCTGCTTAGGCTGTTCCCCCCGCGACCCGACCTCGGATAAGCGGAAGATGATGGATGGATGGATGGATAATAGAAAACCTCACAATAAAGTCTGATTGAATAATGCTAAAAATGTTATGACAGACCGCTTTAAAAACAGAATGGATTTTTTTTTCTATAAACGATAAAACACTGAATATTGAGACCCCCCACTCTATCAACATATTTTACAATCAAGCCAAATGTAACAAACACAGCGCAATATGAAGGTGAAGGGTAAAAAAAACAAAGAACATCTACAATTTGATATATGTGATATATCACTAATCTCCTTCCACAGAGTGTTTCCCACTCTGGAAACACTCTGTGGAAACGCTTCCCCACCCACACTGCTTGGTGCCTCGTCTGACCTGCTGTGACGTAGATTACCATAGTAACTAGTTGTCACAATTGGGGTTGCAGCTTGCTGCCGGATCGTTCCTCCAGATGCAACACGGACACTCCGGATGACAGCGTGAAGGTAGAAATATGATTTAATCCGTGCAAAACATCCAACTACCAACATAAGGCAAAAACAACAAAAAGGAAAGCGCGCCTAACACAAGCGATGCTAAGAAAAGCACTTAGCGCAGAGATCAAAACTAGGAGCCCAGAAATACCAACGAAACTGTTGCGTATGCAAACAACGAATCCACGACGAGTGACCGGAAAAGGCAGGCTTAAATAGTGTCTCTAGATTAGACACATGTGTGTCCCAAACAGAGGCAGGTGAAAATCATAGTGACAAAACAAACAAGGAAGTGCAATCTGGAACTAAAGAAGTCCAAAACTAACAGAACTTAACTAAACTAAACATGATCCGGACCATGGATGATGGCAGAAGTAGGGTTGTACAGTATACGGGTATTAGTATAGTACCGCAATACTAATAAATTATATTCAGTACGATAAAGTACCTTCAGGAGGAACAGTGTGGTTTTCGTCCTGGTCGTGGAACTGTGGACCAGCTCTATACTCTCGGAAGGGTTCTTGAGGGTGCATGGGAGTTTGCCCAACCAGTCTACATGTGCTTTGTGGACTTGGAGAAGGCATTCGACCGTGTCCCTCGGGAAGTCTTGTGGGGAGTGCTCAGAGAGTATGGGGTATCGGACTGTCTTATTATGGGAGTCCGATCCCTGTATGATCAGTGTCAGAGCTTGGTCCGCATTGCTGGCAGTAAGTCGGACACGTTTCCAGTGAGGGTTGGACTCCGCCAAGGCTGTCCTTTGTCACCGATTCTGTTCATAACTCTTATGGACAGAATTTCTAGGCGCAGTCAAGGTGTTGAGGGGTTCCGGTTTGGTGGCCGCGGGATTAGGTCTCTGCTTTTTGCAGACGATGTGGTCCTGTTGGCTTCATCTGGCCGGGATCTTCAGCTCTCACTGGATCGGTTCGCAGCCGAGTGTGAAGCGGCCGGAATGAGAATCAGCACCTCCAAATCCGAGTCCATGGTTCTCTCCCGGAAAAGGGTGGAGTGCCATCTCCGGGTTGGGGAGGAGACCCTGTCCCAAGTGGAGGAGTTCAAGTACCTAAGAGTCTTGTTCACGAGTGAGGGAAGAGTGGATCGTGAGATCGACAGGTGGATCGGTGCGGCGTCTTCAGTAATGCGGACGGTGTACCGATCCGTTGTGGTGAAGAAGGAGCTGAGCCGGAAGGCAAAGCTCTCAATTTACCGGTCGATCTACGTTCCCATCCTCACCTATGGTCATGAACTTTGGGTCATGACCGAAAGGATAAGATCACGGGTACAACTCAGAGTAAAGCCGCTGCTCCTCCACATCGAGAGGAGCCAGATGAGGTGGTTCGGGCATCTGGTCAGGATGCCACCCGAACGCCTCCCGAGGGAGGTGTTTAGGGCACGTCCAACCGGTAGGAGGCCACGGGGAGGACCCAGGACACGTTGGGAAGACTATGTCTCCCGGCTGGCCTGGGAACGCCTCGGGATCCCCCGGGAAGAGCTAGACGAAGTGGCTGAGGAGAGGGAAGTCTGGGCTTCCCTGCTTAGGCTGCTGCCCCCGTGACCCGACCTCGGATAAGCGGAAGAAGACGGATGGATGGATGGATGGATGATAAAGTACCGGTCCGCCACATCCCAAGATTTTTTGTTAAAATAAAACCAATAATGCATTTTTTCTGGTCCCCTTTATTTAGAATAGTATCAAAGTACCGAAAAGCATCAAAATAATATTGGCATCAGGAGAACACTAGTCACTAAAATATCATGCAAAAGCGCAGATTACAACCATGGAAATATGTTGTATAGTTCAAGACTTATGGTCATTTGAAAATATCACTAATGGCAGCTACACTTTCCATCTTAAAGATATATAAAAAAAAATATTTCGGAATGTCCGGCGGGCCAGATTGAAAAGTTTAACGGGCTTAATTTGCTCCAGGTCTGTTGTAGATTGTGTTGTCATCGTGAACACGCTGCAATGACACTTCATGTGCACCAGCTGCAGACTGACGTGCAAAATCAACAAATATGAGAGTGGCAGTGCTATGGAAACAGCAGGGGGAGAATTAAAGCACGGATGAATATTGAATATTCGTCAAGAATTCCCCTGAAGGTCTTGACTTGAAAAATAAGCATTCAATGCACTATCAATAGCAGAGAAGAATAAGGCATGCAGTTGTGGAAAGCAAAGTCCTCTTCTTTGACTTGATGTGAATTAAATTGAAGTTTAAAGTCCTACTGAAACCCACTACTACCGACCACGCAGTCTGATAGTTTATATATCAATGATGAAATATTAACATTGCAACACATGCCAATACGGCCGGTTTAGTTTACTAAATTGCAATTTTAAATTTCCCGCGGAGTTTCTTGTTGAAAACGTCGCAAAATGATGACGCGTGTTTGAGACGTCTCGGGTTGTAGCGGACATATTAGCCCAGCACCACACACGGCTAAAAGTCGTTTCTTTTCATCGCATAATTACACAGTAATTTGGACATCTGTGTTGCTGAATCTTTTGCAATTTGTTCAATTAATAATGGAGACTGTAAAGAAGAATGCTGTTGGTGGAAAGCGGTGGATTGCATCTGCCTTTAGCAACTGAAACACAGCCTGTGTTTCTTTGTTTGTTGTGAAGCTTTAACACAGAGCGGTCAAGCGAACATGTTTCTCTACGTCAACCAGCAAGTTTTTGGATGGGGAAATTGTGATATTAAGTCGGCTCTTACCGGAGACTTCAGTGGATTATTGTACTTCCTCCTGCAGCTCAAAAAGGCAGCTGTGATCTTGGCTCCTCCATTGGCTTCTCTGAGAGACACTGGCGTTCACCGCAGCCATCCGACTTTCAGGTATGACTTTACAATCTCACTAAAACACTATTAAAAAAATAAGCAGATAAGAGATCTTCCGGAATTATCCTAGTAAATGTGTCTAGTTACATCTGAAATGGTCCCACTGGAGCCGTCGCTTTTTTTTTTTGTGCTTCACTCTAACTTTCCTCATCCACGAATCGTTCATCCTCGCGCAAATTAATGGGGAAATTGTCGCTTTTTCAGTCCGAATAGCTCTTGCTGCTGGAGGCTCACATTATAAACAATGTGAGGATGTGAGGAGCTCTACAACCCGTGACGTCACGCACACATCGTCTGCTACTTCCGGTACAGGCAAGGCTTTTATATTAGCGACCAAAAATTGCGAACTTTATCGTCGATGTTCTTACTAAATCCTTTCAGCAAAAATATGGCAATATCGCGAAGTGATGACACAAAGAATGGACCTGCTATCCCCGTTTAAATAAGAAAATCTCATTTCAGTAGGTCTTTAATTGATTTAAGGTTTGCTGGCTCAGGCTCCCCCAGACTCCTTAAATTCTTTCTGCATGTTCAATGAAATGGGTTTGACCAAAATTAGTTTAGGGGGAAAAATATGTTGGAGCTGATATTTTTTGCTTCATTTCAGTAAAGTGCCTAACCCTGTACAAAGCTGGGTTTGGCTCTTCTCCAGTCTTTGGAAACACAATGATATTAAATTAACATTTCTGTGTTGTTTTTCTTAAATGTCTCTTTTTATCGTTTTTACTGTGCTATGGGCCATGTTTGTGTCTGAAATAACGTTTGATGATGTTAATGATGCATTTGGAAAAAAACAAACATGCACCTGACACCAAGCTGCACTTAAATAAACAGACCTGGGATAAACAACAAAGCGAAATTGTGCGGATGACCTAATTTTAAATAAGATCATGTGTGCAGGGAAATAGCTGCAAAAAGCTGACGATGCTTGATTTTCTTTTTGTTTTAATAAACTTAATCAACTCTGAACCAAAAGTTAATACATTTACACTGTCCTAAATTGTAGTTAATGTCCTACTCAAGGCTGCATTGGGATGGGCATTGGGGTGCTCCTAAAATCAATTAAAATCCAAAACTCAAATCTGATTTATTTCAATTCAGTCATAATTAAAAAGAATGAGTGTTTACTCGCTGCGCATATGCGTCAGAAGCAAGGCGGTAACCTGTTTTAAAAAGTGTTATTATTTTCATACCAATATAAAATCAGCTTGAATCAAGAATCATGTGGAATCAAGAATTTATTCGAGAATATAAAATGTGATTTCTAATTATATGTAATATACATATATATTATATGTATATAATATATATTATACATACTATAAATTATATATATCATTTATATTATATTATATGTATATTATATACATATTTACGTATATATGTACATACATATATATATATATACTGTACATATATATATATACTATACCAATTATATGTATGTATATATGTATATAAATTATATATATACACGTATATATGTATATATACATGCATACATTATATATATATATATGTATATATATAAATTATATATATATATGTATATAAATTATATATATACGTGTATATACACACATATATATGTGTATATATACACGTATATATGTATATATACACGTACATATATATATACGTGTGTATATATATATATGTATACACACGTATATATATACACATGTATATATATATGTACACATACACACACACACACACACACACACGTACACATACACACACACACACACACACACACACACACACACACACACACACACACACACACACACACACACACACACACACACACACACACACACACACACACACACACACACACACACACACACATCCATCGATCCATCCATTTTCTACCGTTTATTCCCTTTGGGGTCGCGGGGGGCGCTGGTGCCTAGTTCAGCTACAATCGGGCGGAAGGCGGTGTACACCCTAGACAAGTCGCCACCTCATCGCCGTATACATACATATTAATACAATGTATATATAATTAATATAACTGGATATTAAGAGTATGTGAAAGTTGGACCGCTGCCGTGTTTATTTCCCTGACGACCTCCTTAAAGTTTTGCAGTCAATCAGAAAATATCAAGCACCTAAAATGCGCCATACGTCTGGAGAAAGTCTGTTTCAATTCTTTTCAATGTGCATTGCAAAGGATTTTAATGGGTGTAATTTTGAACTATGTGTTGTGTTTGGACATTTTTTGTAAAATCCACAAAAGTCAATGAGCAGGTTGCGTTATGTGAGACCATGTCTGTTGACTTTTTGTGTGACTTTATTTGCACCATGAGTGGGAAAGGTTGTTTGGATTAGGTCATAATTAAAATGTTGTTCTGTGTATACTTTTATGTACAATTCATGGTAATTAACTTACTTTACCCACATTGTCCTCTGGATTGGGGGAAAATGGCATCAGATGCCGTCAAGTCAGATATTTGAATAATAAGATTTCACAGGGCGGATGTCTTATTAAACAGCCAAAACTAACATCCTGCCGGGAGGCACTTGGCTCGTGGGCCATAGTTTGGACTGCTTTGCTGTAGGGCAGGGGTGCCCACACTTTTTCTGCAGGTGAGCTACTTTTCAATTGACCAACTCGAGGGGATCTACCTCATTTATATATATCATTTATATTTATTTATTTATGAAAGAGACATTTTTGTAAACAAGTTAAATGTGTTTAATGATAATACAAGCATGTGTAACACATATAGATGTCTTTCTTTCACAAAGACAAGAATATAAGTTGGTGTATTACCTGATTCTGATGACTTGCATTGATTGGAATCAGACAGTAATGATGATAACGCCCACATTTTCAAATGGAGGAAAAAAAGTTGTCCTTTCTGTACAATACCACATGAAAGTGGTTGGTTTTTGGCATCTAATTCATCCAGCTTCCATACACTTTACAAGAAAAACATTGGCGGCAAATTCCGTAGCTTGCTTGATTGACATTCACGGCACCCGAGGGTCTTGTGAGATGACGCTGGCTGCTGCCAGTTCATTATTATGAAAAAATGACAGAGAGGAAGGCGAGAAACACTTTTTATTTCAACAGACGTTCGCGCCGTCCTTTCCGTCAAAACTCTAAAGGCCGACTGCACATTTCCTATCTTCACAATAAAAGCCCTGCTTCGTGCTGCCTGCGCTAACAAAATAAGAATCTCAGAAAGCTGGCGTGCACAAGTGATGTGCACGCCAGCTTTCTGAGGGATCGCTTGTGCACGCCAGTTCTCCGAGACTCTGTATTTAGTTAGCGCAGGCAGCATGAAGCAGGGCTTTTATTGTGAAGATAGGAAATGTGCAGTCGGCCTTTAGAGTTTTGACGGAAGGTACGGCGCGAGAGTCTGTTGAAATAAAAAGTGTTTCTCGCCTTCCTCTCGGTCATATTTTAATAATAATGATTTTGCAGCAGCCAGCGTCATCTCACAAGACCCTCCGGTACCGTGAATGTCATTTAAGTGACGTCTTGGTGAAGATTGATGATCACTAATTTTTAGGTCTATTTTTTTTAAAAGCCTGGCTCGAGATCGACTGACACACCCCCCGCGGTCGACTGGTAGCTCGCGATCGACGTAATGGGCACCCCTGCTGTAGGGTATTTTAAAGGAGAACATTATCACCAGACCTATGTAAGCGTCAATATATACCTTGATGTTGCAGAAAAAAGACCAAATGTTTTTTTAACCCATTTTCCAAACCCTAAACGGGTGAATTTGGCAATTTAAACGCCTTTCAATTGATCGCCTGTCGAAGCGATGACCTTTCACCTGTGACGTCACATCGTGAAGCGACCCGCCATTTTCTCAATCTCATGACATGTAGCAAGTCAAATCAGCTCTGTTATTTTGAGTTTTTTCGACTGTTTTCCCATACCTTGGAGACATCACACCTCGTCGATGTGTTGTCGGAGGGTGTAACAACGCGAACAGAGACGGATTCAATTTGCACCAGTGGCCAAAAGATGCGAAAGTTTGTTCCGCACACTTTACCGACGACAGCTATGCTACGACAGAGATGGCAAGAATGTGTGGATATCCTGCGACACTCTAAGCAGATGCATTTCCAACGATAAAGTCAACGAAATCTGCAATATTGGAAAATAGACCACCACTGAATCTGCCGGAGTGCCTGAGCTATTCAGGGACGACGGAGCACGGCAAGCCCCTGGATGTCTTGGCTAAGACGTGATTTATACCACTTCTTTCTCATTTTGTCCACCAAACTTATAATGTTGTGCATGAATGCACAAAGGTGAGTTTTGTTGATGTTATTGACTTATGTGGAGTGTGCTAATCAGACATATTTGGTCACGGCATGACTGCAAGCTAATCGATGCTAACATGCTATTTAGGCTAGCTATACGTACATATTGCATCATTTTGCCTCATTTGTAGCTATATTTGAGCACATTTAGTTTCCTTTAAGTCCTCTTAATTCAATTTATATCTCATGACACACGTTTAATGCCAAACAAACACATACCAATCGTTGGTTAGAAGGCGATCGCCGAATTCGTCCTCGCTTCCTCCCGTGTCGCTGTCTGTCGTGCCGTTTTCGTCGGTTTTGCTTGTATACGGTTCAAAGCCATATGGCTCAATAGCTTTAGTTTTTTCATTCAATTTCGTTTTCGCTACCTGCTTCCACACTCCAACCATACGTTTCAATACATGCGTAATCTGTTGAATCGCTTACGCAGCTGAAATCCGAGTTACTATCGCTATACCTTTCTGTGCTGTCCGCCATGTTTGTTTATGGTGGTTTCACGCTGTGACGTCACAGGATAATGGATGGGTGGATATACCGATAGTGTGGTAAACTGGATTTTTCATGTTTTTCTGTGTTTGTTTGCACATCATGTTTTACTCTCGCTCTCGCCCACAGTCTGGAGTGCAGCTGACGCTGGGCAATCGTGCACACCTGAAAGCTGATTAGGTGGTCTATTTAGTCTGGGTGCTGACGGCCTGTCAGTGCCGGAACTTTGTATTCCACTGCAAGTTCTATCGCATGTGTCTTGGCCTCCTACAAACTTACAGTCTTTCTAGTCTGTCTTGTGCTCCTCTCAGGTTTGCTTATTTATATCCTAGCCTTGTCTAGCGTCTTTAGTTAACATTTTGTTTCTTTGTTTTACTTCGTGTTTTGAAGTAAGTTATCCTAGTTTCGTCTAGTGTTTTCTGTTCAATTGTTGATTGTTTGATATAGTTATTTATTCATGGTGTGTTTTGTATTTCCACCATCGCTTTTTGTTTTGGCTACGTTCCACTTCCACCTAATAAAGGAAGAATTTAACTATATCATACTACGTCTCTGCATCCTTGGGATCCACTCTCCAATTTTCGTAACAGATAGTGAAAATCAGGCACTTTGAAGCCGTTTTTCGAGATATTACGTGATGGGTAAAATTTTGAGAAAAACTTCGAAAAATAAAATAAGCCACTGGGAACTGATTTTTATTGGTTTTAACCCTTCAGAAATTGTCATAATGTTCCCTTTTAAGGTATTATTCACTCCCTTGCCATCTCTATCACATTACTCCATTTTCCTACAGTATCCATTACAAGTTGAATTGCATGCAAATGATTTATTATGCAAAACAATGTAATTTTAAAGCCAACCAGTAGATGATCCCTTTAGAGCAGTGGTCCCCAACCACCGGTCCGTGACGCATTTTCTACCGGGCCACACGGAGACATTAAATCATTTATAACAGACCGCATATTCTTCTACTTAACTATTGCCAGTCCCACCAGACATATCAATACGCTTGTTCATAGATGTATTATAAAACTCCTGATAGGAAGTTGCCATTTGCTATATTTGTTAAATCTTTGTTTCATGGGACAATTTACATTAATAAACATACAATATGTAAAAGTGCCGAATCGTTGGTTCCATCTGCAACCCGCGGCAGGTTGATGACCTTAGATCAGGGCAGATGGAGAAGTGCTAAATTGTTGCATATAATAATTGTAATGAAGGAAGTAAATACTAATTTCCTTTAGCCTAGTAAGTGAAAGTGCTGGTATTATTGCACTATTAGATGAGTAGTTAGCAATAACAGATGTATTTACGTATGGAAAGTTGGACCAAAAAAAGCTAACATTATTGTATTTACGTATGAAATATTGCACGAAATATGAATACATAACTTTTAGAATGGAAATAGAAATTCACAGAAATCTTTTGGAACTAATGGCAAGTATGTCAAGCTTTATTATATATCCAAGCTGTTGTCCTCTAATGTGACGTATCACCTATAACCCATCAGATACAAAAAAGCTTACTACTAGCAAAAATTAGTAAAAACAACAAGTCTATGGAGAACTTTTTTGCAAAGGGAAAAGGCCAGGGGCTACCACTAATTCAACGTTATGGTGAGTTTTTTCATGTAGTCATTTTTGTTGTATTTATCTGCCACACTTGAAAGGCCAATTCCTGAAAATAATGCCTACATTAAACTGGTCCCAGATGCAAAAAAGGTTGGGGACCTCTGCTTTAGAGGAGTCCTTAATACTTCTGATGATGACTGCTGATCCATCCAGATTTATGTTTCTCATTGATGAAAAAAGTATATCGGGTAGAGCATGGGTGTCAAACTCTGGCTCATTGGCCAAATTTGGCCCACCGTGTGATTTCATTTGGCCCTTGAGGCAATATCTCAGTGCCCCTCCTGAAAACCTCCTCGGCAACAATTCTCCCTAATTCCTCCCGATTTTCACCTGGACAACAATATTGGGGGAGTGTCTTGAAGGCACTGCCTTTTGCGTTCTCTACAACTTGCAGTCACATCCGCTTTCCATCCATACAAGCAGCTTGCCAGCCAAGTCACATAATACATGCGGCTTGTACACACACACATATGTGAATGCAAGGCATACTTGGTCAACAGCCACACAGGTCACACTGAGGGTGGCCGTATAAACAACTTCAGCACTGTTACAAATATGCGCCACACTGTGAACCCACACCAAACAAGAATGACACATTTCGGGAGAACATCAGCACCGTAACACAACAGAACAAATACCCAGAACTCTTCCGGGGTCGCTACAATATACCCCCTCCCTCCACCCCCGATACCACCAAACCCCCCCACCCAACTGTTATTTTATTTTCAATTTTATTAGCCTGTGGAAAAAGTTAATATTGATATTTACCTCAGAAGGCTGCAAAATAGAAAAGAGGCATTCAATTTTTAATTTAAATTGTATTTAATATACCATTGATGTTTTTTCGTTTGTTTGATTTTGCACTATTAAGTTATATAAGCGTTGCTTGTTCTATATTCAGTGTTAAAGCAAATCGATGTAGCAAACTGAGCAATAATTAAGGTTTTATTCAGGCACTTTCTAAAGCATAGGTGTCAAACTCTGGCCCTTAATATACCATTGATGTTTTTTCGTTTGTTTTTTGAAAGTTGATTTTGCACTATTAAGTTATATAAGCGTTGCTTGTTCCATATTCATGCAAATCGATGTAGCAAACTGAGCAATAATTAAGGATTTATTCATGCACTTTCTAAAGGCTTGAATGTTTGATTCATTCATTATTGCTATTTTATTTTCAAATGTATTATTAGCCTGTGGAAAATGTTTATTTTTATATTAACCATTGAAGGCTGCAAATCGAAAAGAGGCATTCAAATTTCATTTAAATCTTATTTGATATGATGAGGTGGCGACTAGTCCAGGGTGTACCCCGCCTTCCGCCCGATTGTAGCTGAGATAGGCGCCAGCGCCCCCTGCGACCCCAAAAGGGAATAAGCGGTAGAAAATGGATGGATGGATGGATATGCCATTGATATGTTTTAATTATTATTAATTTTTGAAACTCAATTTTGCATGTCACTATAAAGTTATACAAGCCTTGCTTGTTCAATATTAAATGCAAAACTTGTTTGGGTCCCCTATTAAAAGGTTAATTTGTTCAACCTTGGCCTTTTCAACCTTTGTTCAGTTTTACATTTTGGCCCATTCTGTATTTGAGTTTGACACCCCCGGGGTAGAGCATACTGGCATGCATATTAAAAAGGTTTTCATTGGGCGCAATATGCCACACGCATGCACTGGTCATGGTATTGCTGGATAATCAGTGAAAAATTGGGCTGCCAAATAGTTGACATGTTTCTTATATAAACAAGAGAAGTTCAGAATCTGTACACCTGAGTTTGGTAACTAATGGACATTGTTTTAGACAGGGGTGTCTATTGTCTTGACTTGTCTGTCATGTGATCATTTCGTTGTATAATCGCTGCCTCGCCAATGTTTTCTTTTCCAATGGTGAGTGATGTTTCTTTTAAAAAGCGGCAACGAGAGATAAAGAGGGAGAAGGATTGTGATGACAGTATCCATACTGGAGGTGTTACGACACCTGGAGGTGAATGATTTGGAAAAAAAAAAAGTACTTCTGAGTGTGCGTGCGTGCAGTTTATAAAACCAGAAGGTGTGACATAATGCTAGGAAATGTGCTCATGAGCAAATACAAACAGTAGCTATGGCGATGGCAAGTAAATAAAATAACATGCAAATCAAACTCAGCTTCTTCTACGTGACAGTTGAGTCTGTTCTCCTCTATGGCAGTGAATGCTGGACCCTGTAGCCAACCCTGGAGAAGTCTCTGGATGGATGCTACACCAGGATGCTGCGTGCAGTGTTCAACATCAACAAGAGTGCGCAGGTAACCAACAGAATCCTCTACAAGGGAATACCAGGGGTGAGCGAGAAGATTGCTGTAAGGAGAATGAGACTAGCAGGACACTGCCAAAGGCAGAAGGAGCTGCCAGCCAGCAATTTGGTGCTGTAGGAACCAACACATGGGCATCGGTCAAGAGGACGTCCCACACTAACATACAGTGGGGCAAAAAAGTATTTAGTCAGCCACCGATTGTGCAAGTTCTCCCACTTAAAATGATGACAGAGGTCTGTCATTTTCATCATAGGTACACTTGAACTGTGAGAGAGAGAATGTGAAAAAAAAAATCCAGGAATTCACATTGTAGGAATTTTAAATAATTTTTTTGTAAATTATGGTGGGAAATAATTATTTGGTCAACCATTCAAAGCTCTCACTGATGGAAGGAGGTTTCGGCTGAAAATCTCACGATACATGGCCCCATTCATTCTTTCCTTAACACGGGTCAATCGTCCTGTCCCCTTAGCAGAAAAACAGCCCCAAAGCATGATGATTCCACCCCCATGCTACCCAGTAGGTATGGTGTTCTTGGGATGCAACTCAGTATTCTTCTTCCTCCAAACACGACGGGTTGAGTTTATACCAAAAAGTTCTATTTTGGTTTCATCTGACCACATAACATTCTCCCAATACTCTGCTGTATCATCCATGTGCTCTCTGGCAAACTTCAGACGGGCCTGGACATGCACTGGCTTAAGCAGGGGGGACACGCCTGGCACTGCAGGATTTGATTCCCTGTCGGCGTAGTGAGTTACTGATGGTAACCTTTGTTACTTTGGTCCCAGTTCTCTTCAGGTCATTAACCAGGTACCCCTGTGTGGTTCTGGGATTTTTGCTCACCGTTCTCATGATCATTTTAACCCCACGGGATGAGATCTTGCGTGGAGCCCCAGATCGGGGAAGATTATCAGTGGTCTTGTATGTCTTCCATTTTCTGATAATTGCTCCCACAGTTGATTTTTTCACACCAAGCTGCTTGCCTATTGTATATTCACTCTTCCCAGTCTGGTGCAGGTCTACTTTTTTTTTCCTGGTGTCCTTCCACAGCTCTTTGGTCTTGGCCATAGTGGAGTTTGGAGTCTGACTGTTTGAGGCTGTGGACAGGTGTCTTTTATACAGATAACGAGTTCAAACAGGTGCCATTAATACAGGTAACGAGTGGAGGACAGAATAGCTTCTTAAAGAAGAAGTTACAGGTCTGTGAGAGCCAGAGATCTTCCTTGTTTGAAGTGACCAAATACTTATTTTCCACCATAATTTACAAATAAAATCTTTAAAATTCCCACAATGTGAATTCCTGGATTTTTTTTTTCACATTCTGTCTCTCACAGTTGAAGTGTACCTATGATGAAAATTACAGACCTCTGTCATCATTTTAAGTGGGAGAACTTGCACAATCGGTGGCTGACTAAATACTTTTTTTGCCCCACTGTACGTGGACATACTCAAGAAGGATGCAGGAGCTCAGAGTACCAAGGAACTGGCCAAATGTATGGAGAATCGGAATGACTGGAAGCAACGAGGGAAGGCTCGTCTGAGGACAACCTAAAGAGAGAGATACAGCTATGTGTTAGCTGTATGAGTTATGCTGTTGTGTCCTGGGCATGACGTTAAAGTGCATCTGGCAGTGGAGGCTGCTCCATGGTGGCCCTTGGCAAAGGCCTAGTACCTGACCGCCCCCTAGCCAGGGATACGGTGAAGACCTCAACGGCGGAGCAGGCGGAATACGGTAGATTTAAGAACTACCGCAACGGCTGCAGCAGAAAAGGGTCCCCAGTCTCCTTGGACTCCATGCCACTGGACCCTGACCCGATTCTGTCAAAGATTGTGTGGTGAAGGTCTCCACACGTTAAAGACACGCACAGACATTAATCAATCAATCAATCAATCAATGTTTATGTATATAGCCCTAAATCAAAAATGTCTCAAAGGACTGTACAAACCACTACGACTACGACATCCTCGGAAGAACCCACACATCCTCCATAAATGGATACACCCCCTACCAGGCTGATCGTCATACTTGTTCGAGTGACCGCCGATGATGATGATGATGTGTTAGCCTTCGTTACCACATTCAAACTTGAAATTCCGACTAGTTATAGTCGGACTCACTTCAACACACAGCAAGGGCTCTGGAACTTTTCCTCTCGAGGTTGGACTCTCTTCCATTCTGGCATTCCACGCAGTAAGAGGTGATGGGCTGGGTAGGCAACTCTTGTTTCCTCCCCAGCACAAAGCCTGTACATTGGAGTTCAACCAAGTAGACGATAGGGTAGCTTCCCTCTGCCTTCAGGTAGGGAGACGGGTCCTGACTGTTGTTTGTGCTTATGCACCAAACAGCAACTCAGAGTACCCGGCCTTTTTAAGTTCCCTCTCAGTACTGGAGAGTGCTCCCTTAGGTGATTCCCTTGTTCTGCTTGATGCCTTCCACCCTCACATTGGCAACAACAACCTGCCTGGATCTCAACCCGAGTGGTGTTTTGTTATTGGACTTTAGTGCTGGTCAGATTGTCCATAACAATCACCATGTTCAAACATAAGGCCGCAGTTCGATGAGGGGGCGGAGCTTTCTACCAACCACCAGCTGGTGAGTTGGCTCTGATAGTGGGGGAGGAAGCCGGACAGACAGGGCAGGCCTAAACGCATTGTGAGGGTCCGCTGGAAACGTCTGCTAGAGTCTCCTGTCAGAGAGAGTTTTAAAAAAAGAGTACTTTGATGACCTCCTCAATCCCACCAAAACGTCTTCCTATGAGGAAGCAGTCCCTGGGGAATCTGTGGTGGGCTGTCCTATTTCTAGGGCTAAGGTTGCCGAGGTATTTAAAAAGCTCCTCAGTGGCAAGGCCCCAGGGATGGATGAGATCCGCCCAGAGTTCCTTAAGGCTCTGGATGCTGTCTTGGTTGACAAGACTGTGCAACATTGCGTGGGCATAGGGGCCAGTACCTCTGGATTAGCAGACTGGGGTGGTGATTCCTCTCTTTAAGAAGTAAAACTGGAGGGTGTGTTCCAAATATTGTGGGATCACACTACTCAGCCTTTCCGGTAGGGTCTATTCAGGTGTACTGGAGAGGAGGCTACACGGGCTAGTCGAACATCGGATTCAAGTAGAGCAGTGTAGTTTTCGTCCTGATCGTGGAACTGTGGACCAGCTCTAAACTCTTGGCAGGGTCCTTGAGGGTGCATGAGAGTTTGCCCAACAAGTCTACATGTGCTTTTTGGACTTGGAGAAGGCATTCGATTGTGTCCCTCGGGAAGTCCTGTGGTGAGTGCTCAGAGAGTATGGGGTATTGGACTGTCTGATTGCGGCAGTCTGCTTCCTGTATGATCGGTGTCAGAGCTCGGTCCACATTGCTGCCAGTAAGTCAGATCCGTTTTCAGTGAGGGTTGGACTCTGACTGAGCTGCCCTTTGTCACCGATTCTGTTCAGAACTTTTATAGACAGATTTTTTAGACACCGTCAGGGCGTTGAAGGGATCCGCTTTGGTGGCCGCAGGGTTGGGTCTCTGCTTTTTGCAGATGATGTGGTCCTGAAGGCTCTATCTGGCCAGGATCTTCAGCTATCACTGGATTAGTCTACAGCCGAGTGTGAAGCGACTGGGATGAGAATCAGCAACTCCAAGTATGAGTCCAGGGTTCTCGCCCCAAAAAAGGGTGGCATGCCATCTCCGGGTTGGGGAGGAGATCTTGCCTCAAGTAGGGGAGTTGAAGTACCTCAGAGTCTTGTTCACTAATGCGGGAAAAGTGGATCGCGAGATTGACAGGGCCTCCCTCTGCAGTTATGGAGGCCCTGTATTGATCCGCTGTGGTGGAGAAGAGCTGAGCCAGAAGGCAAAGCTCTCAGTTTCCTGGTCGATCTACATTCCCATATTCACTTATGGTGTTTGGGTTATGGCTGAAAGGACAAGATCACGGGTACAAGTGGCCGAAATAAGTTTCCTCCTTCGGTTGTCAGGGCTCTCCCTCATGGATAGGGTGAGGAAGCTCTGTCATTCAAGAGGAGCCCAAAATAAAACAACTGCTCCTCCACATCGAGAGGAGCCAGATGAGGTGGTTCGGGCATCTGGTCAGGATGCTCCCTGACGCCTCCCTGGGGAGGTGTTTAAAGCACGCCCGACCGGTAGGAGGCCACGTGGAAGACCCAGGACACGTTGGGGAAACAATAGCTCCTGGCTGCCCTGGGAATGCCTCGGGATCCCCCGGGAGGAGATGGACGACGTGGCTGGGGAGAGGGAAGTCTGGGCTTCTCTGCTTAGGCTGCTGTCCCCGTGACCCGACTTTCATGGATTACTGGAAGAAGATGGATGAATGGATCAATCAATCAATCAATGTTTACTTATATGGCCCTAAATCACAAGTGTCTCAAAGGCTTGCACAAACCACTACGACATCCTCGGAAGAACCCACATAAGGGCAAGGAAAACTCACACCCAGTGGGCAAGGAGAACTCACACTCAGTAGGACGTCGGTGACTATGAGAACCTTGGAGAGGACCACATTTGTGGGCAAACCCCCCCCATTACGACTACGACATCCTCGGAAGAACCCACATAAGGGCAAGGAAAACTCACACCCAGTGGGCAAGGAGAACTCACACTCAGTAGGACGTCGGTGACTATGAGAACCTTGGAGAGGACCTCAGATGTGGGCAACCCCCCCCCCCTCCCTCTAGGGGACCGAAAGCAATGGATGTCGAGCGGGTCTAACTTGATACTGTGAAAGTTCAATCCATAGTGGCTCCAACACAGCCGCGAGAGTTCAGTTCAAAGCGGATTCAAAACAGCAGTGAGAGTCCCGTCCACAGGAAACCATCCCAAGCGGAGGCGGATCAGCAGCGTCCATCCTGGGTCCCAACTCTGGACAGCCAGTACTTCATTCATGGCCATCGGACCGGACCCCCTCCACAAGGGAGGGGGGGACAGAGGAGAAAAGAAAAGAAGCGGCAGATCAATTGGTCTAAAAAGGATATCTATTTAAATAACAATGGTTTACTGCAAAGCCAACCAGTCTACTCATTCTATAGTTTGATAAAGTAATGCCAGCATGTATTTGTCCTATACAATATTTTTACATCATGACAACACAAGGCTCAGTTAATGCCGGCTTGCCTACCAGAACAAATTCAATCAATCTTAAAAATAATTTAGATATCATATGACAAAGACTAAAAAGAGTGTCTGGGTGATAAATCTCACTCAGTTCTGTTAGATGAAAGTGTCATCAGTCTCCATCAGGGATGCTGAATGCAGGCTGAAGCTGCCCAGCTGTGGTGCACTGAACCTACACATGTTAGGACAGGAACATCCACGCAGCCTGTGATTTATCTCAATGCGTACACATACCCACACACATGCACATCCCACACACATGCACATCACACACACACACACACACACACAGTGACAGGTGTGTTTTGCATACGGTTTGGAAGAGCGGAGACAAGATCAGTTGGGCTGTGCGGAGTGTGTGCGCGTGTGTGTGTTTGTGTGTGTAACAGTGTTCCCACACTGATGCTTGAAGTCAGGTGGGCTGGTACATTTGGATCTTCTTTGAAGGTGTGTTTATGCATAACACGCACATACGCACATACACTGACCAGCTGTTTCTCTCTCGCACCACTCTTTGATGTCTATACTTTTCCATTCTGGCCACAGCACTTGTAATGTCCCCTTCCTGTCTCTCTCCCCTATCTCTCTTGCACTTGCACTTTAGACACACACCTGTATCTCTCTATGAATGTCAACAAGGTATGGTAATTATTGTTTCCAGTCAACCCTTTGCGGTACATACACATGTCCTCAGCGAAATGTGCGAACAATATAGGAATCAACAACCGCTCAAATATGACAGGTATTTGGCAATAAAACAAGAAGTTGGTGGGATTTCAAATCCCGGGTCTGTTTGAATAGATTAATGAATCATACATTTTTCTTTTTTGGAATTTTTACCCATCGTTCACAATCTCTATTTAAGACAAAAGCACAAATGTCGTTCTTTTTTTATGTATTCCAAGTCGTAAAACACGACAAGTGGCTAACAATGCAGCTAATGGGAGTACACTATTGCGCTCGTAAAGCCCTTTAAAAAAAACATGAAAAAAAAAACGCCAACAATATTCCATTTGAATCTCATGACCTAAAAATTAACCAAGTATGAGCGATATCGTTATTGTATATTCTTGTGCTAACGCAGATAAGCTATTTTTAGCGGCACCGTGATCACACTGGGCCAACAAGCTTATGCTGCTGTATTGACATACCAAGCCAGTAAGCTGCTGCATCGCCTTTGAGTTGGTGAAAGTTAATTTCAAATTCTAAATCATACCTCTCAACTGGATAGTAGAAGGTTGTGGCCATAAACCGAGAAAATGGTCAAGTTTTTACATTCAACTTATACCCATACTTGCCAGCCTTGAGACCTCAGAATTTAGGAGATGGGGGTTTGGGACGTGATTTGGTGGTAGCGGCGGTGTATATTTTAGCGGTCCGGAAGAGATAGTGCTGCAAGGGTCTCTGGGTATTTCTTCTGTTGTGTTTATGTTGTGTTACGGTGCGGATGTTCTCCGGAAATGGGGTTGTCATTCTTGTTTGGTGTGGGTTCACAGTGTGGCGCATATTTGTAACAGTGTTAAAGTTGTTTATACGGCCACTATCAGTGTGACCTGTATGGCTGTTGACCAAGTATGCATGCATTCACTTATGTGTGTGAAAAAGTTGCATATATTATGTGACAGAGCTGGCAATGTTGTTTGTATGGAAGAGAAGCAAATGTGACGACAGGTTGTGGAGAACGTTAAAGAGAAATTCGGGAGAATGGTTTCCCCGGGACATTTTCGGGAGGGTCACTGAAGTTCGGGAGGGTTGGCAAGAATGAATATACCCGAAGATGATGAGAAAGACACCAAAAGACGCTCGTTTATGGCACTTTTTTTTCTTTTAACCGTGCGTGAAGATTATGATTAATTGTTCATCTAAACAGGAAGATATGAACATCCAAGTGAGAGCAGACATTGCCCAGTAAGTGACTTGGAGTTTGTATTTCTTGTTCAATAATAAACAACAATGCTGCATCATGCTTCATGTTTCATTGAAGCTGGATCTGTTTAGCACACAGCTTGTAAAACTTGTAGATCAACCGTCTTATATTCAGGCTCAAAAATACAAGGTTCTAGATCATCATTGGTCCTAAAGTAGTCTTTGTTGTCTCTCACAAAGTCTGGCATGATTAGTAGTGTTGCTGTTGTTGTTGTTGAAGGGAAAAGTGAACGTTGTGATGCGTCTGTGAAATAGATTTTTTATAGAGCCCTTTATAGGCAGAAGAGATGAACTTCTATTGGCTCCATTGTTAGTTGACTTGTGCTCGTGTTTATTTACGAGTTAGAATGCATAAACAAAGAGAAACATATGTGTTCTTAATTTACATAATGATTGTCGATGAAAGACACATTTTCCAGAAAAATGCAGGTCGCCTTTAAAGACAAATGTAAGTAATTTTAATAAATGGATGGATTTTCTGCCTAGCAGGCAAATATACTTCCATGGAACATTATTACTTCTAAGGACCATTATTTCCCTATGGGCTCACAGTTAAATTTGAAGTGGTACTTTGGTTCCCATAAGCCACACTTTTCATGATTCGACTAAATTTTTCGCCCAAAACACTGTCCCAGTTTTCGTGAAGTACAAATATTTTGTACAAACCAGTCTGTTTTGGTGATTTAGTCTGGTTTTTTTTTTTTAATTAAAGGTGCTATATGTAACAATTTCATGTCAAACCATCATTAAATGGCCCTGATATGTCAAAGACATTAATAAATCATCTTATTTTTGAATACCTTTATAACTGATAACGGTAGTTCAGCCGGGATATCCTCATTTCAAAATTAGATTTACAGCCCCAAAACATTATTATGGTTTTAATTTTGATGCCCCGCCCTCTGGCATTTGACCAATTAAAAGGTTGCAAGTTACGCACCACCCTCTTCGTTGAGCTACTGCCACTGGTAAAGTTACTAAACATGTCAGACTTTAGTAAATCTAAAAGGCATTGTTACGATTCTCAACTTATTCATGACAAAGCCAGGAACCAAACGAGGATTTGTATTGGGGATGCCTTTGAAAGATGGAGACGATTTAAGGTGCAGTAGATTTTTTCATCTGACGCCAAATTTGCTAATTTTGTCTTTAATTTGTATGTCGGGCATTTTTGTTTTCTCACTATTTATAATAAATGGAAATTGACATTTTGTATGTAAACTATATTGTCCAATACAGTCTATAGTCTCGTTTAACAAAGCTAGTATGTTCGTGCAATGAATGCTTAGCATGTTCGCCCGGTCATATATGCTAACGAGGGAAACATATGCCTGATAGCCTGTATGTTGATGTCATCCAACTGACAGGGAAAATTATATTTTGGACAAATACAACCAATGTGGATATGGGTAGTGTCAGTGCCTATTTCGTTCTCAATATGTAGATATGCTGAGGAAATGCATTCCAACATTAGCACGGCTAATTGCGGTTTCTGGTACATATGGGGTGGTATTTTCTTGGCATAATATAATGCATTACATGTAATGATTTTCTACTTCGTGCATTGACATGGTAGTAGGCTATATGATTTATGCAACATGGAGTTATGCTGAACAAAATGTGGCGGAAATTTTACTGTTGGCCTATACTTGCCATCAAAGTAGGCCTATGCAATATATAATATATTATTGTATATAATTATTTATAATTATTTCGATGGTGGTCTGTGTGGTCAAACTAGACATTTTAGCAGGGTGATGCCAACAATCTGTTTCGAATCCCGACGAAAATATTGCTGCCTAACTTTACATATACATTTGGCTAATGGATGTCACTAAAATGTGGCATAATTACTTAGTAAACCATCTTGCAAGAAGCATAAACAAAAGAAACCTACAGTGCAGGACTTGTCGATTGCCCTTTGAAGTTCCTTGGAGTAGGAGTCGAATTCGGCTGCGTATCTGGTAACCTCAGTGATGGAGCGTGGGAGGGGACTACAGAACTTTGACCGTGATTGCAGTACCATTTCTGGCAACATTACTACATATGGCACCTTTAAAGTAACTGCAAAACAACCCAGCGTTGGACCACAAAAAGGTACCTCGATAAAGAAAGCAAGAAACACGAGTAAATTCAAGAAATAATTTGGAGAAAATTATGAAAATATTTCTTCCCTTCTATCCTCCCTTTCCGCTAATCGCCGCCTTTACCAACAGGAGTCTTCCAAAAAGGTAAACGTGACGTTAAAGACCTACTGAAATGAGATTTTCTTATTTAGCAGGTCCATTCTATGTGTGATACTTGATGATTTCGCGATATTGCCATATTTTTGCTGAAAGGATCTAGTAGAGAACATCGACGATAAAGTTCACAACTTTTGGTGCTGATAAAAAAGCCTCGCCTTTACCGGAAGTCGCAGACGATGACGTCACAAGGGTGAGGGATCCTTACATTCTCACATTGTTTATAATGGGAGCCTCCAGCAGCAAGAGCTATTCGGACCGAGAAAACGACAATTTCCCCATTAATTTGAGCGAGGATGAAAGATTCGTGGATGATGATATTGATAGCGAAGGACTAGAAAAAAAAAAACCGACGGCTCCGGGCGGCGGCAGTGTGAGCGTTTCAGATGTAATTAGACACATTTACTAGGATAATTCTGGAAGATCCTTTATCTGCTTATTGTTTTAATAGTGTTTTAGTGAGATTGTAAAGACATACCTCGAGGTCGGATGGCTGCGGTGAACACGGAGTGTCTCAGAGAGAAGCCAAGCTCACAGCTACTGCAGGAGGACGAATAATCCAATGATGTCTCCGGTAAGATATATATCACAATTTTCCCATCCAAAAACATGCTGGTTGACGTAGAGAAACATGTTCGCTTGACCGCTCTGTGGTAAAAACAAAGAAACACCGGCTAAAGACAGCTGCAATACACCGCTTTCCACCATTGTTCTTTATAGTCTCCATTATGAATTGAACAAATTGCAATAGATTCAGCAACACAAATGTCCAAATTACTGTGTAATTATGCGATGAAAAGAGACGACTTTTAGCCGTAACTGGTGCTGAGCTAAAATTTCCTGACAGTCCGTGACGTCACGCGCACGCGTCATCATTCCGCGACATTTTCAACAGGATACCTCGCGGGAAATTTAAAATTGCAAATTTAGTAAACTAAAAAGGCCGTATTGGCATGTGTTGCAATGTTAATATTTCATCATTGATATATAAACTATCAGACTGCGTGGTCGGTAGTAGTGGGTTTCTGTAGGCCTTTAAATTCTCATTTACCTATTTTTTTTGGTCACCACTGTTTACTGGATATTTTATATGTACCTAGCTGCCAGTAAAAGTGTAAGATAGGCAACTATTGATGTCTATGACCGAAACGTTGCATCTTCTAACTCGTAAATATTTCTCTTTTTCCACTATTTATATTCTCTTTTACATCGTTCTACATTGCTAGTTTTGTATATTGTTTATTTACCTGTCGAGTTCAGTTTTTCTGTTCCGACCTGTTTTGGTAAATAAACCGTTCCATTTTTTTATTAAAAAAATAAATAAATAAATAAATAAAAAATGAGGAACACTTCACGAATTTGCGTGTCTTCAGGCGAAACTCGTAGCAAGTGAAGATAATGCATCAACAATCTGTGATTGGACAATACAAGACTTAATCGATGCGCAAATGTGTGCCAATAGCCATAAACATTCAAATGAAAGGGTGGAGTCACCGTAATGCACAAAAATTGGCCCTAGAAATAATACTTTTCAGGCATAATAAAGGTGCAAGTGGAAAATAAATACAGTGCTCATATAAAATCCCAAGAGGCTATTGCACAGGTATTACTGCTTATATACAGTGAATAATAAACATGAAGTAATAAACATCATTCTAGGGAGTATGCAATATAATATGATATAATACATATAAAACAATATTGCAATAGAATATATATAGAGGGAAAAATGACAGCAAAATGAAATGACAAACATCATTATGAATTGATTAACGTGGACCCCGACTTAAACAAGTTGAAAAACTTATTGGGGTGTTACTATTTAGTGGTCAATTGTACGGAATATGTACTGTACTGTGCAATCTACTAATAAATAAATCAATCAATCAATCAATTCAATTTGACACTGGGTCAGGTGATTTGTTCTGATGTGACAATGACCGAATATACTTTTCTATACATTAATTATATTTGTTGTTTACTTGGCTTTCTGGTTTATGTAGAATGATGTGAGACATTAAGCATAAGCTGGACGCCATCAGTAAACATTTAAATTGGGGATCATATGATTTTACTTCAACGACTCAGCATGTTGGTTTTCAAACGTTCAAGCTATCAATACCTTCTAGTATTACTTAGTGTGTCTGTATTTAGTCCAGGGTGGGCAGAAGGTGAATAGGATGCCTATGTGTGGGGCCTCTCAGCTCAGATACACCTGATACCTGCTTGAACCCCGACAACAATCACTCCACCTTCCAAGTCACCCTAAAAGCCCCCTGACGACTCTTGTAGTCTTGGAGCCAGCTGCCTTTTTTTATCCATTGACTCACAACAAGAATGAAAGATGTAATTGTTGTCATCAGCTCACCCTTTACTCTCTATGGGCCCTTTCTGTCTATGGAGCCCATCACTGTCAATGTACTCCCTGCTGTCTGGGCACTATATCGGTGTGAACTTTGCACACACCTTTGAAGCTCCCTAAACACTTTTAACCTCTATGCTGCTTTGATTCTGTCCCCCGTCCATGTGCGGTGGCTCATGACCACAAAACAGCCCACAAAAAGGAGAAAAGTATTGGGATACAGACCATGAAAGCAGAAGAAAATGTAAAGTATGTCCCTCCTTTTAAAGTTTAAAGTTAAAGTACCACTGATAGTCACACACACACTAGGTGTGGTGAAATTACCCTCTGCATTAGACCCATCCCCTTGTTCCACCCCGTATGAGGTGAGGGGAGCAGTGAGCAGCAACAGTGGTCGCGCTTGGGAATCATTTTGGTGATTTAACCCCCAATTCCAACCCTTGATGCTGAGTGCCAAGCAGGGATATAATGGGTCCCATTTTTATAGTCTTTTGTATGAATCTGCTGGGCGGGGGTTGAACTCAAAATCTACCGATCCCAAAATTCCAGGAATTTCTCAATTAAAAACTGTTACTAATTCATAATTTCTTCACCGATTTAAACAATTCCAACACCAACCAATTCAACCCATTCATGCTCCTAATCATTTCCCAAAATCCCAGGAATTTCCCATTGAAATGAATGGGACATTTTTCAAGTTGCACAATTCATTTTTGGTGATTTAACCCCCAATTCCAACCCTTAATGCTGAGTGTCAAGCAGGGAGGTAATGGGTCCCAATTTTATAGTCTTTGGTATGACTCGGCCGGGGTTCGAACTCACGACCTACCGATCTCAGGGCGGACTCTCTAACCACAAGGCCACTGAGCAGGTCTTTTTCAGGTTTCACTCTTCTGGGAAGCCTTTCAACGAGTTGCAGAGAATTCTACTCAATTTTAAAGTTCTACAGTATGAAGAGGATTCATAAGGCCCCATTTGTCTCGGTTTACCTGACACATGAAACGTGACAAATTATCCACTTTAGCCGCCAGGCGGCAGGAGAGTGTTAAATATATGAAAATGTGTTTTGTGGCAATTCCAACATTGACCTCAGCGACAGTTGCTATGTAGAGTGGAGCAGTACATCATTTTTAGCAGACTGCGTTGCAAAATGATTTACCCCCCCCCCCCCAGGTCTGGGTCAATAATCGATAAGTCAATTAACTGACGATAAATGAAAATTAAGTCGGTAAGTTTTTCAGCGTCGACAAATCACCATGTGCATTTACGCTTTTCATTGGTTTGAACTATAGAGCAGTGGTCCCCAACCTTGTTGTAGTTGCGGACCGATCAACGCTTGAAAATTTGTCCCACGGACCGGTGAGGGGGGGATTTCCATAAAGAAATACAATCATGTGTGCTTACAGACTGTATCCCTGCAGACTGTATTGATCTATATTGATATTTAATGTATATATTGTGTTGATTTAATAATTAATAATTATTAATTAATAATAATTACTTTTTTTCTTATTTCTTGTGTGGCCTGGGACCAATCGGTCCGCGGATCGGTACAGTGCCGCGGCCCGGTGGTTGGGGACCACTGCTACAGAGGAATGAAAAGAAGGGCGTGAATCATATTTTCCTTCATTAAGTGTCTTTGACTGTTTGTGCGGCAAAGCGATGCCACTGGCTCGTTAGCACCAGATAGTTCAGGTCTTGCCAACCCGCGGCTACCGAGTCGCATGTTGCGTTCATATCGAAGGTTGTCTTTGTGTTTTTTTAATGTGCGTGTTCGGGGAGAGAGATGGTTGGCTAGCGCGGTCGGTCTTTTGCATGGGTTTCTGCAGCTGTGGTCGTCTGAACTTCAAATAGTAATGGTAGTAATGATCCATCCATCCATTTTCTACCGCTTGTCCCTTTTTTGGGGGGTCGTGAGGGGGTGCTGGAGCCTATCTCAGCTGCATGCATTCGGGCGGAAGGCAGGATTCACCCTGGACAAGTCGCCACCTCATCACAGGGCCAACACAGATAGACAGACAACTAGGGCCCATTTAGTGTTGCCAATCAACCTATCCCCAGGTGCATGTCTTTGGAAGTGGGAGGAAGCCGGAGTACCCGGAGGGAACCCACGCAGTCACGGGGAGAACATGCAAACTCCACACAGAAAGATCCCGAGCCCGGGATTGAACCCAGGACTGCTCAGGACCTTCGTATTGTGAGGCACATGCACTACTAACCCCTGTTCCCACCGTGCTTCCCTGGTAGTAATGATCCATCCATCCATCCATCCATCCATTTTCTACCGCTTATTCCCTTTTTGGTGGTCGCGGGGGGCGCTGGCGCCTATCTCAGCTACAATCGGGCGGAAGGCGGTGTACACCCTGGACAAGTTGCCACTTCATCACAGGGCCAACACATATAGACAGACAACATTCACACTCACATTCACACACTAGGGCCAATTTAGTGTTGCCAATCAACCTATCCCCAGGTGCATGTCTTTGGAAGTGGGAGGAAGCCGGAGTACCCGGAGAGAACATGCAAACTCCACACAGAAAATCCCGAGCCCGGGATTGAACCCAGGACTGCTCAGGACCTTCGTATTGTGAGGCACATGCACTACTAACCCCTGTCCCACCGTGCTGCCCTGGTAGTAATGATAACCGCTGTAAAACTCCTGACGGTTAGTATTACCGTATTAAAGTAAAATGGTCGAAAAACCGTCATTCATGACCGCACATCGACATGGACGGACTGGCACTTTACATGTAAACAACATGTAACTATTTCTATTTAACTAGATCCACCCGACGTCCATTGCACCGGTCTGGGTTTCTCATTGTATCCCATCGGGCTGAGTTTTTTTCTTGCCCTGATGTGGGAGCTGAGTCGAGGACGTCGTTGAGGCTTGTGCAGCCCTTTGAGACACTTGTGATTGATGATTGAACAGACATTAACGTATTTTCCAATTATGAAACCTTATTCTTCAATCTAAACTTGTAGAAACAGTTTGTTGTCGAAACACCTGAGCTACACCTTTGTGAAGTGAAGTGAAATTAATTATATATATATATACAGTGGGACAAAAAAGTATTTAGTCAGCCACCGATTGTGCAATTTCTCCCACTTAAAATGATGACAGAGGTCTGTAATTTTCATCATAGGTACACTTCAACTGTGAGAGACAGAATGTGAAAAAAAAATCCAGGAATTCAGATTGTAGGAATTGTAATGAATTTATTTGTAAATTATGGTGGAAAATAAGTATTTGGTCAACCATTCAAAGCTCTCACTGATGGAAGGAGGTTTTGGCTCAAAATCTCACGATACATGGCCCCATTCATTCTTTCCTTAACACGGATCAATCGTCCTGTCCCCTTAGCAGAAAAACAGCCCCAAAGCATGATGTTTCCACCCCCATGCTTCACAGTAGGTATGGTGTTCTTGGGATGTAACTCAGTATTCTTCTTCCTCCAAACACGACGAGTTGAGTTTATACCAAAATGGATACATGGATGATACAGCAGAGGATTGGGAGAATGTCATGTGGTCAGATGAAACCAAAATAGAACTTTTTGGCATAAACAACTATGGTCATGAGCTTTGGGTCATGACCGAAAGGATAAGATCACGGGTACAAGCGGCCGAAATGAGTTTCCTCCACTGGGTCCCTTAGAGATAGGGTGAGAAGCTCTGCCATCCGGGAGGAACTCAAAGTAAAGCCGCTGCTCCTCCACATCGAGAGGAGCCAGATGAGGTGGTTCGGGCATCTGGTCAGGATGCCACCCGAACGCCTCCCTAGGGAGGTGTTTAGGGCACGTCCAACCGGTAGGAGGCCACGGGGAAGACCCAGGACACGTTGGGAAGACTATGTCTTTCGGCTGGCCTGGGAACGCCTCGGGATCCCCCGGGAAGAGCTAGACGAAGTGGCTGGGGAGAGGGAAGTCTGGGTTTCCCTGCTTAGGCTGTTGCCCCCGCGACCCGACCTCGGATAAGCGGAAGATGATGGATGGATGGATGGATCTATTTTAGTAATTGAAAAAAAATACAACTTGGTTAAAAGATTTTAGTGTGACTATAAGTACTTTAATAATGATAACGGTGATCATTATGGTCACAACAACTTAATTTAGCCATTTTGTTTATTGCTTAGGTTGTGTATATTTGAGGGCCCCGCTCCTTAACAAAGAAATAACCTATTTTAATGCTTTTAGTTGTGATTTTCATTCAAGTGCAACATTTTGCTTACACACAGAGTATATTTGATTTGCATTATTTGTTTGTTTTATTTCACTTGGTATTTAAAAGTCTACATTTAAATAAAAATGTTGAAATATACGACAAATTCAAGTGAATTGCATTTGAAAGGGAAATACTTTGACCATTGTTAGGTATTGTCATTACCTCCGTGGTTAAATTGGTCTCGAAAAAATGACGCAAATAATATTGTTTATCGGCAATATTGTCGAGCAAAATTTGTTATTAGCCCCACACACACTTTCCTCTCACGCGAGATCCACACAGGAATGGAGTCTTTCTGCATCTTGCTTTGTGCAAAGAAAATGCCATTTCTGACTAAGTTGTCTTATTCAGATCAGTAATTAAAAAAACTACGGGTTGGCCCAGCAAAATGGGTCAATTATTTGTATCAATTGCATCTCATTTTCGGCCCATATTGTGTATATTTCCTCTGCTGACACCATTACACATGTTTCAAGTCCAGCACATGTCCCAGCTTCTTGTTTGTAAAGCTCCCTGTTTGCACAAAATTAAACACTGAAACTAAACCCCCATTACAATGTTGCCTCTCACTTTCTTAACTGCGCGTCACCAACGTGCAGAAATGGCACCGTTGCTTTGAAAGAACACGTGCAGAAGAACAAGCCTTCCACTTGCATGCTGATGGTCGTTTGACTTGACAGATTGAAGGACAAAGCCTTTCATGGCTTTTTACTACGTTCACAAACAGCAGTAAGTGTAGCACCTCTGCACGACACATCTGCTGGGTGTGAGGACGGCAGTATCTTTTTTTTTTTGTTTAGTCGTTCCTTCCTGTTTACATTCATGAATACACAGTGACAGCCCAAAGTCCGACTACCCCAAACGGTGTACAATTTTGGGCAGAAAGGATTTAAATTAAAACATCCTTCGAAAGTCACGTAACATATCGGAGAATTTTCAGTAATCATGTGCGAGTGCGACATAATGTAAGATGTCAGCATATCAAGCAAGACATCAACAAAAGTGTACGTCGTAATAATTGAGTTATTACTCTTCATTTACAATTGAAGTTAGAAAGTGGCTTCGGGAGCAATCAAAGCTGCTCACACGGTCACTAAGGTGGACACTATGATTGACAGATCCACTTAATGTGTATTATATTTATCCATGACAGCATTTTTGTTGTAAATTTTGAGGTGTGTGTGTTAAAATCATGGTTGTTTTTACAAATGATGACAGATGTGGACAAAAGCATGGATTGTCTTTGTGTGATGATGTAAATGAGATGTGGTTGTATTGTATATTAAGTATGTGTCCTTGAAAGGGCATTTAATGACTTTTCTTAATTTGATTACGTGATATGGTATGATTTTATTGTCCATCCATCTTCTTCTGCTTATCCGAGGTCGGGTCGCGGGGGCAGCAGCCTAAGCAGGGAAGCCCAGACTTCCCTCTCCCCAGCCACTTCGTCTAGCTCAGTGGTTCCCAAAGTGGAAACATCTGGGGGGGCGGTGAGGAAGAAGGGGGCGGTAGGGGGGCGGCAGTCCGAAGTCGAAGTCAGAAGTTCGAACGTTTGTTTGACGCTTTGTACACAACACGTGCAGCAGGACGAGTCAGTGGACGACGCATCAGGGTCCGGTTACCACACGCCAACATCATATTTAGTAGAACGGGGCTTCAGTGCAGTCGCCTTGCTTCTTTCCAAGCAAAGAAACCGACTGAAAATTACTGACCGCGGGGATCTACGACTACTTCTTAGTGAGTTCCAGCCTGATGTTGAGAAGCCTATGTCCCTGCACCAAGCACATCCATCCCATTAATATTAAGTGTGAGACAATGAAGGTTACTGGTGGAATGTTTATTTACCATTTTATGTTGCTGAAACAGTTAAAACTGCTAAAAAATAAATTGGTTTACTAAATTGGGTTTTATTTGTGAAATATACATTTGTGTTTAACCTTTCTCTTTTCAAATTGCAGCATACCAAATATCAAGAAAGAGGTGTTTGTTTCCATATATGTCTGTGGGGGGAGGGGGGCGGGTGCTAGGAATTCACTGGGGAGCCAAGGGGGCGCCAGCCTGCAAAAGTTTGGGAACCATTGGTCTAGCTCTTCCCGGGGTATCCCGAGGTGTTCCCAGGATAGTTGGAAGACAGTCTTCCCAACGTGTCCTGGGTCTTGGACGTGCCCTAAAGACCTCCCTAGAGCTTCTTACCCTATCTCTAAGGGAGAGCCCCGCCACCCGGCGGTGGAACCTCCTTTCGGACGCTTGTAATCGTGATCTTATCGTTTCGGTCATGACCCAAAGCTCATGACCATAGGTGAGGATGGGAACGTAGATCGACCGGTAAATTGAGAGTTTTGCCTTCCGGCTCAGCTCCTTCTTCACCTCAACGGATCGGTACAACGTCCGCATTACTGAAGACGCCGCACCGATCCGCCTGTTGATCTCACGATCCACTCTTCCCTCACTCGTGAACAAGACTCCTAGGTACTTGAACTCCTCCACTTGGGGCAGGGTCTCCTCCCCAACCCAGAGATGGCACTCCACCCTTTTCCGGGCGAGAACCATACATGAAAGAATCAGGACCAAATCATCTGCAAAAAGCAAAGACCTAATCCCGCGGCCACCAAACCGGAACCCTTCAACACCTTGACTGCGCCTAGAAATTCTGTCCATAAAAGTTATGAACAGAATCGGTGACCAAGGACATCCTTGGTGGAGTCCAACCCTCACTGGAAATGTGTCCGACTTATTTTATTGCATGATTTTTGTATCCCTTTAATTTAGGTAGCCAGGGATTGCAGATGGAAATTAGCTATTTAGTTATAATCTGGTACAGAACATATAGCTTAATGTTTCTGTGCATTGTCCCTTCAAATAAAGACTAAACTAAACTTAACTAAAATATTACAAGATCAAATAAATGCCATAGGTCCTTAAAACCTTTTATTTGGCTTGCCTGACATCACACAAAAATACATTTCTATAAGAGCATGGCTGGATAGCTCAGTGGCTAACGATGCTTGGTCTTTGGCTAAAAGGACCCGAGCTTTAATCAGGGCTGGGCAATTCATTTGACTTGGGGGCCAAATTTAGAGTAAAAAATGTGTCTGGGGGCCGGTATATCTATTTTTAGAAACCCTAATACAAAACCACACCGATAATGTCTGATTGAATGCTAAAAACAGACAGCCTTAAGAAACGGAATACAATTCAGTAGAAGCATTTAAGTCTCACCTTAAAACTCATCTGTATACTCTAGCCTTTAAATAGACCTCCTTTTTAGACCAGTTGATCTGCCGCTTCTTTTCTTTCTCCTATGTCCCCCCTACCTTGTGGAGGGGGTCCGGTCCGATGACCATGGATGAAGTATTGGCTGTCCGGAGTCGAGACCCAGGATGGACCGCTCGTCGAGACCCAGGATGGACCACTCGCCTGTATCGATTGGGGACATCTCTACGCTGCTGATCCGCCTCCGCTTGAGATGGTCTCCTGTGGACGGGACTCTCGCTGCTGTCTTGGATCCGCTTGAACTGAACTCTCGCGGCTGTGTTGGAACCACTATGGATTGAACTTTCACAGTATCATGTTAGGTCCGATAACCATGGATGAAGTACTGGCTGTCCAGAGTCGAGACCCAGGATGGACCGCTCGTCGGGACCCAGGATGGACCGCTCGCCTGTATCGGTTGGGGACATCTCTACGCTGCTGATCCACTTGAGATGGTTTCCTGTGGACGGGACTCTCGCTGCTGTCTTGGATCCGCTTGAACTGAACTCTCGCGGCTGTGTTGGAGCCACTATGGATTGAACTTTCACAGTATCATGTTAGACCCGCTCGACATCCATTGCTTTCGGTCCCCTAGAGGGGGGTGGGGGGGTTGGTTTGCCCACATCTGAGGTCCTCTCCAAGGTTTCTCATAGTCAGCATTGTCACTGGCGTCCCACTGGATGTGAATTCTCCCTGCCCACTGGGTGTGAGTTTTCCTTGCCCTTTTGTGGGTTCTTCCGAGGATGTTGTAGTCATAATGATTTGTGCAGTCCTTTGAGACATTTGTGATTTGGGGCTATATAAATAAACATTGATTGATTGATTGATTGATACAATTTTAAATATGCCATTGAACGACACACTCAGAAAGTACATGACAATAATGTGGGATTTACGATATTACCTATGAAAGATAAAACACTGAATATTGACACAATATGAACGTCACACCCCGCTTTGATCAACATATTTTACAATCAAGCCAAACACAACAAAAATGCAATAAACACAGCGGGAAAAAAAACTCCTCCAATCGGATATATCTGATGTACCACTAAGCTGTAGAACTTTGTGGTAAGAATCTCTTTCTTTCTGAGTCTGTCCCTGACACCCACATTTCAGGCTCTGGAAACACTCTGTGGAAACGCTCCCCACCCACACTGCTTGATGCTTCGTCTGAGCTGGTGTGACTTAGATGACCATAGTAACTAAATGGATTACCACAGTAACTAATTAGATGACCATAGTAACTAGTAGATCATGCAGATTGCAACCATTGAAATACTTTGTGTAGTTGAAGACTTACGGTCATTAGAAAATATCAGGGCACATTATAATGGCAGCTGCACTTTCCATTTTGAACATTTAAAAAAATGGTTTGGGAATGTCCGGCGGGCCAGATTGAAAAGCTTAACGGGCCACATGTGGCCCCCGGGCCTTAATTTGCCCAGGTCTGGTTTAAATGCCAGTCAGAGACATTACAGAATATAATTATGATTTTTTTTCATTATATTATATTTTTATTTTTTTATACCATATTGCTCCTTACATTGTCTTCTGGCCCTTGAAATTATATAACCGGGAACCTTTGAACCTTTTTTCTTTTAAATAAAGTAGCATTTTTTAAAGCATTTATTTTTTAGAGTTCTCGCCCGGAAAAGGGTGGAGTGCCATCTCCAGGTTGGGGAGGAGACCCTGCCCCAAGTGGAGGAGTTCAAGTACCTAGGAGTCTTGTTCACGAGTGAGGGAAGAGTGGATCGTGAGATCGACAGGCGGATGGGTGCGGCGTCTTCAGTAATGCGGACGTTGTACCGATCCGTTGTGGTGAAGAAGGAGCTGAGCCGGAAGGCAAAGCTCTCAATTTACCGGTCGATCTACGTTCCCATCCTCACCTATGGTCATGAGCTTTGGGTCATGACCGAAAGGATAAGATCACGGGTACAAGCGGCCGAAATGAGTTTCCTCCGCCGTGTGGCGGGGCTCTCCCTTAGAGATAGGGTGTGAAGCTCTGTCATCCAGGGGGAGCTCATAGTACAGCCGCTGCTGCTTCACATCAAGAGAAGCCAGATGAGGTGGTTCGGGCATCTGGTCAGGATGCCACCCGAACGCCTCCCTAGGGAGGTGTTTAGGGCACGTCCAACCGGTAGGAGGCCACGGGGAAGACCCAGGACACGTTGGGAAGACTATGTCTCCCGGCTGGCCTGGGAACGCCTCGGGATTCCCCGGGAAGAGCTAGACGAAGTGGCTGGGGAGAGGGAAGTCTGGGTTTCCCTGCTTAGGCTGTTGCCCCCGCAACCCGACCTCGGATAAGCGGAAGATGATGGATGGATGGATGGATTTTTTAGAGCAATGGTGGAAAAACAGACAAAATAATTAATGTTCATGTTGTTCTCAACTTAGTGTCCTTGCTAACATGGTGATTATAAACTGCGGGCCAAAAAAAACTTGAGCCTTGGGTTGCAAATGACCCCTGGGCCAAATGTTGCTTTATGCCAGGGGTGTCAAACTCATTTTAGATCGGGGGCCACATGGAGAAAAATCTACTCCGCAGTGGGCCGGACTGGTAAACTCACGGCTCCATAACTTAAAAATATAGACAACTTTAGATAGTTTTCTTGGTTTCAAAATAGAACAAGCACATTCTGAAATTGTACAAATCATGTTGTTGTGTGTTTTTTTTTACACTTACATGTTGCGGTAAATAGTTTTCTACCTTTATTTGTTGTCATTTATACTTTCTGAATAATTTATGTGTCATCAGTCAACTCATTGGTGTTAATTTTCAATCTACCAAGATAAAAATATTAAATCAAAAATCAAATTACAGTAAATTATTTATGTAGGTTTACAATTTTCCTCGATTGATGTACAAACATATTGTGGTATATTTTGTACATATGTAGTATCATCTACAAAGATACAAAAAATTGCTCTTTCGACAGCCAGTAGACAGCCGTTTCTTTCATTAAAAAAATTCAGGTTAATTTTTATACTTAGCAAACTCATCCCGCGGGCCGGATAAAACCTGTTCGCGGGCCTGATCCGGCCCCCCAGCCGTACCTTTGAGACCCTGCTTTATACCCTTTAAAATAAATCAAGTTGTCAACATTTAGAAACAATTCCAGGTATACATATGTAGACTATTGCACTTACAAAACGTGTAGGGATGCAACATAACATATTGTCAAAACATCTTCCTGCTGGAAAATCTTAAATCAGGGGTCACCAACCTTTTTGAAACCAAGAGCTACTTCTTGGGTACTGATTAATGCAAGGGGATACCAGTTTGATACACACTTAAGTAAATTGCCAGAAATAGCCAATTTGCTCAATTTACCTTTAATAAATAAATCTATTTATATAAAAAAATGGGTATTTCTGTCAGTCATTCCGTCTTACATTTTTTGTCCTTTTACGGAAGTTTTTTTGTAGAGAATGAATGATGAAAAAACACTTAATTTAAAAAATGAAAATGAAAATTTAAAACATTGCTTATCTTCAATTTCGACTCTTTTAAATTCAAAATTCAACCAAAAAAAATGAAGAGAAAAACTAGCTATTTCAAATCTTACTGAAAAAATTAAAAAAAGATTTTAGTAATTTTTCCTGATTAAGACTCATTTTAGAATTTTGATGACATGTTTCAAATAGGTTAAAATCCTATCTGCACTTTGTTATAATATATAACAAATCGGACCAAGTTATATTTCTAACAAAGATTAATCATTATTTCTTCTAGATTTTCCAGAACGAACATTTTAAAAGAAATTCAAAAGACTTTGAAATAAGATTTAAATTTGATTCTACAGATTTTCTATATTTGCCGGAATAATTTTTTTGAATTTTAATCATAATAAGTTTGAAAAAAAAAATCACAAATATTCTTCATCGAAAAAAACCGAAGCTAAAATGAAGAATTAAATTAAAATTTATTTATTATTCTTTGCAATAAAAAATAAAAAATACTTGATTATTGATTTAAATTTAAGAGGAAGGAATTTAAAAGGTAAAAAGGTATATGTGTTTAAAAATCCTAAAATCATTTTTATGGATTGTATTTTTTCTCTAAAATAGTCTTTCTGAAAGTTATAAGAAGCAAAGTAAAAAAATAAATGAATGTATTTAAACAAGTGAAGACCAAGTCTTTAAAATATTTTCTTGGATTTTCAAATTCTATTTGAGTTTTGTCTCTCTTAGAATTAAAAATGTTGGGCAAAGCGAGACCAGCTTGCTAGTAAATAAATACAATTTAAAAAATAGAGGCAGCTCACTGGTAAGTGCTGCAATTTGAGCTATTTTTAGAACAGGCCAGCGGGCGACTCATCTGGTCCTTACGGGCTACCTGGTGCCCTCGGGCACCGCGTTGGTGACCCTTGTCTAAAATGAATTGACTTGCAAGACAGCACCCTCTGCTGGATTCATAGGTGCAGCACTCTTTTCCTACAGCAGATAGCGCAATCAAAGCAATTTCTATTTAAGTTACTTTTAACAAAACAAATTATTGACAATTTACTGCATAAATAGGAATTATGTGAACATGCGGGGGTGCAAAAAGGTAGGGATCTTAAGTATACAGTAGAAGCTATGTGAGAAAAAAGTGGATCCCAATCAAAGCATTCACAAAGGTTTTCCTATTATCAAAGTATGATAGTCCTTTTGTAATTAGTTCATATTTTATTATTAACAGTAGGGGTGTAACGGTACATGTATTTGTATTGAACCGTTTCGGTATGGGGGTTTCGGTTCGGTTTGGAGGTGTACCGAACGAGTTTCCACACGGACATATTAGGTAGCGCACCGCACATTGTGTAAACAATGCAGAGCGAGGCACAACACACGGCAGGCTAGCAGCAACCAGGCTAGGACAACATGCAAAAGCCAGAGCTGGAAGACCCTCCTGCCTCGTTAACATATCCCCTTTAGAAACACTTCGGCTTCGCGGTGCGATACAACAACGGAGGACCTAGGTTTGCCGACATTGTTCAACAGCAGTAGGGTATGCTTCTGCCAACACGTCAAACATGCTAACCCCTTTGAAGCAGCACCACCCCCAAGTCAAGCTCGCTTTAAGGAAGAGAAAGAGGAGCGTGGTGCAAACACCGCATTCAAGCAGCCTCTCCTCGGCCAGCCAGGCAGGGCTAAAGCAACAAATGTTTTTATAGCAGCCCATTTAAGACCATCCATCCATCCATTTTCTACTGCTTGTCCCATTCGGGGTCACGGGGGGTTGCTGTATTGCATTAAAACTCGATTTTGACCCACTTCTATGGTGGAAGAACAATAAGCCCATATATCCTCTTATTACCAAGTTAGCCAGGCTGGTGGGGGGGGGGAAAGAAAAGTTAATCTGAGGCTGAGTTGACTTGAAACTGTTTAATATTGCACTTTTTTATATGTAAAAGAAAAGTTTTGTCATTTTATTTCATCCGAGCAACAACTGGAGGCAGTTTAATGTGGATTATTGTGGACCCCGATTTAAACAAGTTGAAAACCTTATTGGGGTGTTACCATTTAGTGGTCAATTGTGCGGAATATGTACTGTGCTGTGCAAACTACTAATAAAAGTCTCAATCAATCAATCAAAAAAATCACTTTATATGTAGAAAGGTTTTGTTAAGAAACCATTGTGAGCCTTATCTTATTTAGTTTGTATTCTATATATGTTGACCACATTAACCCTGGCAATGGACCCTGTGTGTATACGTATGTTATGCCATTGTTTACAAAATTGGAAAATAAATAACCCAAAAATGTCTATTTTGTTGTTTTCTTACTGTACCGAAAATGAACCGAACCGTGACCTCTAAACCGAGGCACGTACCGAACCGAAATTTTTGTGTACCGTTACACCCCTAATTAACAGCACTAATAATATATGTTTACACTTGTTTGACTATTGTGTAAGGAACATCAGCAACACATGTCACTTTAGCATTGCACCCTAAAAGCTGAAATTCAGTGTTACAGTTTTTACATTATAATATTACAAGATAGTACATTTTAAAAGCACCAGTAAATTATAAGTTTTAAGAAACATTTGAAGATTCTTAAGTTAATGTCGTACATTTCAAAACTGCGAAGAGGATGTACTGAATATTACATCAGGCTGCTTTATGCTTTGGCTATAAAACCATCAAATGTTGAAAATGAAATATTTTTTAACCGTGCATTTACTGCATGTCAAATGTGTGTGCACGTACTTATCTGTCCATATGAATGTGACTCTGTGAGAAATGAGAAATGGATTCTTTGGATCGCTCAGATGTTGAGCCTGCGTCCTGTTTATGCAACCGAGGAGCTTAGTCAGCAGAAACTAACGATCTATTCATGATCAGTTTGATAGATTGCACCTGAGGGGTGTGTTGTCTCACCTATTGACAGGCGGGTTTAGAGAAGGCAACATGAAATATTAATATATTTAATCTGTGACGAAGACTGAAAGTGAAACCAGGGCAGAGTAAAAGTAAGAAACAGTCAACCGAGTCAAAATGAAACAATATTAAACAGTTTCAAGTCAACTCCGCCTCAGATTAACTTTTCTTCCCCCCCCCCCCCCCCCACCAGCCTGGCTAACTAGGTAATAAGAGGATATATGGGCTTATTGTTCTTCCACCATAGAAGTGGGTCAAAATCGAGTTTTAATGCAATACAGCGACCCCGAATCGGACAAGCAGCAGAAAATGGATGGATGGATGGTCTTAAATGGGCTGCTATAAAAACATTTGTTGCTTTAGCCCTGCTTGGCTGGCCGAGGAGAGGCTGCTTGAATGCGGTGTTTGCACCACGCTCCTCTTTCTCTTCCTTAAAGCGAGCTTGACTTTGGGGTGGTGCTGCTTCAAAGGGGTTAGCATGTTTGACGTGTTGGCAGAAGCATACCCTACTGCTGCTGAACAATGTCGGCAAACCTACGTCCTCCATTGTTGTATTGCACCGCGAAGCCGAAGTGTTTCTAAAGGGGATATGTTAACGAGGCAGGAGGGTCTTCCAGCTCTGGCTTTTGCATGTTGTCCTAGCCTGGTCGCTGCTAGCCTGCCTTGTGTTGTGCCTCGCTCTGCATTGTTTACACAATGTGCGGTGCGCTACCTAATATGTCCGTGTGGAAACTCGTTCGGTACACCTCCAAACCGAACCGAAACCCCTGTACCGAAACGGTTCAATACAAATACATGTACCGTTACACCCCTACTGTTAATATTAAAATATGAACTAATTATAAAAGGACTATCATGTTTGATCCGACCAACTGAGAGGTTATCTTTAGAGTTTAGTTAAAATATAACAAGCAAAATCATCTTTCGGGAAATCATTTTGGTTAATTCAACCTTAAAGAGCAAAGCGGGTAAAAGATCCCTTCACTATTAGATGCACAGCAGGCCTATTATGTGCAGGTTTGTGTGTGTCTGCAGTGTGTATTGACGCACCTGGATCCATATTAATGATTTCCCATAGACACCTCAAGTTGATCTGGGAACCATTGCGAATGGAAGGCGGAGTCTCTTGGTAGGAAGGCGGAGAGACAGAAATGATGAAAAGTAGAAATTAGAGGATATATTTTGATTTGGATAGAAAAATAGTGATTGTACATTATATCAGAGTATGAATTTAAACATATCTGTAGTATTTGATGCATATGAGACCACCACAAATCATAATTGCAACATAATGTTGTCCGTGCTAGTCTTTACTGGCAGATAATTAAAAACCAAGCAGGTCTTGAGTGAGCAGTGACGAACTACCATATTTTTGTTCAACTAATCCTTTCATTTTCTCAAAAATCAACAGTGCGCCTTATAACCCGGTACGCCTAATGTTCGTATTAATTCAGGTTGTGCTTACTGACCTCGAAGCAATTTTCATTGGATAAATAGTGTGATAAGTGTGACAGGTAGATAGCAGTCACACATAAGAGATACGTGTGGATTACAGGTTGACGCTAACAAGTACTGTAAGCAAGCAACACCAACACTTAAAAGTTTCATTGAGAATATAAAACATTACACACAGCGCTCAAAAATCTGCCAGGATGTTTTAACACAACTTCGGTAAACTACGAAGCGGCATTGCTTGATGGAACGCGGGGCATTACGGCTACCATAGTCAGACGTACTGTGCTTCAACGTACGGTTATTATTATAGTATGTGTATAAGGACCCAGAAATTCCACCTCTTAGGAGACATATTATCTGGTCTTTTGTTTTGACTTATTATGCAAAACAAACTTTTCGAAACTATTGGTACACGCTGATGTGTATTTTGGATCTGATTAATGTACCGAAAATTTGCACGCGTCCGCCATTATAGTCCGTGGCGTAGTCAATGGGCTTCTTCTTTTTTTCTATCCTCCTGTAGGAGGATAGAAAATCCTCCCTCCACCCCAGCGGACGATGGCGTGGAACACCGCAGAGGCCACCACAGTGGCAGAGGCCACCACAGTGGATATGTTTCTTTTACTTTTTATTCATAGCTGTATGTAGAAGTGTCTGGTTGTATCTGCTGCTTTAATGTCTTTAATGTCCTATGTGTTCTTTGATGTTTGATGTTTCCCTCTTACACACATGTAAGAGGGATGTGTACTATGGCTATGAGTTGTTGTTTTTTTCCCTTGGCCTCAGTCTGCACCCCCTCTCCAGGGCCCAGGCTAACACCAATTTTTTTATTTTATTTTAATCTTCTATTCCCCCCCCTTGTATACCTGTATCTCATCTTTTTTTGTAAGGGGCGCTGGAAGCCGGCAGACCCGTCAGCGATCCTGTTCTGTCTCCCTTTAATGTTTGTCTGATCTTGAATGGGATTGTGCTGAAAATTGTAATTTTCCTGAAGGAACTCTCCTGACGGAATAAATAAAGTACTATCTAATCTATCTAATCTAGTGGGGCATTCATCCTCCGCTGTTGCAATTTGTAATATAAAGTACCGTACAGTTCTAGTTTATATCTGCCAGTGGACTCAAAATGGAAAAGCTAAAAACCACTAGTACAACAAAGATGACGAACAAAAGACGCTGTTCGCCTTGAGATCGGTAGGTTGTGTGTCATATCAAAGACTGTAAAAAAATTGGGACCCATTACTTCCCTATTTGGCACTCAGCATAATGGGTTGGAAATGGGGGTTAAATCACCAAAAAAGGATTCCCGGGCGCGGCCAACTGCTCCCCTCAACTCCCAGGGGGTGAACAAAGGGATGGGTCAAATGCAGAGGACACATTTCACCACACCTAGTGTGTGTGCGTGTGTGTGTGTGTGACAATCATTGGTACTTTAAGACAGCCCAGAAAACGGCGCATCCTGAAGACACTCAAAAAGCGTTTTGAAAATGGTCTGTAAAAAATCATCTAAGCTACATTTTGACCAAAGAACTATCATTACATGTTTGGTTGAATAAAAGGAAGTGTTTTAAAAATGGGAAAAAAATCATTTTACGACCACTTTAATGCGCCCTATAATTTGTTGCGCCTTTTGTATGAAAATAGACCCGAACTTCGGCAGTGCGCCTTATAATCCAGTGCACCCTATGGTTAGAAAAATACGGTACAGTACAAAGGAATTAGTGTCACTACACAACATCGGTTGCTGTTTGTCTGTGTCTTCCTATATTCTCCGCAAATTATAGTAAAGACTGTTTTTTTATTGACCACATTCATTTTGTACATCTGACCCCTTAAGGTCAATGAGGCCTAAGTATCAGAACATGCTCTTTTTTTTTTACAAGGTAAGAAAAAAAATATATATATATTTAAAAAATCAGTCTGCATCTTCAAAGTGAAATAAAATTGTTCTCTCTTTTTAGTCTCTCTTTCTGTTTTGTCTCACTGGAAATATATGTACATAATGTTGTATATTCATACATGTACTTGACTGAAAAAAAACAAAAAAACACTAAAAACTACGGTGCTCTTTTCTTTTTACAATTTTCATGTTATGCTATTATTTTATTCCATTACACGTTCGAATATAAGGCAGGAATTCACAATTTTTCTCTGGTAAACATTCAGTAATACGTCAATTTGATAGGATGTAATTATAATGAACTTGCCGACATTGATATATTGCCAAATCCTTGTATATTTTCTTTTTCAGCTCTTTCTTTAAAAAATACGAGAGCTTTCACTCTATGCATTGCTCTCAGCACCTGAGCGTGTTTGCTCAATCGCAGAATTAAATGAACGGACGGAGTGAACGCTCTTGTCGGTCATCTACAATTGTTGTTTTTGTGAGTAGAAGTGGGACTGCTAGATTCCGGCAGCGGCAGAGCCATGCTATTCGCTAGTGAGAAGAACCAAAAAGTAACAAAACCAAGGAGGAATAAAGATGATTGCGAAGCCAAATGTCCTATTATGGGGAATATTTTGACTTCTAACTGAATGAGCAAGATTAGCCTATCAACACAGATGAACGAGGCATGCAGTATGCCGAATTTTCTGGAAAGTAATGGCACCAAAATAAGCCTACCCAACATGGGAAAAATCAAACTTAAATACGTATTTATTGACGTGTAGTTTTTGCTGACATATTTAGAGTCCTTTGTATGTTTATCTACTCATTTAGAATAATAAAAATTTACTGAGAAAATGGGGCGACTTGTCCAGGGTGTACGCCGCCTTCCGCCCAAATGCAGCTGAGATAGGCTCCAGTGAACCCCCCGCCACCCCAAAAGGGACAAGCGGTAGAAAATGGATGGAAAAAGTTATTGACCTTCCAATTACAATGGTAAAAAGATGTATAAATAAACACAAGTATGATGCGTTTGAAAGAGTTACTTGCGATATTATTATATATTATGATTACATTAGTGCTTAAATTGCTCTCAAATAATGCTGACAATTATATTGTTTATTGCCAAAAATCTGTGGGTCAAGTTGGTCAACATATCATTTGTTGTCGGCTCAGGTCCAAGTACATGTTGTGATTACCCCGGTAAAAATTGTGTTTTTAGTCGCTAAAGACATTCTGTTGTGTTTTAGTTTTATCCTGTCTTCTCCTTTTCTGGACCTGTGTTATCAGTGTTTCATCCTCGGCAAGGGGCGGACCTTGTGGCACACCTGCTGTAAATGAACCTGGCAGTATTTAGGCTCGTCACTGACAGCTTGGCCTCGTATTGTATCCCAAACTCTCCTCGTGCATGCACCTGCTTTACCAGTCCCGGTACGTTTTCACTACTTTGTCCTGAATTCCCTAACCTCTTGTGTGTTTATTTTCTAGTCTCCATGAGGTGAAAGGATTTCTTGTTTTGGACTTTTGCCTTGCTCAGTGTGCCCTGGCCCTTTCACCCGCCGACCTCTGAGAAACCTATTATGTCCTGATTACATGGTGTGCGTTTCTGCCCCATCGCCATTAGTTATTCTTTTTTTTCTAATTCAATTTTTTTGTAATCCCACCTTGTCTCCTGTCTCTGCATCCTGAAGTCACGCCCACTTGACCAAGACCTTAAAGGCCTACTGAAACCCACTACTCCCGACCACGCAGTCTGATAGTTTATACATCAATGATAAAATATTAACATTGCAACACATGCCAATACGGCCTTTTTAGTTTACGAAATTGCAATTTTAAATTTCCCGCGAAGTGTCCTGTTGAAAACGTCGCGGTATGACGACGCGTGCGTTTGACGTCACCGGTTGTAGCGGACATATTTTTTCCAGCCCGGTCCAAGATATGAGTAGTCTGCTTTAATCGCATAATTACACAGTATTATGGACATCTGTGTTGCTGAATCTTTTGCAATTTGTTCAATTAATAATGGAGAAGTCAAAGTAGAAAGATGGAGGTGGGAAGCTTTTAGCCTTTAGCAACACAAACACAGCCTTGTTTAAAATTCCCGAAGGTGAAGCTTTACTATGGAACAGAGCGGTCAAGCGAACATGTCAACCGGCAGGTTTTGGTGAGAAAATTGTGGTAATAAGTCGGCTTTTACCGTAGTTATGAGCGGAGCTTGCGTCCTCCTTCAGCTGCGGACTATTACCTCCTCCCACCGGAGACACTGGCGGTCACCACACCCGTGGCCACACCCCTCTGACTTACAGGTACCATATAATCTCACTAAAACACTAGTAACACAATAAGCAGAGAAGGGACTTTCCAGAATTATCCTAGTAAATGTGTCTAATAACATCTGAATCACTGTCACTGTCCTCGCCTTTTTTTCTTTCTTTCTAGTCCTTCACTCGCACTATCCTCATCCACGAATCTTTCATCCTCGCTCAAATTAATGGGGAAATTGTCGCTTTCTCTGTCCGAATCGCTCTAGCTGCTGCTGGCTATGATCGTAAACAATGTGAGGATGTGAGGAGCTCTACAACCAGTGACGTCACGCGCACATCGTCTGCTACTTCCGGTAAAGGCAAGCCTTTTTTATTAGCGACAAAAAGTTGCGAACTTTATCGTCGATGTTCTCTACTAAATCCTTCCAGCAAAAATATGGCAATATCGCGAAATGATCAAGTATGACACATAGAATGGACCTGCTATCCCCGTTTAAATAAGAACATCACATTTCAGTGGGCCTTTAACACATGGGTTATTTTGGTAGAACTCTACAAGTTTAATTTGTTCTTTTTTTTTTTTTTTTAACCGATATTTTACTCCCTCATCGATCAGTAATTGCTTCTTGTACTCTATGGCATTCTGTAATTTTATTGCAGTGGACCATAAGGATTTTTATATCAATAGTTATTATAAAAGTATATATTATTAGCGCTTGTGTGTAGAAGTGTGTACCCCCACTGTAAGTGATCATTTCTGCAAGTACTGAACTGTGGAGTTTAGTAATGTATGAGTCTGAAAGCCTGTAAACCTGCACAGTGGAATTTTCCACCAATCATCTCCCATTGTTCAAACTGTAAAGACAACAAGGCGAGACTGAAGTAGTCCACACCCTTTAGAGTGTCTCTGAGGAACCGTTAACACTTCTAGGGTCAACAAGTTAGCAGGCAGATCGGAGTCTTAAGAGCAGCTCAAATCAAAGTATTTTTGTATATTACCTCATTCTTACCACAAGCATTTGTGAATAGCTACATCTTCGCTTACATTGTCGTTCAGTGAAGAAGTAGAAACAAATAAGACAATGTAAATGATCAAAATGGTGACTGGTGAGGGAGGCTGACAACTAATGAGACACATTTCCCTATGCAGTATCCTCCCATTATGTTTCCCCACCCATTATTGAAGGGAAACTGCTGTCATTAAGAAAATGACCAAAACATATATAGCGCAAAGGTAAAACGTGTGAAAAAAAAAATACCCACACAAACACTGTTTGGAAAAGGGTGGAGTGCCATCTCCGGGTTGGGGAGGAGACCCTGCCCCAAGTGGAGGAGTTCAAGTACCCAGGAGTCTTGTTCACGAGTGAGGGAAGAGTGGATTGTGAGATCGACAGGCGGATCGGTGCGGCGTCTTCAGTAATGCGGACGTTGTATCGATCCGTTGTGGTGAAGAAGGAGCTGAGCCGGAAGGCAAAGCTCTCAATTTACCGGTCGATCTACGTTCCCATCCTCACCTATGGTCATGAGCTTTGGGTCATGACCGAAAAAGATAAGATCACGGGTACAAGCGGCCGAAATGAGTTTCCTCCGCCGTGTGGCGGGGCTCTCCCTTAGAGATAGGGTGAGAAGCTCTGCCATCCGGGAGGAACTCAAAGTAAAGCCGCTGCTCCTCCACATCGAGAGGAGCCAGATGAGGTGGTTCGGGCATCTGGTCAGGATGCCACCCGAACGCCTCCCTAGGGAGGTGTTTAGGGCACGTCCAACCGGTAGGAGGCCACGGGGAAGACCCAGGACACGTTGGGAAGACTTTGTCTCCCGGCTGGCCTGGGAACGCCTCTGGATCCCCCGGGAAGAGCTAGACGAAGTGGCTGGGGAAAGGAAAGTCTGGGCTTCCCTACTTAGGCTGTTGCCCCCGCGACCCGACCTCGGCTAAGCGGAAGAAGATGGATGGATGTATGGATGGATAAAATCAATGGTGTCCTGCATTATTGATCTTTGAGGGCTTTAACTGCTAAATAAAGGAACTCTCCTGAAGGAATCAATAAAGTACTATCCGTCCATCTAAATACTGCATATTTCAGTTTTACTACAAAAAACAAAGTTGTTTTTGACAGAAAAGGCATAAAACCTTATTTGTTTTACTTTATATCAACCTTAAGTTGATATAGAGATTTACTGTAAGCACTAAATCAATAAATCAATCAATCAATCAATGTTTACTTATATAGCCCTAAATCACTAGTGTCTCAAAGAGCTGCACAAACCACTACGACATCCTCGGTAGGCCCACATAAGGGCAAGGAAAACTCACACCCAGTGGGACGTCGGTGACAATGATGACTATGAGAACCTTGGAGAGGAGGAAAGCAATGGATGTCGAGCGGGTCTAACATGATACTGTGAAAGTTCAATCCATAATGGATCCAACACAGTCGCAAGAGTCCAGTCCAAAGCGGATCCAACACAGCAGCGAGAGTCCCGTTCACAGCGGAGCCAGCAGGGAACCATCCCAAGCGGAGGCGGATCAGCAGCGCAGAGATGTCCCCAGCCGATACACAGGCGAGCAGTACATGGCCACCGGATCGGATCGGACCGGACCCCCTCCACAAGGGAGAGTGGGACATAGGAGAAAAAGAAAAGAAACGGCAGATCAATTGGTCTAAAAAGGGAGTCTATTTAAAGTTCAATCCATAATGGATCCAACACAATAAAAAAAAAAAAATAATAATTTGACTTATTTTTAACATTTTAGTGACTGAGGCCCTCTATGATCCACAGGAGCCATAAGGATAAAAAAAATCCATATATTTTGTTATGAAAAATATTAAAATGGCCCCCGCATGCTTAAATCGTTTCGTGTGCGGCCCTCTGTGGAAAAAGTTTGGACACCCCTGCTTTAGAGACAGTCAGTTGTGACGTCACACATACTGGGTGGACAAAGTGGCCATGTGTTATGCTGCCATCTATCGTCGACATAAAGCTATAGGCCACGCAGACTTTTAAACAGTAGTCCTTTATCGCGGGCCAAAATGTAAAGTTTCCATGGCATAACATCTAATATAGTTAGAAGCACGTTAGTTCTAGAGATAAATGCTGATTTATATTCGCAAATTGACTTAAGATCAGGCGCACCGCGTTAATGAGACAATTGCTTCCACCTGCCGCCGCCGTGTTATTTATATATAACATGACCACCATCTCTTCACGTTAGCTGCTGGGATTATTTGGGACGTTCCCTGGAACTAAACCCGCCATGCCCACCAAAGATGCCACCAAGGCGCGCCTCAGTAAATTTAAAAACATGGGAAAAGACCCGGCCGTGAGTTTTAATTTTTTTACCTCTTAAGACGCACGTTACAATCTCGTCTGTGCCTAACGTGGTGTTTTCTCCAGAAACTGCGCGAAAAGAGAGTCTCCGAGTGCGTGGAGCTGCGCAAGATGAAAAAGGACGAGAACTTCATGAAAAGGAGACACATAAGGCTGTCTTCACTGCCCGACGATGACGCCCTCTCGCCAACATACATCTCCGACGACAAAGTCAGCTGAATGACTTAAAACCACATTACCGTCATTCATCTTCCTGACGTGCTCGTACTGTAATGAGAATTTTTTTTTTTTAACGCAGGTTCCAAGTTTGAGCATTGAAGAAATTATCAAAGATGTTAAATCTGAGTGCAGGGATGCTCGAACTCGAGGATGCCGGGCTGCCAGGTGAGCGAAACATGCTTAAACACTACATTCATGGTTTTGTAATATCTAGTCCAGTGGTTTTAAAACAGGCCTGCGCAATTATTTTGACTTTTTTTTTTTTAGAAAAAGTGTTTGGGTGCTGATATATCTCTTTTTATAAACTCTAATACAAAACCTCACAATGTCTGATTTAATGCTAACAACTTGATGACAGACCACCTTTAAAAACATAATGGAATTTTACATTTTTCTATGAAGGATAAAATACTGAATATTGACAAAATATGAACGTCACACCGCCTTTTGATCGACACATTTTACAATCAAGTGAAATATGAACGCGAAGGGTACAAAAGAAACCAGCCTACTATCTGATACATCACTAAGCTATAGAACTTTGTTGTGAAAATCTCCTTCCGCCTCTGTCGAAACGCTCCCCACCCACACTGCTTGGTGCCTCGTCTGAGCTGCTTTGACTTACATTACCATAGTAACTGGTATATCATCCATAAGCACAGATTCCAACCATTGAAATACTTTGTATAGTTCAAGACTTACGGTCGTTAAAAAAACATCACTGCACATCATAATGGCAGCTATACTTTCCTTCTTAAAGATCTAAAAATATTATTTGGGGCCAGAGTGAAAAGCTCAACGGGCCGCATTTGCCCAAGTCTGTTGTTAAACTTTTCCAACCTCTAAACGCTCGGCTCTTCAAGTATCACTCTAATGACAGACGTTAAGTTACCATGAATTAACGTGGACCCCGACTTAAAGGAGTTAAAAAACTTATTCGGGTGTTACCATTTTGTGGTTAATTGTACGGAATATGTACTGTACTGTGCAATCTACTAACAGTTTCAATCGATCAACACTGCAGCATAATAAGCCGAACCAAGCAGGCACAAGACATTGAAACATTGACATATTCTTGAATTTGGTCCTGATGTTGAGCAACTCAAACATATAACTCTGGCTCAGTCTGCATTCTCAATGAAGGCCTAACATCTGTGCAACTCTTTGCCAATGGAGTTAGTCAGTCGGACATTGAACTTTTCTCCACAAAACTGAAAAAGTGGCTTAAGGAAAAATCAGAAGTGAGAGCACTAGAACTGGATTTAGTATGGACCAATGGGGCCAATTATTTTCAATGTATTTATTTTTGTACTTGTCATAATTCTTTGTTTCACTTTTCTCAACTTTTTTTTTTTATTTTTTTTTTTTTTAAGCCTAACCAGGGACAATAGTTGCAAATTAGCGTGTGGCTAGAAGTCTTATGTACTTTGACATTGTTACCTGCGGGTAGCAATGTTAGTTTGTACTGTCCCTGTCAAATACATATAAAAAATAAAGTTGGAACATTCTTTTTGGCAATGTTTAATCAATTCTACAACACACTTTTTGACGTTAATTCAATGTCAGGTTGTGACGTTTGTTAGACCATTTTTAAAATTTGGTCATTTCCCAACAACGTGAATCCAATGTTGGACATCAATGTTGTCTCAATTTATAAAAGCAATGTTTTTAAAGGACACGCATGTGTAAACGTGCCAATTTATTCATTTAAGAACAAGGCAGAGGTTTCACTTAAAAGTATATTTAACATTTTTGGCCACTAACATTACACGGTTTGACCACTAAGACTTTAGATTATACAAAATGTAATTTTTAATTTTTTGGCCCCCGCAGGATTTAAATTGGTATGCGAACTTTGGTGAAAAAAGTTGGATATGTGGTACATTTTATTTTCTGTCAGTTAAAGGACTACATTTAGCCATAAAAATGCAGTGCTTTATTGCCGCACATCTCCTAGCTTTCGTGGACCAGACCTCCCCTTGAGGCCTTGAGTATGAAACATGTGACTTAAACCCTATAGCACTATAGTGCAGTGATACCGAAGCGGTGTACCATAAAGGATCAAGTGTGCCACCGGAACATATCTTTTCACTTCATTGGTTTGATAAATATTGACTGGCTAAAAAAAAAAAAATCATTTTTATATTGATAAATAAATAAATGATAAATGGGTTGTACTTGTATAGCGCTTTTCTACCTTCAAGGTACTCAAAGCGCTTTGACACTACTTCCACATTTACCCATTCACACACACATTCACAAACTGATGGAGGGAGCTGCCATGCAAGGCGCCAACCAGCACCCGTCAGGAGCAAGGGTGAAGTGTCTTGCTCAGGACACAACGGATGTGACGAGGTTGGTTCTAGGTGGGATTTGAACCAGTGACCCTCGGGTTGCGTACGGCCACTATCCCACTGCGCCACGCCGTCCCTTAATAATATTGCTATTGCAGCTACACATTGACAGGGAGAAAAAATTAAACATCTACAGCAGGGGTGCCCATTACGTCGATCGTGATCGACGTCGATCTCGGAGGGTGTGTCAGTCGATCTCAAGCCAGGCATTAAATATACATAAAAATGAGCAATCATCAATCATACCAAGACTTCACTTTCGTCAGTTGTTTGAGATTCTCGGCACCCGAGGATCTTGTGAGATGACGCTGGCTGCTGCCAACTCATATTTAAGAAAAAAATCACTAACAGGGCGGACGCAGAGGAACACATTTTATTTCTAGAGACTCCGTACCTACTGTCAAAACTCTAAAGACCGACTGCACAGTTCCTGTCTTCACCATAAAAGACCTGTTTCATCCTGCCTGTGCTAACAAAATAAGAGTCTCAGAAAGCTAGCGTGAAAAAGCTAGCAAGCTACGGAGTTTGATGCCAATGTATTTCTCCCCCGCCCTCAGCGACCGCTTTCTCACTTGCTTGCCCACCCGCACACTCACTGACGTCACTCACCTGCTGCCAGACATTAAAGGGCCACACACATATGCTACTCTCATAACAGTGTTTAAAAACGAGTATGCAAGTTGGACAAATGAGATGCCAAATCCAACCACTTTCATGTGGTATTGGACAGAAAGGGGGACTTTTTTTTTCCCTCCATTTGAAAATGCGGACGTTATCAGCACCACTGTCTAATTCCAATCAATGCAAGTCATCAGAATCAAATACACCAACTTATATTCTTGTCTTCATGAAAGAAAGGAATCTATGTGTGTTAAACATGCTTGTATTATCATTAAACACCATTAACTTGTTAACAAAAATGTCTCTTTCATAAATAAATAAATATAAATTATAAATAGGAATGAGGTAGATCTCCTCGACTTGGTCAATTGAAAAGTAACTCGCCTGCAGAAAAAGTGTGAGCGCCCCTGATCTACAGTATGTGAACATAACTAACCTGCATGCACATTCACCTGTTGCGACTCCTTTCAAATGTGCCTGGGCGCTGCTAACCGTGCTTCAGTGGATCATGATCAAAATCTGTACTAGGAGTTAAACATTTGGAAAATGTAATTAGGAAAATCCGCAATATTATTGCTAATAGACAAAGCTAATGTTTTTTTAACAATGCATTACAGTACTATAATACACTTATCAGAAGAACCATAATGACTTTGAATCCTGAACAAAATTACCGCTATTTCATATGATACATTGTGAAGTTAACATGTTGGTGTCTTAGTCTTAACACTAAATCTAACCCAACTGTTTCAGTCTTTCAGTTATGACTAATAGGGGAAAGTTGGTTTAGAAGGGTTAAAATAAAGTACCTGTCATTGTCTCCTCCAGAAAACTTTCTCAGGAGCGTGACCCTCCCCTGAAGGATATCATAGACAATGGACTCCTGTATCGCTTCGTGCTCTTTTTGAGTATGGATGACGAGCCCGCTCTTCAGTTTGAAGCAGCCTGGGCTCTGACCAACATCGCCTCTGGAACATCTTGGCATACGCAGCAGGTGAGGCACTGCTTTGGAACACATGTATGACTAACTGAAATGTTTGAACATAATCTGATACATTTCTGTATGTAGGTGGTTGAGCATGGAGCTGTACCCAGCTTAATTCTTTTGCTTGCCTCACCACTGTTGCACATCAGTGAACAAGCTGTCTGGGCTCTTGGCAACATTGCAGGTGAAACAACATATTTTTACTTGAGGGTATCATGTGAGGAATTGTAAAATAATACGGACATTAAGCTGATAATGGTTTTGAAAATACCCTTTTGGCTAATCACAAATGTAATCTTGGCAGGTGATGGCCCAGTATATAGAGACATCCTCATTGAATGTAATGTCATTCCAGCCTTACTGGCACGCGTTTCTCCAGAGACCCCAGTAAGATATTGAATATTACCCATACTCCTTAGAGGTTGCCATACATAATATCTTGTCACTTCTAGGTTGGATATCTACGTAACCTAACATGGACATTGTCAAACTTATGCAGAAATAAAAACCCATATCCACCCATATCTGCTGTTCAACAGGTATTTACTTGGCTGTATCGCATCTTAAGACTGTCAGAGCTGATTACTCAGAATTGGGACTAAGGAGGGAGTGTGGTATCACGGTTTTTAAAATTGCATTGGGTAGGTTGAGGGTGGGTTTGTGGATCAATGTTCTAACTAGTGTTTAACTCCCACAGCTGCTTCCTACTCTGATCCAGTTAATCCACCATTTGGACAAAGACATATTGTCAGATGCATGCTGGGCAATCTCCTACCTCACAGACGGTGACAACAATCGTATTGATATCGTGGTGAGAACTGGCATTGTCCCGCGGCTGGTGGAACTCATGAGCCTAAAGGACCTGAATGTCACGGTAACTTCCTATCTTGGTTTTATTTCTAAAAACTGGCTTGATTGGCTAAACTGTTCTTTTGGACTGGTCCACCTCAGACCCCTGCCCTTCGTGCCATTGGGAATATCGTGAGTGGCTCAGACCTGCAGACACAAACAGCCATTGATGCTGGAGTTCTCGACATCCTTCCTCAGCTCATGAAGCACCAAAAGATTAGTGTGCAGAAGGAAGCTGCATGGGCGTTGTCTAACATCGCAGCTGGGCCATGTAGGCAAATCCAGCAGCTCATCACATGTGGCCTGCTTACCCCTCTGGTAGAGTTACTTAAAAATGTAAGTTTTGTTTCAGTGTCTGAGTGTACCCTATAAATGGTTGAACAGGGAGCAGTTGAATAAATTTAGTTTTTCTCAAGGGAGATTTCAAGACTCAACGAGAGGCAGTGTGGGCAGTGACCAACATCACCAGCGGGGGCACTGTGGAGCAGGTGGTCCACTTGGTGCATAGTGGGGCACTTGAGGCAATCATCAACCTGCTACAAGTAAAGGATGCCAAAATTGTTCTGGTGATATTGGATGCCATCACCAACATTTACATGGTGAGGCAGCACTGCACTTGATCTAAAAACTGACTGTTTGAGCCAGGCTTTAAGTTCCCGCTTAATGCATTGTAGGCAGCAGAGAAGCTTGGTGAAATAGAGAAACTAAGTTTGCTAGTTGAACAGCTGGGGGGACTGGACCGCATTGAAAGTCTCCAGAACCATGAAAATGAGATGGTGTACCAGGCAGCTCACAACCTCATTGAAAAGTATTTTGTGGAAGTAAGTGGTCACATGGCTCTTTACTAAGAGCAAAGTTGTAAACTTAATGTAGACTGTTTGTAATCAATACTATGGAGAGGGTTTGTTTCTACTAAATTTCCTTAAGCCATTAAGTCACTAGCTTTTTATGTAGCAATTGGATGTCTGCCCAGAGTTCTGCTATTGTGATAAGCCTAATTTCACTTGCTTATGTTCTTTATATTGCCAGCATAACACAAAAGCACTTGAGGCGTTTTGCAGCAGGGCAGTACACTCGGACCTCAACTGCTTGGATGTAATCTCCATGTCACTTGTTTTGGGAATTGGAACAAATAATTGCAGATCATGTATCAATTTTAAACTTATGACTTGACTGTATTCATGTATACGGAAAAGATGCTCCCTCGTCATACGTTTCGATTTTGACATATTTGACACTTTATTCATTAGTTGTGACAGTATTGTATAATAGCACCATACAATTTTTGTTTTACAAACTGCTATATTCATATTGACAACATTCCCGTCTAATTTGTTCTCCACAGGGTGAGATTGAAGAGCTGAAAGTTGATACCACTGAAGATGCATTGGTATTTAATGGCGCCAAAACTCACAAAAGATTTGATTTTTAAAATAAAAACTATTTTCATACCAAACAAATGTGTATGAAATTGATTAATCTTTAACCACAATTGACAAATCCAATGTACCCACCAGAAAAGCTGTCATCTTTTTGTTAATTTCTGGTTTTACTTAAGTTAAACGTAGCATGGCTACAGCTCAAAAGCACATGAAATGTGACCATGAATCATTATCAGCTCTTGTTACCTAGCGATGCTAAAAGGGACAGGTAGAAAATGGATGAAATAACCATTCTTATAACTGCATTATGCTCTGCAGACAAATACCCGGATAGTAGTTTACAGCAATCTAGTGCAGGTAAACCAATATGCATTGTTGATAAAGTTGCCAGCTTTGGAAGTTTTTAAATACCTACTTACAATACTTGACCTTGTCCATTGAATAAATCCATTAATTATTCAGACCTGAATGGTTTGATATGTGGAAAAACTAAGTGGTATCAAACCTGGTATGTCCGTTTTACATCTTCTCATAGGTCAGTTCATGTCCACAGGTGGAGCAGGTTTTCTTGTAGAGATCCTCCTCAAGATCTACCACTATCTCTGGTCCATACTGATGCTGGTGGGCGCTGGTATCTTTGGTCCACATGCTGCTCCTCACTGTTCTGCGCAGCTCTGACAAAACACATTTACCACAAAGTAATTATCCCCCAAGATATGTGCAGTAAGAAATATATGATCAGTGACGATTTTGCACTTGTAAATATATGAACAGTTCATAAATGCAATATGGTAAACTTACAAAACAGCAAGCGATTGAAATATTTTCCCATCTTTAGGTTTCTTTTGGATTCAGCAATCAACCGACCTTTTACTTTCTTGTTGAACCGTTTTTGTTTCTGCACTTCTCTGTTCTCTTCCCTCATGTCCTTGGCTTCCTCCAAAGCTGCCTCAGAACCCCACACCTCCATACATCGCTTTTCTACCTACGCAGACAAGACCTGTTAGAAAGTGTCACACAAAACAAATTGAGAGTGCACAATGAGAAATAATTGTGCAAGGACTCAGTCTACTTGTAATGCAGCTCAGTTCTCTGAGCATCTAGTAGTTTTGCTTTCTGGGACCAATCACCATGAGATAATTAAATACACTTGTTTTCAAATGTAGACACCAGTTTACCAATTTAATGGTTAACTACTTTTTAAACTTCAAGGACAAATATTCAAAGTAATGACATTTGAGCAGTTTTCTCCACATTTCTTTTTGGTCCTGAGAACATGTTTCCTCTGCTAGTAGTTTGGTTTTGGTCAGTAAACAAAAAGGTGGCCTATGACTTAAATGTCAGCACATAATTGTAAATACAATAAACATACTTGTCTCTACAACAAAGGAGTAGTGTTGCTCTTTACTCTTTGGGAATAACGTCAAAACACGTGTGATATCTTTACATTTGGTTTGTTTCATCTCAGCTATAATTGTTGTTAAGGCTGCATGATTAATCGACAATGTTTTATTTAGTGTTATAACTGCATGAGGCTGAAGTTGTTTTTTTCATCTGCATTTGTATGACCGCCATGTACGCCAATCCGAATTGTTGAGCCTCGTGGTTGTCTCTCGCTTCAAACGGAGAACAAAAACTCTCTCTGTGCATGACTCAGCACTTGAGTGCGTTTAACGGTAGAATTAACTGAACGTGGTGAGCTCTCTTTAGTCATTTAAAACTGTTTTTTTCGGTGGGCGGAGGAGCGCAATATTTACACTCACAGGAAGCACAGACAACCTCGCCAGTAAAGTGTTGCAAAGTAACACACGAGGAAAATATGATAAAGCAAAATATCATGTAATATTTGAGCTTCAAAGTGGATAGAAAATACCCACCCATCAACAAGGACGAAGAAGCAAGAATGCCATGACCAAGTGATGTTTTGCTTACTTTTTGCTTTTATTTCCAAGTTAAAGTTTTGCAAACAGAAATACGAGTCAAATTAATGTTTATTTAGGATAACAAATGTATTAACTTTCTAATTACAATACAATGGTTAACAATTCTACACTAATGAGAAAAAAGTGTATATCATTTTTAAATGCTTATACCTGCATTATTATATATTTCTACATTATAATCACTGTATAGTTTAATCAGTTATTTAAGATTAGGAACAAGAAAGCTAAAGCTCTGAGTCTGTCTGCATAGAGCCAAATATTTTTTTTTGTTAATTATTGCATATTTCTCCAATGTGTGGCACCTTGAGACAAGAATGTTGATTGACGGTTCTAACCAGGGGATGAGGGGCTCAAATATATACAATCATAACAGTAAATAACATAGCTAAATAACGTATTGACAAAGTTGCACTTCAATATTTATCATGGCGGCAGTGGTAGAGTTGTACATTATTTGACAATTAAGATGGGACTTTTTTTAAACAAAAGTGCAGCACAACAATATAAACAGTATTAATAGGTCATATGCAAAAAATAATTTTGTCAGATTCCAAGTGAGGAACACCAACATGACAAATGTATGTCAAACGTTTGGAATTGCTAGATTTGTAACAGTATCAAAAGGCAGTATGTCTTTAGCGATTGTGTTTGACCAAACTTTCTATGAGCACACACTATTTTGCACTGTTCTGTTTCCACTGACCAGGCGTGTTCACCAAACGCAAAGTGAGTGTGAACTATCAGTCACTTGTGTTTCAAGTGGGCATGCGGGTTTGTTGTATTCGCACACGTTGGGCAAAATGGCTCCATGGTGTTGATAAGCTCATCTTGTTATAAAGGTTTGAACTGAACTATTCCCACATTGCTGTGGTGGAATTTGGTTGCCTGATAATTATATCCATGTCCACTATCCAATCGCCTCACAAAGAGTCAAAGACACCCAATGAGGAAAAGATGAGTCCTCCCCTTCTTTTCATTCCGCTTTGGCACAAACGCGCATAGCCTTTTAAAAGCGATAAAAAGCGTGAATGCTCTTGAAGCATGCACACGGCAATTTATCAACGCTAGAAGACTTACCGATTAAATTTGTATTTATTGTCGATTAATTGACCTATTGAATTTTGGCCCAGGCCTCCATACACTTACTATAAAATGTCTGCTCTCACTGGGATGACGACTAATGAGATGTTCAGAAATTCTGTGTAGATGAAGAATTATCATCTAGACAGATTTTTTAAAAAAGATGGGAGAAAACGGGCGTCTTTTTGTGGCTTTCTCGCTATCTCCTGGTCTAAATTGGTTGTCAAAGTTGACAAACTTCTTGATATCTGGCTACAACCTTCTACTATCCAGGTGAGAGGCATGATTTATAATCTACAAATAATCACCAGCTCAAAAGGTGAGAGAGCAGCTCACCAGCCGATTATGTCAATATATCAGCATTAGCTGGTTACCTTCCTGTAATCAATGCGAGGCCAAAAGTATGTACTTTATGCTAGCGCTTAATATAACAATATCACTTACGTTTTGTTAATATTCAGGTCACAAAATGAAATGGACAGACATTTTTTAGTGGGTTTTATGGACGCAATGATGTCATGACTCCCATTAACTCAATTGATAGCTGACTTTAAAAGTGTTTATTTACGAGTTCAAATTATTATTATTTTTTTTAAATGTTCTTGTCTTACAAAAGGATTGCAAAAACGTAGAATTTTTTTTTTTTTTTACGTATTGTAATTCGTAAATAAAAGTCTTCTTACAGCGGAGCCAATGGGAGGTCCTCAATTCCGGCCATAAAACCCAATAAAAAAAAATAAATCCAAAACGCGCCAACAATACTCCTTTTATTTTTCATTACTTCAATATTAACCAAGTATAAGCGATATTGTTATTACAAGCGTTAACGCAGACAAACTATAGCGACAACGTAATCATTGGAATGTGTGCCTATGTTTACATTATTAAAGTTAAAGTATTGTCACACACACTAAGTGTGGCGAAATTATTCTCTGCATTTGACCCATTACCCTTGATCACCCCCTGGGAGTTGAGCGGTAAGCTGCTTCCTGAACTCGTGAAAGTTTATGCTAGATAATAAATCATGACTCTCACCTGGATATTAGAAGGACGAGGACGTAATCTGACATGGTAGACTTTGAGAGCCAATTCAGACCCGGAAATGCCGAGAATGACACAAAAAGATGCTTGGTTCCACCCCCCATTTTCTTTGCAAGAATAATGACTCATATTTAGTCCGAAACAGGAATAGAGCAATTTGATCAGTCGGCATCCTAAAAACAGCAGACATTGCACAGTAAGTGATGTTTTATTATGTTTGTTGACTCCCATGAAGACTGCAATGAGTTTTAACCAGTTATGTAGTAGAATAAAAAAAGCGAACGTTGTGATGCGTTTCGAGCCAAAATATGAAAATATTGTTATTGTAAATGAGCCCAATACTACATTACATGTATACTTACGTCATGTATATAAAAAGTTAATGGAGGTGTTTGGATATTTTAAGAGCTTTTATAGGCAGAATAGTGTAACTCCCATAGGCTCCTTGCAAGCAGACTTTTGATCGCATTTATTTAATATTTGCAATGCATTAAAAAAAAGAAAAACATATGTGTTCTTGTCTTACATAATGACTGTGAATGATAAACAAAATTCCCCCAAAAAAGACGTTACCCTTTCGCTGAGGATGATGTGGCCTGGTGAAAATAGGGTGAACACCAAGTATCTAATTAAAATTGTTCCGACTAAGGCAAGGGTGTCAAACTCATTTTAGATCGGGGGCCACATAGAGAAAAATCTACTCCAAAGTGGGAGTGGCTGTTAAATCCATCCATCTATCCATCCACCCATTTTATACCACTTATCCACGATAACTTAAAAGTAAAATCACGGGACGATAACTCAAAAATAAAGACAACCTTAGATTGTTTTCTTTGTTTAAAAATAGAACAAGCCCATTCTGAAAATGTACAAATCATAATGTTGTTGTTTTTTTGTTTTTTTTTACAATTACCTGTTGTTGTTAATAGTATTCTATCTTTATTTGTCATTATTTATATTTTCTGAATAAACTATGTGATAATGTTCATCAGTTAAGTCAGTGGTGTTCATTTTCAATCAATCAAGATAAAAAAAATGATTTCAAAATCAAATTACAGTATATTATTTATGTAGTTTGATCATTTTCCTCGACTGATGTGCTAACATTAAGAGGTTTATTTTGTACATATTTAGCAAAAATACAAATAATTGCTATTGCAACACCCAGTGGACACAGTTAGAATAGCTGTTTCTTTCATTCAAAAATTTCAGGTTAATTTTTATATCTGGCAAACTGATCCCGAGGGCCGGATAAGACCTGTTCGCGGGCCTGATCCGGCCCTTGGGCTGTATGTCTGACACCCCTGGACTAAGGTGTACACCGGTGTTTTTCAAAATTTTTTGAACCAAGGCACGATTTTTTAACTGAAAAAATCCAGAGGCACACTACCAGCAGAAAACATTAAAACATTAAACTTAGCAGTTGATATTGACATCCATCCATCCATTTTCTACCGCTTATTCCCTTTCGGGGTCGCGGGGGGCACTGGCGCCTATCTCAGCTACAATCGGGCGGAAGGCGGGGTACACCCTGGACAAGTCGCCACCTCATCGCAGGGCCAACACAGATAGACAACATTCACACACATTCACACACTAAGGCCAATTTAGTGTTGCCAATCAACCTATCCCCAGGTGCATGTCTTTGGAAGTGGGAGGAATCCGGAGTACCCGGAGGGAACCCACGCATTCACGGGGAGAACATGCAAACTCCACACAGAAAGATCCTGAGCCTGGATTTGAACCCAGGACTGCAGGACCTTCGTATTGTGAGGCAGACGCACTAACCCCTCTGCCACCGTGAAGCCTTGATATTGACAATAAAAAGTAATTCTCACAATTGTTGGATATGAATTCAAACCATAACCAACCGTGCATCACAATAGCTTTTGTCTCAAAGTAAGTGTACTGTCACATCACACCGTGACTTATTTTGAGTCTTTTGGTGTTTTCCTGTGTGTAGTGTTTTAGTTCTTGTCTTGCGCTCTTATTTTAGTGTCTTTTCCCTGTTTTGTTGGTATTTTCCTGTAGCAGTTTCATGTCTTCCTCCGAGCACTATTTCCTGCACCTGCTTTGTTTTAACAATCAAGAATATTTCAGTTGTTTTTAATCCTCCTTTGTGGGGACATTGTTGATTGTCATGTCATGTTCGGATGTACTTTGTGGACGCTGCCTCTGCTCCACACGCTGCAAGTCTTTGCTGTCGTCCAGCATTCTATTTTTGTTTACTTGTCAGCCAATTAAATTTTTAGATCTTCAATGCCTTTTCTTAACGGCACTCGCCATTTGTGTATTGGGATCACGACAAACCATTGTCATCGTTCCTGACATCTACAAAGCTGTTAGCTACCTGCTGCCACCTACTGATATGGAGGAGTATTACACGGTTACGCTGCCGAGCTCTGGACAGCACGGACACTCAACGACGGCACATTGTTTGCGGATTACAACTACTGGTTTGCAAAAAATATTTTTAACCCAGCTAGGTGAAATTACATAATCTCCCACAGCAAACCAGACTAGGGCTGGGCGATATATCGGATATACTCAATATATCGCGGGTTTGTCTCTGCGCGATATAGAAAATGACTATATCGTGATATTCGAGTATACGTTCTCACGCAGTTGCTTTTAGCTGCTGGCATTACACTACAGGCTCTTCCCACTCTTTCATGTCTCTGCTTCTCACAGACAGCAAGCGCACCTTCTTGCATACGACACATACGTATACGCCCTCGCGGAGCAGAGAGGTAGCAGCATGGGTAACGTTAGCTGTGGTGCGAGTGGTAATACGAGAGAAAGAAGGTGCGAATCTGGTAACAAATGAAGGAACAATTAATTCCCAAGAAAAACAGCAGAGGGTCCATCGTCTGGCGGTGGTTTGTCTTCAAGTGGCAATATCTCGAACAGACAACTGTAATTTGTCAAGTGTTGGGCAAAAGTGTTGCTACAAAAAGTAGCATTACTGCTAATATGTGAAGTGAAGTGAATTATATTTATATAGCGCTTTTCTCAAGTGACTCAAAGCACTTTACATAGTGACACCCAATATCTAAGTTACATTTAAACCAGTGTGGGTGGCACTGGGAGCAGGTGGGTAAAGTGTCTTGCCCAAGGACACAACGACAGTAACTAGGATGGCACAAGCGGGAATCGAACCTGCAACCCTCAAGTTGCTGGCACGGCCACTCTACCAACCGAGCTATGCCGCCTCTGTATGTAGCATCATTCCAAAAGTCACCTGCTAGAAAATGAAAGTGATTACTCCGCACTTCAACATCTCCATTGGGTGCCACAACAACAAAATGCCTAAGCAACCATTTCCACATCAACATTGTATGAAAAACATTGTGAACAACATAAGGAGATAACATCCGCAGTAACCTACCCAATAGCAATTTGATTTCCTCTTATGCAGCTCATTTTTATTTGACAGTTATTGAAATATCTTGTGTGACATCATGCACAAAAGGGCAGTTTATTTGTTTTAAACTATTGTCGTGGCGTGCTGTACAATAAGTTGACTTTAATTTAGTGTTGTTTTGATATGTCATCTTGGTGACATCATGCACTAAAGTGCACTAATAGCTTGTTTAAAATGACTCTGACAATCTTGCACTTTCTGTTTTGGAAATGACACGAATGTTGGTGCCACTGCTTAAAGGCCTACTGAAACCCACTACTACAGACCACGCAGTCAGAGTTTATATATCAATGATGAAATCTTAACATTGCAACACGTGCCAATACGGCCTTTTTAGTTTACTAAATTGCAATTTTAAATTTCGCGCAGAGTATCCTCTTGAAAACGTTGGTACAATGACGCGTATGATGACGCATGCGCGTGACGTCACTGATTGTAGCGCTCATTTTTTTCCACCCCGATCCAAGCTAAAATTAGTCTGCTTTAATCGCATAATTACACAGTATTCTGGACATCTGTGTTGCTGAATCTTTTGCAATTTGTTCCATTAATAATGGAGAAGTCAAAGAAGAAAGCTGTAGGTGGGAAGCTGTGTATTGCAGCTGCCTTTAGCAACACAAACACAGCCGGTGTTTCCTTGTTTACATTCCCGAAGGTGAAGCTTTACTATGGAAAAGAGCGGTCAAGAGGACATGGTTCCCGACCACATGTCAACCGGCAGGTTTCTGTGAGAAATTTGTGCTAATAAGTCGGCTCTTACAGTAGACATGAGCGGAGCTTGCGTCCTCCTGCAGCTGCGGACTCTCTTGCCTCCTCCCACCGCAGACACTGGTGGTCACCACACCCGTGGCCACACCCCTCCGACTTTCAGGTACCACGTAATCTCACTAAAAACACTAGTAACACAATAAGCAGATAAGGGATTTTCCAGAATTATCCTAGTAAATGTGTCTAATAACATCTGAATCGCTCCCACTGCCCTCGCCTTTTTTTTCTTTTCTAGTCCTTCACTCTTACTATCCTCATCCACAAATCTTTCATCCTCGCTTAAATTAATGGGGAAATTGTCGCTTTCTCGGTCCGAATCGCTCTAGCTGCTGGTGGCCATGACTTAAAACAATGTGAGGATGTGAGGAGCTCTACAACCCGTGACGTCACACGCACATCGTCTGCTACTTCCAGTACAGGCAAGGCTTTTTTATTAGCGACCAAAAGTTCCGAACTTTATGTCGATGTTCTTTACTAAATCCTTTCAGCAAAAATATGGCAATATCGCGAAATGATCAAGTATGACACATAGAATGGACCTGCTATCCCCGTTTGAATAAGAAAATCTCATTTCAGTAGGCCTTTAATAACTGTTTAATAAACACAGTTTCGGTCAATTGACTTAGTTGTGATTTCCTTCTTCTTCTGGGGCGGTATAGCTCGGTTGGTAGAGCGGCCATGCCAGCAACTTGAGGGTTGCAGGTTCGATCCCAGCTTGCACCATCCTAGTCACTGCCGCTGTGTCCTTGGGCAAGACACGTTACCCACCTGCTCCCAGTGCCACCCACACTGGTTTTAAATGTAACTTAGATATTGGGTTTCACTATGTAAAGCGCTTTGAGTCACTTGAGAAAAGTGCTAAATAAATATAATTCACTTCACTTCACTTCTCTGCAAGAATGTTTTAATGTAGACACATAGAATCGTCATACTGGTGTGATTACATGTATCAAGTGTTAATTCAAGGCTAAGGCAAAATATCGAGATATATATTGTGTATCGCGATATGGCCTAAAACAGCGGTTCTTAACCTTGTTGGAGGTACCGCACCCCACCAGTTTCATATGCGCATTCACCAAACCCTTCTTTAGTAAGAAATATATATATACTATATATTTTTTTCGTATTCAAGAAAAAGCTATATGTGTTTTTACTGGTGCACAAAATGAACCATGCATGAACATCACCTTGTTCAAAGAACAAAACCAACATTGCATTACCTCACTCCGATTGAAACACGTTGAAAACCTTATTTGGGTGTTGCCATTTAGTGGTCAATTAAACGGAATATGTACCGTACTGTGTAAACTGTACTGTTTCATATAATGCAGGGGTCACCAACCTTTTTGAAACCAAGAGCTACTTCTTTAGTACAGATTAATGCGAAGGGCTACCAGTTTGATACACACTTAAATAAATTGCCAGAAATAGTCAATTTCCGCAATTTACCTTTAATAAATATATATATTAAAAAATGGGTATTTTTGTCTGTCATTCCGTCGTACATTTTTTTTTCCTTTTATGGAAGGTTTTTTGTAGAGAATAAATGATGAAAAAACTTAATTGAACGGTTTAAAAGAGAAGAAAACAGGAAAAAAAATGAAAATTAAAATCTTGAGACATAGTTTATCTTTAATTTCGACTCTTTAAAATTCAAAATTCAACGGAAAAAAAATGAAGAGAAAAACTAGGAAATTTGAAATATTTTGAAAAAATTTAAAAAAATAATTTATGGAACATCATTAGTAATTTTTCCTGATTAATTTTGATGACATGTTTTAAATAGGTTAAAATCCAATCCGTATTTTGTTAGAATATATAACAAATTGGACCAAGCTATATTTCTAACAAAGACAAATCATTATTTATTTTAGATTTTCCAGAAAAAAAACATTTTAAAAGAAATTCAAAAGACTTCGAAATAAGATTTAAATTTGATTCTAAAGATTTTCTAGATTTGCCAGAATATTTTTGGGGAATTTTAATCATAATAAGTTTGAAGAAATATTTCACAAATATTCTTTGTCAAAAAAACAGAAGCTAAAATGAATAATTAAATAAAAGTGTATTTATTATTCTTTACAATAAAAAAAACATTAATTTACTTAAACATTAATTTAAATTGTCAGGAAAGAAGAGGAAGGAATTTAAAAGGTAAAAAGATATATGTGTTCAAAAATCCTAAAATCATTTTTAAGGTTGTATTTTTTCTATAAAAATTGTCTTCCTGAAA
>NC_084630.1:10960430-11002930 GCF_033978795.1 Nerophis ophidion | reverse complement strand
CCCAGTGGGCAGAGAGAATTCACATCCAGTGGGACGCCAGTGACAATGCTGACTATGAGAAACCTTGGAGAGGACCTCAGATGTGGGCAACCCCCCCTCTCTAGGGGACCGAAAGCAATGGATGTCGAGCGGGTCTAACATGATACTGTGAAAGTTCAATCCATAGTGGCTCCAACACAGCCGCGAGAGTTCAGTTCAAGCAGATCCAAGACAGCAGCGAGAGTCCCGTCCACAGGAAACCATCTCAAGCGGATCAGCAGTGTAGAGATGTCCCCAACCGATACAGGCGAGCGGTCCATCCTGGGTCCCGACGAGCGGTCCATCCTGGGTCTCGACTCTGGACAGCCAGTACTTCATCCATGGTCATCGGACCGGACCCACTCCACAAGGGAGGGGGGGACATAGGAGAAAGAAAAGAAGCGGCAGATCAACTGGTCTAAAAAGGAGGTCTATTTAAAGGCTAGAGTATACAGATGAGTTTTAAGGTGAGACTTAAATGCTTCTACTGAGGTAGCATCTCGAACTGTTACCGGGAGGGCATTCCAGAGTACTGGAGCCCGAACTATAATTTCCTGTTGCATACAGGCCAGCGATGGCATTTGAAGAGCCTTGTTGAAAATGATGAACCCTAAAAATGACATTGATCCAACATGTGTTTATAGGACATTGCCGTGGTGTTCAATGTAAAATGGAAGTGAAATGGAACTTAAGTGACCAAGATGACTGATACTTCCATAAGAACAGGGGTCTAGCTCGGTTAGTAGAGCGGCCGTGCCGGAAACGTGAGGGTTGCAGGTTCGATCCCCGCTTCCGCCAACCTAGTCATTGCCGTTGTGTCCTTGGGCAAGACACTTTACCCACCTGCTCCCAGTGCCACCCACACTGGTTTAAATGTAAAAATTAGATATTGGGTTTCACTATGTAAAGCGCTTTGAGGTACTAGAGAAAAAGCGCTATATAAATATAATTCACTTCACTTCAAACTCAATTTACCTGGGGGCCACTGGTTGCAGAAACTGGGTGGGGCTGGGCCGCGAGAAAATATTTCTTAAACAAATCTAACATGCACTTTTTAATGCATTCACCTTCTTTGAATGGCTTTCCCGCCATGCTTGCCGACTCTCGCGATTTTTCCGGGAAACACCCGAATATCAGTGCCCCTCCCGTCAATCTACCGGGGCAATCATTCACCCGGATAACAATATTAAGGGCATGGGTCGTGATGGCACTGCCTTTAGCGTCCACTTTTTCACCATACAAACAGTGTGCGGACCCAGTCACATTTTGTATGAGGCTCCTGAAGACCCACGGAAATGACTGCAAGACCTACTTATTCAACAGCCATACAGGTCACACTGAGGGTGGCCGTATAAACAGCTTTATCACTGTTACAAATATTCACCACGCTATGAACCCGCACCAAACAAGATTGACAAACACGTAATTTTAGGAGAACATCCAAAACACAACAGAACAAATACCCAGAATCCACCGCAGCCCTAACTCTTTCGGGCTACAATAGAGGGGCGGAGTTGGAGGTGCGAGGGTGTAAATTGTAGCCCGGAAGAGTTAGCGCTGCATGGGATTCTGGGTATTTGTTCTGTTGTGTTTTTGTTGTATTACGATGCAGATGTTCTCCCAAAATATGTTTGTCATTCTTGTTTGGTGTGGGTTCACAGTGTGGCACATAATTGTAACAGTGTTAAAGTGGTTTATACAGCCACCCTCAGTGTGACCTGTATGGCTGTTGATCAAGTATGTTTTGTAGTCGCTTACTGCGTCTATGAATCCTGACCTCAACATGTGGCTGGAACGGTACGCCGTGTGTACGGTACTCTCATACTATTCCTGTTAAGGTGAAATTTGAGAGAATGGTTATCCCTGGAGGGGCACTGACTTTGGGAGTCTCACAGAAAAATCGAGGGTATAAAAGAACGAAAGCGCCAATCATGTAAATCTCACGGGCCGCACCAACATTAAATTTTCACATCAAGGTGCAGGCCTCAAAATAACGGCCAATCGCGGCCCGTGTGTTTGAGACCCCTGCGATTAAAATAATGTGAGAACCACTTCTAACTGCTTTTGTCCAAACACCAAATTTAAGAGTGTTAATTAATTTATTTATTCTTATTTTTTTAAATAAGCAATACACAGTAATTTTGACATTGCAATACACGTTTCAAGTAATAATACATAAAAACAATTCCATACTTGCATAATTTAGGATGGAAATTACAAAAAAAAAAAAAAAATGTTATGAAATCCAAAGAATGGACTCTTAGTGATGTTTCACTTTCACTCTCAGATAATCATACTGCATGAATGGCCTAAAGTTGATTTCTGAGAATGGCTAATGAGTTGACTATGATTACATACAGGACGTTATATACAGTCTTTGATTTTTTTTTTTTTTTTTTTTTTTACTGTTTTATACACACAAGAGCAAAATAAAACACATATTCAGACAACAGTTTCGGTCAATAGTTTAAATTCTTATGAGGGGAAAAAAGAAACTGCAGATCAAGTACAAATTGATATACCAAATAGGAAATAATGAATTGATAAAGCTGTAGTTCTTTATATGAAAATTTAATGTAATTAAATAGGATAAAACCCTGCTACACAAGACAATATAGCTGAATATGAATTGTGTTCACAACAAAAAGAATACCAGCCCTTCACCGCCTTACACTTATACTCTATTTTGTGTTGTTAAAAAGGCTTCAAATTGTTTTTTTCAGTGCATGACCATAACAAAAAATGTTTTTTTCCCCCCATTTTTTGGTATTACAGTATGTATTGTCCCTTTAATGGACATTTAGTAGATTTAATCAATTCAGTCAAGTATGTCTGACATAAAAATGGCCTTTCTAAAAATGTCCTATGCCAATGAAATTTTAAATAGCCCACTGTTCTTTCCTCCATACCTTTTGATGCATTTGATGCTCTAAATACGCCGTGCTTCCAAATACAATTGTAAATACTTTTAGGAAAAACAACAACCCTTAGAATTCTGCATCATTTTTTTACAAAAAATCCACAAAGTTGTGATTGTATTAGTGAAGTATTGCACCTGGCAACCTCTTCTGATTAGATGATGACAACAGAATCCTGATGACGTCAATGAGGTTAAGCACGCAGCAGACAAACACAACATTAATATATGATCGCTTTGATTCCTTGTGGGTTGGTCTAGACAAGGGTCTGGCAACCCTAATAACAAAAGAGCCATTTAACCCCCTTTTCCACCAAAGGAAAATAGTCCGTAGCCACAAAACGTAACACAGCTTAAAAACTTTTTAAAAGTTGTAATGTTTTTGTTTTGTTTTATAGGCAAAATAATATGTTGATTATATTCTAAGATTTTTCTTTTCTTGGACGTTCAGTATTTATGGATAGTTTACAGGGGGCGGGGAGGCACCCTCAATAAGCCCACGTCTCTCTTATGGCACACACAGTCCTTGCCTTCATTGTGCTCATCCAACAACCAGTCGTAACACACTCACAGCCTCACACAGAGTCGACCCACCTACCCCCGATTCCATCCATCCATCCATCCATCCATCTTCTTCCGCTTATCGGAGGTCGAGTCGCAGGGGAAGCAGCCTAAGCAGGGAAGCCCAGACTTCCCTCTCCCCAGCCACTTCGTCCAGCTCCTCCCGGGGGATCCAGAGGCGTTCCCAGGCCAGGCGGGAGACATAGTCTTCCCAAAGTGTCCTGGGTCTTCCCCGTGGCCTCAAACCTGTCGGACGTGCAACCCTGACCAGATGCTCGAACCACCTCATCTGGCTCCTCTCAATGTGGAGGTGCAGCGGCTTTACTTTGAGTTCCTCCCGGATGACAGAGCTTCTCACCCTATCTCTAAGGGAGAGCCCCGCCACCCGGCGGAGGAAACTCATTTCGGCCGCTTGTACCCGTGATCTTATCCTTTCGGTCATGACCCAAAGCTCATGACCATAGGTGAGGATGGGAACATAGATCAACCGGTAAATTGAGAGCTTTGCTAAGCTCCTTCTTCAGCACAACGTATTGAGACAGCGTCCGCAGATCCGCTTGTCGACTTCACGATCCACTCTTCCCTGACTCGTGAACAAGACTCCGAGGTACTTGAACTCCTCCACTTGGGGAAAGATCTCCTCTCCAACCTGGAGATGGCACTCCACCCTTTTCCGGGCGAGAACCATGGACTCGGACTTGGAGGTGCTGATTCACATCCCAGTCGCTTCACACCCGGCTGCGAACCGATCCAGTGAGAGCTGAAGTTCCTGGCCAGATGAAGCCATCAGGACTACATCATCTGCAAAAAGCAGAAACCTAATCCTGGCTCCACCAAACCAGATGCCCTCGACGCCCTGACTGCGTCTAGAAATGTTGTCCATAAAAGTTATGGCAACGTGAGTCCCTACTCCAATGGGCTCACCACCCATAGCAGGGGCCGTGGAGGTCGGCTGCAATGTGAGCTGGACGGCAGCCGAATGCAGAGCACCTGGCGGTCCGATCCTCGGCTACATAAGCTAGCTCTAGGGACCCCCGATTCCAGTGTTAAAAAATAAATCAAAGAATAGAGACTCAACAAGGATGTTGCGGGTTACCGACACCTGATCTAGACCAATTAGTTCCTTCGGAATCCTAATAATTCCGTTAAGCAAGGTCCATAAAGGCAGGTGTGGTTAAATTTGCTTGGGAAAAAACTTGAGAGACCTGACCTCAACTCCGTCAAAAAACTGTTGGGATGAACTCGGACAGGGATGGAGAGAGTGCAGGTCCTCTGTCAGGTGCTGCATCAGTGAACTCTGACCTTACAAGTGATTATCTGGTGAATTGACAAAGATTCCAAGTTGGAACAACTTTGGATTTTATTTAATTTCCACTTACTGCAATCCACTATTCATTTTTCAGATCATGCACTTACTAAGAGTAACACTCCTACAACTTTTTGAATTGATTGTCTTATAGATGACGTTTCGCCTTTCATCCCAACAGTTCATGCTCATCAGTTCTTGCTTAAAACTAGATAGGACAGCTCTATTCTGATTTGTCAGACTGTTCTATCAAGTCTTTGAGTATAAATTGACGGAGATGGATACCTACTTATATCCATGTTCAAGAGTTATTTCTTTCTTTCTGTAGTCGTGTTTGAAAGCAGCTGAAGTGGTGTGCATGTGGAGACCTTGGGTCTGGAATGTGACTATTAGCCATAACACCCTTCTTATCTCAAATGTCCCAGGCTTAGGAGGGAAATAGATATGTCGATTCACTCGGGAGGGGGAGGATAGGGGGGCGAGTGGCATAGTGAAAAAGGCAATGGGCGATGCGATTGGAATGTGTTTTTCATAGAGTTGGCTCTCCAAAGCTTTGGAATAAAAGGTCAAAATAGCTACTCTGTCTGGGATTCATTTAAAACCAGCTTAAGTGTCATTGAAAGAACTTGGGAGTTGACCAGCAGAATATCTGGTCCAAACGCAACAAAACTGATACTCATCAGTTCATGCTCAAAGACTAGATATACTAATCTGACTCATTGGATAGTCCTAACTAGTCTTTGAGCATGAACTGAAGATTGAGAATCATCAGTTCAGGCTCAAGGATAGGGCGGACTTGATAGGAGAGCCAAACAACTCAGAGTAAAGCTGTCCTGTAGGCGATATGTCTTCGAACACAATCAGAACAGGTCAGTTGCTATCGCTTCAGTGGCCTGAGAACACACAATCGTTACTTGAATGAAAATATTCACAGGCCTTACTAGTAAAGCTGACTAAAAAAAGTCCTCCCGATTGAAAGACAAATGCTGTAAATCCAACATTTAAAGGGCCAGCAGCAACACAGGACGATAGAGTTGGGGCATGGCGTGTTTAAAGGCATGCAGAACACAAATAGTTGTCCATAACTATACTGTATGAAAAACAAATGAATTTATCATATACCTGTGTATGGTTGTATATGGTATAAGTAGGGCTAAATAAATATGTGTTATTCATAAAACAAATGTACAGTACAGTACTGGTGCAAATTATTCTAAATAAACAAATAGCATGACATGCTTGAAATGAAAATATTTAGAATCTTAACATCTAGCCTTCATGCCAACACAGTCAGGTTGCTTTGCCTCTCTTTTTCCCCCACAGTCCCGAGGATCATTCCCAGAGTTTTGCAAAACCAAACGTCCGTTTGAGTCTGAGCATCAGATATCATTCATGACTGCGCCCATGTGTTGCTCTCTCCATCCCAGTTCCGGTACATGGTCCAACCGTCTATTTAAGTAGGTTTCAACCAAATAAATGTAGTCCCTGGGTTGATAGAGAGTACAACTTGGCTTCCGTGCCACAAAACAGGCCACTGGAAGGCCGTGATGCATGTAGTCTTGTGGACAATGTGTGTATGTAGATGTTTATGTGCTTGTGTGTGTGTGTGTGGGCGTGACATTAGACATTTCCAGGGCCTGTCTCTCAGACGGTGACAGGGCAGACGATGATTTTGTCCTCCAGCATGACGCTGGTGATGAGGAATACAAAGTAGAGCAGGAACATGAAAAAACCCAGCAGCTTGCTCATCCTCCACTTGCAGGCTCCGATGGAGATGATGACGAAGAGGAGCATGATGAAGAGGAGGACGATGGCGCAGAAGAGTCCGTTACTGCTGACTTCCACTGGCTTGAAGTCGTTGATGATGTTGTAGATGAGCCATGGGAAGGGCAGACTGGAGGAAAATTCAAGTACAACATTTAAGGGTTTACAGCAGGCCTGGGCAATTATTTGGACTCGGGGGGGCCACATTTAGAGGAAAAAAATGTTTCTGGGGGCTGGTATATCTATTTTTCTGAACACTAATACAAAACCTCACAACAATGTCTGATTGAATGCTAAAAAGGTTTTGACAGACCGCCTTAAAAAACATAATGGAATTTTTAAATTTACTATGAAGAATCACACACTGAATATTGACAAAATACGAATGTCACACCCCCTTTCGATCGACACATTTGACAATCAAGTGAAACGCAAAAAAAATGCAACAGTGAAATATGAACGCAACAGGGTACACAATAAACCCACCTACAATCTAATATTTGCTAAATTTCCCCCAGGGATCAATAAAGTACTTTCGATTCAATTCTATATATTACTAAGCTTTAGAACTTTGTTGTGAAAATCTCTTGCCGCGTCTGCGGAAATGCTTCCCGCCCACACTGCTTGGTGCCTTGTCTGAGCTGCTATGACGTAGTTTACCATAGTAACTCATTAGATTACCATAGTAACTAATTATATTACCATAGTAACAAGCACAGATTCCAACCATTGAAATACTTTGTATAGTTGAAGACTTACGGTCATTTGAAAACATCACTGCACATCATAATGGCAGCTACAATTTCCATCTTAAAGATCTAGAAAAATTATTTGGGAATGTCCGGCGGGCCAGATTGAAATGCTCAACGGGCCGCATGTGGTCCCCGGGCCTTAATTTGCCCAGGTCTAGTTTACTGTATGTTGTTTCACTCCCATCTATGTTATCCCAGGTAGTATTGTCCCGATAACAATGTTTTGGTACCGGTACCTATACCAAAATGTGTTTCGATCCTTTTCGGTACTTTTCAATACTTTTCTAAATAAAGGGGACCACAAAAAAATGCATTATTGGCTTTATTTTAACGACAAATCATAGGGTACATTAAACATGTTTCTTATTGCAAGTTTGTGTTGTGTTTTAGTTTTATCCGGCCTTCTCCTTTTTTCTGCACCTGTGTAATCAGTATTTCATCTTCGGCGAGGGGCGGACTTTGTGGCACATCTGATCGCAATTAGCCCGCAAGTATTTAGGCTCGTCATTGACAGCTTGGCCTTATCATATCCTCACCAGATCTGGTATGTTGTCGCTATTTAGTCCTGAATTCCCTAACCTCTTCTCTGTTTGTTTCCCAGCCTCCCTGAGTTAAAGGGGATTCTTTTGTTGGACTCTTGCCCTGCTCAGTGCGCCCTGGCCTTTTCTCCGGTCGACCTCTGAGAAACCTATCTTTGTCCAGGTTACATGGTGTGCGCTTCTGCCCCATCGCCCTTAGTTATCCCTTTTGTCACATTAAAAATTTTCATTTTTTTTAATTCCACCTTGTGTCCCATCTCCGCATCCTGGGGTCACTCCCCCCAGACCAAGACCCTAACAGTTTGTCGTTAAATGAAATAGTGAAAATATTAGTATGTAAGCAAACAAAGGGCTTCTAATTTAGCTGCTGACATATGCAGTAACATATTGTGTCATTTTCCATTCTATTATTTTGTCAACATTATTAGGGACAAGTGGTAGAAAATGAATTATTAATCTACTTGTTCATTTACTGTCAATATCTGCTTACTTTCTCTTTTAATATGTTCTATCTACACTTCTGTTAAAATGTAAGAATCACTTATTCTTCTGTTTGATACTTTACATTAGTTTTGGGTGACATCACAAATTCGGGTATCAATCCGATACCAAGTCGTTACAGGATCATACATTGCTCAGATTCAAAGTCCTCATGTGTCCAGGGACGTATTTCCAGAGTTTATAAACATAATATTAAAAAAAATGAAAAAAAGATTTTGTGACGCTAAAAAATATCAATGTAACCATAGTAGTATGACTAGATACGCTCTTGTACTTGGTATCATTACAGTGGATGTTAGGTGTAGATCCACCAATGGCGTTTGTTTACATTCAAGTACGGCGTCATAAACAGTGACGCCGGTGAGCTACGGTGTGTAGTGAAGCATGTTTAGGTATTCCTCGTCCTGCAGGGATGATACCTGTAAGAAACTTACTTTATTTGTCGCCACGGAGGCGAGTATTAGTGATTTTGAAGTAGCTGAAACACTGCCGACGGCGGATGGACGTTAGCCACTGGCTAGTCTTGAAGCACCTCTTCCTGAGGGCGTTTCAGTGTTATTGTCATGTTCTGTGGTCATGTTTTGTTTTGTTATTTTCTGGTTGTTTAAGGCTCCTTTAGTTCCTGTTTACGCTCCCTTGTTTGGTCACCATGTCAACTTATTAGTTTCACCTTTCTCATGTGTTGGGCTCACGCACCTGTTTTTAATCATGAAGAGACTATTTAAGCCTGTCATTTTGAGTTAGTCGGCTGGCGACATTGACATTATTCATCTCTTGCTCTGCCCATGTTGGATCTCTTGTTTTTGCTCGGTCCATGCCGTAGTTCTCGTCACCATAAGTGCTTTTGCTTATGACCGTAGTTCAGTTTATGTGTTGACGTTTTTTGTTTCAATCAATAAGTTTTGTGCCTGCGCTGTGAGTGCCTTTTGTTTGTACCCCTTTTGAGTAAAAATTTAAATTTTGTATTTACCTGCAAGCCTTGTCTGGTCCTGTCCGTTTGAGTCACGGGAAAACATTCCTCGCAGTAAGCTGCATTAAAGTCCATGTTCTGACATTACGTCGCCAGCCGACTAACTCAAAATGACAGGCTTAAATAGTCTCTTCATGATTAAAAACAGAAACAGGTGAAACTAATAAGTTGACATAGCGACCAAACAGGGGAGCGTAAACAGGAACTAATAGAGTCATAAACAACCAGAAAATAACAAAACAAAACATGACCCCAGAACATGACATTTATAGCTTCACCTTTATTGTTAGTTTTTAAGCCAAAATGCGTCCGTTCTCCCTTTTCTGTCTACACACTGTGTCTGTAAGTACTCTGTGATTGTGCGCTAACCCAACATGCTCGTCTGCTCATAGACCAGCAATGTCACAACGTGACCACGACAGGAAGGCGGGCGTCGGGGGACGGGTACTTTTTAGAGGCGGCATAGTACCGAATATGACTCATTAGTATTGCGGTACTATACTAATACCGGTATACCATACAACCCGAATCCCATGTAAGCAGGCGGGCGTCGGGGGACAGGTACTTTTTAGAGGCGGTATAGTACCGAATATGACTCATTAGTATTGCGGTACTATACTAATACCGGTATACCATACAACCCGAATCCCATGTAAGCAGGCGGGCGTCGGGGGACAGGTACTTTTTAGAGGCGGTATAGTACCGAATATGACTCATTAGTATTGCGGTACTATACTAATACCGGTATACCATACAACCCGAATCCCATGTAAGCAGGCGGGCGTCCGGGGACAGGTACTTTTTAGAGGCGGTATAGTACCGAATATGACTCATTAGTATTGCGGTACTATGCTAATACCGGTATACCATACAACCCGAATCCCATGTAAGCATTCCACTCACCCAACTGTAATGTCAAAGATGTTGGAGCCCACTGAGCTGGACACAGCCATGTCGCCCAGGCCTTTACGGGCTACGATCACGCTGGTGATGAGGTCAGGGATGGAGGTACCGGCTGCTAAAATAGTCAGACCCATGATCTCCTCTGTAATCCAGAAAGTCTCTCCAACCTATGGAGGGATGAGACATCTCATTAATGCAGGGGTGTCAAAAGTGTTTTTAAAGTGCGGCTTGCAACAGTATGTGACTGTTTTTTTTAATCGCCTCATGATATTATTTCACAATTTCTTATGCATTTGATTATTACATTTTTCTATGTACAAATTGATGGCTAGCTTGCTTTGAAATCATAAGTCAGGGTGACAAGCAGATATGAAAGCATTCATTTTAATTTCAAGAAAATTATAAATGATAATATACAGTAGGAAGGGGATTCATATGACCCCATTCGTCACGGTTTACCTGACATATGAAACGTGACAAATGAGGACGGCGGTGCACTATCCACTTTAGCCCCCAGATGGCAGTGGCGTGTTGAATATCTTAAAATGTGTTTGGTGGCAATTTCAACTTTGACCACAGAGTCAGTTGCTATAAAGAGCGACTCTTTCCATCATTTTCAGCAGACTGCATTGCAAAATAATTAATAATATTAGGAGGAAATGAGGGGCACCACGGTGGAGGATTGGTTAGTGTGTCTGCCTCACAATACAAAGTTCCTGGGTTCGATCCTGCGCTCGGGATCTTTCTGTGTGGAGTTTGCATGTTCTGCCCGTGACTGTGTGGGTTCCCTCCGGGTACTCCGGCTTCCTCCCTCCTCCAAAGACATGCACCTGGGGATAAATTGATTGGCAACACTAAATTGGCCCTAGTGTGTGAATGTGAGTGTGAATGTTGTCTGTCTATCTGTGTTGGCCCTGCGATGAGGTGACGACTTTTCCAGGGTGCAGCTAGGATAGGCTCCAGCGCCCCCCGTGAGCCGGAAGGGAATAAGCAGTAGAAAATGGATGGATGGAAGAAGAAATGAACAAATTAAAGAGAAGGCTTGACAAAAAACGACTATCTTTGAATATCAGTAAAACTAAAATAATGCAATTTGGTAACACTAGAAGAGGAATAGAGAAATAGAAATAGAAAACACAAATACAAATAGACGGACATTGGAAGAGTAAAAGAGGCCACATTTTGGGTGTAATAATATATGAGAAAGGGAACTGAAAATCTTATATAGAAATATAAAACATAAAGTACAAGAAATATGTAATACTTGACCTTTGAATGAACGATGAGATCATCACAAATTTTCAAGATGCAATCTTTTAATCAAATTCGAATAATAGGATATTGATGGATATAAAGATTCCTTTTTTATTTATAAATGAAATTATAAATGGGTATTTGGTGGGTAGATTTGTAAATTTATTGTATTGCACTGTATGTTGTATATTATATGATGAAGTGAAATGAATTATATTTATATAGCGCTTTTCTCTTGTGACTCAAAGTGCTTTTGCATAGTGACACCCAATACCTAAGCTACATTTAAACCAGTGTGGGTGGCACAGGGGGCAGGTGGGTAAAGTGTCTTGCCCAAGGACACAACGGCAGAGATTAGGATGGCGGAAGCGGGGATCGAACCTGAAATCCTCAAGTTGCAGGCAGGGCCACTCTACCAACCGAGCTATACCGCCCCATATGATGGTGTATATTTTAACTGTGGATCCCTGTTCATAATCTGTGTGCTTCTAGGGATGACTTTTTTGCAGTACGGACTCTGATATTAACAAAAGAAACAATAATAAAATACAAAACTCTGTCTGTAAATAAATAAATATGTCAATGATGCCCTTGGAGTCATCCATTTTCTACTGTTTGCAAAACTCACAATTTTTGCGTGATTGTTGGTCCAATGCGATTTTACATCTCGTGCAACAAAATTATCAGGATGTGGCATTGTTTTACTTTACGTGAATCGGTACCCTGTGGTCGGTAAAAGTACTCGATTTGGTACCCATCCATCCATCCATCCATTTTCTACCGCTTATTCCCTTCGGGGTCGCGGGGGGCGCTGGTGCCCATCTCAGCTACACCCTGGACAAGTCGCCACCTCATCACAAATTTGGTACCCATCCCTAGTCATCCAATGTCTCTGATTTTTGTGGGTGGAGGCAGGGCTGCTGGCACACACACACACACACACACACACACACACACACACACACACACACACACACACACACACACACACACACACACACACACACACACACACACACACACACACACACACACACACACACAAATAAATCCAGCCTTGTACCGTGAACGTAAGGTAAAATGTACTAAGAATAGCACCAGACCGCGTTAGTCTTCTTGAAGCCGTGACCTGCACTGAGAGAAGGTATTTGATTTATTTTTTAGTTTTTTTTGTAGAAAGACAATCAAGCTTTCTCACGAACCTCTTGCTTCATGACTGCCTTTTGCAGCGTTACAGGTGATTTGGCAGTAGATCACGGCAGATTAGCTGGGATTAGGAACCGAGGTCATACACTTAACACCCTGACTAATGCCTACTGTATGCGACCTCAAAATAGAATAGACAGAATAAGGAGGAGAAAGAACGTTTTGTTACACTGTTAAAACCTCTAAAGGCTTAGTTGGCCACATGTGTGGACAGCACCTTTTAGCTCATATTTCCAAAATTGTGTACACTACTGAATTGGGGTCTTATGGCCTCTTATGTTGACACTTATACTGCAATCTGGTGGTGTCAGAAGAGTATAACATACAATGGAATTTTGAAAAAAAGTGGAAAAAAAAGAATTAGCATGTCACTAAACATGAAGTACACGTTTGTTACTTGTGGACTAAGTACATCATATAAAAAGATGATTCTTAGTTTTCATTCTAATTAGGGTCCAATGAGCCCAAATAGCAAAGAGAAATAAAAAAAAAGCATGCAAATAAACAGCTTGGGCCTTAAAAGGATTTATAATTATTAAAACAACCGTTAATTGTATAGATTTTTGCCTAGATCACATCAAACAAAATCGTCTTTCTTAGATTTGCTGTAAAGTTTGAGCGGTCCAACAAAGACATAGGTCGAAATCATAGCAAGTATGAAAAAGGTGTGCCCTGAAGAAGGAGCGAATTGCTCTTTTACATTTCATAACAGATAGGAGGGGGCAGTAGGCATATGACACAACAACAAGTGTGAGGTACTGACCGTTTAGACAATGGTGCCCTGTTAACTGCCAAAATGAGCGATGAGAAGGGAGAAGAGATACTTTCACAGGGAGTTATGCGGACAAGGTCTCTCTCTGATCAGCATGTGCTTTTCACACGATGTGCTTTTCACAGTAATATGGCGGTTTTATACAAAGGCTCATAAATGTTTCACATTTACCCCCTTTGATTCCAAAATGCCTACATCTTCAGTTGATCAAATCATGTGATTTCACCCCTTTAAGATAATGCCTATAAAAAATAAGTGACTTTGGCAATTTTTTGTGACTCCAGCCAGATATGACAACATTTTATTTTGAAGGTGTCTACATAAAAGTGACAAGAGCTTGTAATAAACATGACACTTTGGAGTAACTTAAATGCTCATAGTCATGTTTTTGACAGGCTTGTGTGACTTTTATAGAGAAAACTTCATAATAAAGTGTTACCATATCTTGCTTTAGTCACAAAAGCATGTTGAAAATTGCCTAAGTCATTTATTTATTTTAATTACTCACGGTGGGCCTATTCTTCAATAAGTTCCTAACTTTTCCTCTTATCTTTCTTCCGAAGTGATTTCCTATGAGGAGTCCATTCTAATTCATGACGTGTGCTTAAACCACCATGTTGTTCCCATCTGCTGTTCTTAAGTTGCTGGATGCCAAATGGTTACCGCGTGTGTGTCTATCATAATTTGCATATAAACGTCCCATTATGTCCACAATATGCATAAGTAAACACCCTTAATACCGTAATTTGCATAGATAAACACTAGGGCTGTGAATCTTTGGGTGTCCCACGATTCGATTCAATATCGATTCTTGGGGTCACGATTCGATAATATATACATTTTTTCGATTCGATTCTCGATTCAAAAACGATATTTTTCCGATTCAAAACGATTCTCTATTCATTCAATACATATGATTTCAGCAGGATCTACCCCAGTCTGCTGACATGCTAGCAGAGTAGTAAATAAAAAAAAAAAAACTTTTATAATTGTAAAGGACAATGTTTTATCAACTGATTGCAATAATGTAAATTTGTTTTAACTATTAAACGAACCAAAAATATGGCAAATTTTATCTTTGTGAAAACATTGGACACAGTGTGTTGTCAAGCTTATGAGATGCGATGCAAGTGTAAGCCACTGTGACACTATTGTTCTTTTTTATTATTTTTATAAATGTCTAATGATAATGTCAGTGAGGGATTTTTAATCACTACTATGCTGAAATTATAATTAATATTGATACTGTTGTTGATAATATTCATTTTTGTTTCATTACTTTTGGTTTGTTCTGTGTCGTGTTTGTCTCCTCTCAATTGCTCTGTTTATTGCAGTTCTGAGTGTTGCTGGGTCAGGTTTGGTTTTGGAATTGGATTGCATTGTTATGATATTGCTGTGTAATGGTTTGTTGGATTGATTAAAAAAAAAAAATAAATACAAAAAATCGATTTAAAAAAAAATGAGAATCGATTCTGAATCGCACAACATAAACGATTTGATTCGTATTCGAATCGATTTTTTCCCCACACCCCTAGTAAACACCCTTAATTCCCCATTTAAGGGCCCAATTCTGGCAGAAAAGCAGAACATCAAACACGGATAAAACAGATTACAGAACAGAAATTTGTATTATCCTACGGGACAGATTACAGAACGGAAATTCGTATTATCCTACGGGGGAAATACATAATGTCAAAACGTAAGTTTAAGAAAGGGGGGACTGCTGAGGTAGCCTAAAGCATTCAAATAAATATTCGTCAATTCGGGCATATAGGTCTACATGGTCGTGAAATATGCGCTCCCTCCCCAGGGCACGATCTGCGGCATCTTGCAACAGCAGCAAAAGCATTGCCATTTTTAATTTTCCTGCGGGAACTCTCCTGAAGGAGTCAATTAAGTACGATGTATCTATCTATCTATTGTGTGAGTTGAGTTGCAACAAGGTGTGAGAGGCCTGTTGGTCTTTTAAAGAGTCACCAATCACTAAATCAACGCCCCCGTAATTGATGATTGTGTGTTTCTATGTCTAAATATTGCTCATTTTGCTATATGTCTGTCTGCCTTATCCATCTATCCATCTATCTATCTATCTATCTATATTATTTTAACATTAGAAAATAGAAGTAAGGGAACTTGTCAGACTTGGGAACAAATAGGCAACTCTAGTAGTGGTCTGGAGCACACGTAGATTTTGTTCTTACCTACAAACAAATCCCAGCTAAGAAAACATTGGTGAATACACAAATCCCCTTAAAAACTTTGTATGGGCCCAGTGTTATTACAATGTCAATAGCCATCCTTTGTTATAACCTTTTTGAGTGAAATTATGTTAAGTTATACTTTTGGTGAAGTTTTTTTCTGTTTCCTGAAAAACTTGAAAAAATGAGTTAAGCGATTATTTTACCAGGGTGTGTTTCATGTACCTGATGAGCCCACCACACCATTAAGTAGGAAAAGAAAGCAATCCAACTGATGGCACCAAGGAAGGTGATGGCAAAGAACTTTTCCGAAGACTGAAAAAAACCACACATTACACAAAAGTATAATTTAGTTTGTGTTGGATAACATACTGCATAACAAGTGGTACGTTGTTGTGTGTGTTGTGTATGTTGTCACCTCTCTTCTGACGTCAGGCAGTGTGAGCCAGAGAGGAAAGACAATTGGTAGGATGATGAGGTACGTGAGACGCTTCCTGTGGGTGTCAGGCCAGGCCAGGCTCAGAGGCTGGTCTTCATCTTCCTCCTCCTCCTCACCACACTGAGGAACAGTGCATTTGCTATGTTTACTGTACATTTCTCACAGCTGCTTTTAGTCAAATCAAATCAAGCTTTATTTATAAGGCGCTTTTCATACATAAAATAAATGCAACGAAAAGTGCTTCACAAAGTTAAAAACAATGCCCCGGTTACCCATTTTCACATTCGTACGCAGGGACACAGATACCAAACACAAACGCACACAACTTACACACACATGCAACTATATGGACAAATGATTGCATGGCTGAGTACAGAGGAGACATGTGAGCAAACACTATCACAGGAGCCATCTGCACCAGGAAGTCATCAGACCTTGGCCACCAGGACGGTGACACAAAAGCGCCACCACAAGCACGGCCGATAACCCTTGAGGCAGATGGCTCACCTGAGGAGCGTTGGAAAGTAAAAATAATAAAAACTTGTAAAATAGTAAGAACCATGTGTAGAGATGACCAATAAAATAAAAGACATATGACGATTAATAGAATTTATATATATATATGTCTTGATTGGATTATCCAGAGAATAGTGCTCGATACCGTGGTAGAGCGCAATATGTAGGTGTGGGAAAAAATCACAAGACTACTTCATCTCTACAGAACTGTTTCATGAGGGGTTCCCTCAATCATCAGATTTTTTTTTTTTTTTTTTTTTTCAAAAAAAATCTCCTGATGATTGAGGGAACCCCTCATGAAACAGTTCTGTAGAGATGAAGTAGTCTTGTGATTTTTTCCCACACCTATATATATATATATATACATATATATATATATATATATATACTGTATATATATATATAACATATATATATATATACAGTATATATATATATAACATATATATATATATATATATATATATATACAGTATATATATATATATAACATATATATATATATATATATACATACATATATATATATATATATATATATATATATATATACAGTAAATAAAATCTTGCATAACTAAAAGGATAAAAAGTAAAATACAAATGACTTCAAAAAAATAATTAATATCAGGTAAAAGCCAAATCAAAAAGGTGGGTCTTAAGTCTGCTCTTGAAAACATGAACGTTCTCCGCAGTCACACTGCAAATGATTTGCCACTTGCTCAGAGTTAAATGTGTATTTTTTTTTAATTTCCCTGGTTTAAGAGCTATTTACTTATTTTTTGTCATTGACTCATCTTAGTTTTAGCATAAATAGTTTTATTTTTTCTACTGAAAAAAACACACAAGTATAATTTAGTTTGTGTTGGATAACATACTGCATAACAAGTGGTATGTTGTTGTGTGTGTTGTGTATGTTGTATGGGGCGGCAAAGCTCGGTTGGTAGAGCGGCCGTGCTAGCAACTTGAGGGTTGCAGGTTCGATTCCCGCTTCTGTCATCCTAGTCACTGCCGTTGTGTCCTTGGGCAAGACACTTTACCCACCTGCTCCCAGTGCCACCCACACTGGTTTAAATGTAACTTAGATATTGGGTTTCACTATGTAAAGCGCTTTGAGTCACTAGAGAAAAACGCTATATAAATAGAATTCACTTCACTTCACTTCACTACTCTAGTTTAAAAATGTTAAGCTTGAGAAAAAAACTATTCAACTAAGAAATGTTGGTTTTGCCGTACATAAAACATTTTGTTGAAAGATTCTGGAACATCTCCAGGATGCGTGATCTAAAAATTCCAAGTTGAATAATGCTGAATGAATTTTAATCTTATATATCCTGCTAAATAATGAACATTTTAAAATATACAACTCTTAATTCAAGACATTTTTGTGGGTCTATGCGGAGTAAAATTATGGAACAAACTGGACTTACAACACAAGCAAAGCCTAACTATTAATCGATTTAAAACTATTATACAAACATCAAGTGTGGTTCAAATATAGAGATGAGGGTCTCAAAGTGTAAACATGTGCCCATTGTTTCCTTACCATTATTGCTATGTTGTCTATTACCATTGTTGATATTTCGCCCCTTACCATTGTTGGTATTGTTCATTCTTCCTACATTGTTGATACAAATTATTGTTACAGTGTAATAATTATTGTTAGCTGTGGTAATGCCACCATGATACAACATTTGTATTATAATCCTTAAACAAAGTCACAGTGAAACTCAATTGAATAATCACTGAATGGAGAACAGGGGGTGGGATTAAATAAATGATCTTCTTCCCACTCCCTTTAAGGCAAAACTGGATCATCATGCTTACACACTGTACATGACATTTTGAATTATATTAATTTATAATAGTATGTATTGTCTACCTTGTACTTTTATTGCCTGAAATAAATGAATGAATGAAATAAAATAAGTGAAGTAAAGTGAATTACATTTAGCTTGGACTTAGACTTCTTTTTTATTGTCATTCAAATTTGAACTTTACAGTACAGATAAAATCAACATTTTGTTGCATTAGCTCATGGTAGTGCAGGAGAAAAAAATCAATAAGGTGCAGATATAAATAAAAAGATTCCTGTACAGATTAACATATTGCACTTGTGCATTTGCATCCACGTTTATGGATGTATGTTATATTGTCTTTATATTCCAGTGAGTTAATCCATTTTTATATAGCGCTTTTTTCTAGTGACTCAAAGCGCTTTACATTGTGAAACCCAATATCTAAGTTACATTTTTAAACCAGTGTGGGTGTCTTGCACAAGGACACGACAGTGACTAGAGACTAAAACCAAAAAAATATCCATCAATGCAGCTAGTTAATTTCACTAGTTTTTAGATTTTTTTTCCTAAAATCTAGCCTTTTTATCTTATATTTTGATAGGTGTTTTTTTTTTTTACTGTAGTCAGTGAACACAATACCTCGCCTCCTGCAACTCCATTCATGGGCGGCGTGACTTCTACTGCGACTTTGGTGCTGTTGGGAATTTTTTTATTAGCTCCCACTAGAAAAAAAAAACAACAACAAATACACACATTAGGGAATAAAACCACCAAGGAAAGAAAATATAAAAATGATAATGAAATGATGGATCAAGAGATGAAGAAAGTTGTGTCCATGATTTTGTTTCCTTTGTAACGTTGAAAAAAGCTATGACAAAATAATAATAAAAATACTTTCAGAATTCAATTCAATTCAATTTATTTTAATTTCATTAATTTATTTTAATGTTATTTATTATATTGTATGTTATTTTGATGAGGAGAAACTCACCTACACCGTTGGCACTAGCAGCCTCCTCTTTACACTTCTGTTTGGCCATTTTGTGAAGAATGGACGCCTTCTCTTTGAATTGTCCTGGAATTGGCACAAGCGCCATTACATTCTGTCTGTGTCATACATGCTAAAGCAATGCAGCACAGGACAGTAAGATTTGGCAGCGGGAATGATTCAGCGAAGCGCACTAATCTCTTTGTAACCACTATTTTATGTTAGTATATGCATGCATGACTTATATAAACACGATACAACGATATATACAACGATCTTTTCTACCTATCCATCCATTCATCTACCTCGGACGGATGTACCTTCATCGCTTAGAGGGTCCAGTGTGTGTATCATCAGCTGAAAGATGCTGTTCCTCATCAGTGAGTTGTGTAACGAAGCACAGCTGCCTTCCCTCTGTAACCTCGGTTTGGCCTGTGATTGTGAAGACATGCATACAATGTGTGCTTTTCTTTAAAAAAAAACAAAAAAAAAAAAACGTTTTACAAAAGCAACACTCACCATCAGTTTGTTGTCATCATCGGTAGGAGTGTTGACCTATGGAGAAGAGAAATTATTTTAAAGGGTTAATATAGAATTTCAGTAAAATGATGATTCACAAAAGGGAAATACAACATAGTATAAGGAAACCTAAATGATTGCTATGCTTGACAAAAATACTTTATTTTATAAAGATCACAAACATCTGTTCAAGGCCAATAGATATATCAATGTTGACAAGACTGTGGGACTTTTTCCAATTAAAGAATAATTCCATATTAAATCAAACTCGGGCAGTCTGATTTTGAATAGTTTACGCAATTAACCCCTTCATATGCAGTGCTGAATGACTAAAAATCCCTGAAATGTCTGTCATTGCATTTGTCCAAGTAGTGTTGGTCAGAATAATTGTATCTAAGTTATCACAAAACTTTGTGTATCAATGAGATAAAAGCTGCCTTTGATATTACCAATCAATCAAAAGGCTTGTAAAACTCCACTATGCAGGATGGGAAGCAACATGAAGGTGTCTGTTTCTTTGATGTATCGTAATCAAGAGGAATATTTTGTGTTTTGACCTGAGATCTACAAAGCCGAGATGAAGCAGGACCTGACCTCCCCTCCAGTCACCTTTTCTTTGAACTGTTTTGTAACAAAAGGCGACGGCTGTTTATGACCCCCCCTATCTTTAGAAACAGCTGTTGCCATGTAATCAGGGAAAGTCCAAATAAAAGAGGAGGCTTCCAAATATTTCGTCAGAGCGTGGTGGATGACTGTACAAAGAATACAGCCCAGACGTTTCCCCACAATTGAGCTACATTGAATTCTGTCTCTGTTTAATTCCTTGCTTCTTTGTCTGTTTAATATATCTCATCAGTGCCTGAACCTGACAGTGTTGCTGTCGTGCATGCTCAAATGCTCCGTTAGTGCGGTAATGACAGGCCGCGGACGCAAACAAGTCAATATAAAAGACACTAAACAGTACTTTTGTACTCTCTGGTGAACATTTTAGTACAAAAAATACCATGACAAAACAGTCAATCAACAAAAAAGTAATATACACTTGCAAGAAGGAGATTTATTTTCACTGAAGAACTTCCATCTTAAAATAGCACACTAGTAACAACACAAAAAGAGTATCAGGTCCACATTATAGTGCAGAAATATTTGTTTAGCAAATAAAACATGAACATTAAAGGTTAAAGGTGCATGTATATTCCCTTTTTTCTTGACTCTCTGTGCGTGAAACAAGAACCACCATTATTATGGATTGGAAATTAATCATATGTAATTGTGATTCAGGGCTTCACGGTGGCAGAGGGGTTAGTGCTTCTGCCTCACAATACGAAGGTCCTGCAGTCCTGGGTTCAAATCCAGGCTCGGGATCTTTCTGTGTGGAGTTTGCATGTTCTCCCCGTGAATGCGTGGGTTCCCTCCGGGTACTCCGGCTTCCTCCCACTTCCAAAGACATGCACCTGGGGATAGGTTGATTGGCAACACTAAATTGGCCCTAGTGTGTGAATGTGAGTGTGAATGTTGTCTGTCTATCTGTGTTGGCCCTGCGATGAGGTGACGACTTGTCCAGGGTGTACCCCACCTTCCGCCCGATTGTAGCTGGGATAGGCGCCAGCGCCCCCCGCGACCCCAAAAAAAGGGAACAAGCGGTAGGAAATGGATGGATGGAATTGTGATTCATCAAAATGTATCCACAGCAACCCTGTGATTAAGTACATTTAAAATGATAATCATTTGACGACACTAGATTACACGTTAAATAGAATAGCCTTAAAATTAATAATTTAATTTAAAAAATGAAGACAAATAATCTGCGATGAGGTAGCGACTTGTCCAGAGTGTACCCCGCCTTCCGCCCGATTGTAGCTGAGCGCCCCCCGCGACCCCAAAAGGGAATAAGCGGTAGAAAATGGATGGATGGATGGAAGACAAATAATTAAATGTTAATTATCGAATTCATATAAAATGATAACGATAAATACACTTTTGTATGTTGTTGCGTTTGCATCCTTGTGTAACCTTTAACAGTTCGTTCTATTCATTCTGTGCAATTCTATAATATATAGTTGCATCAAAAATGACATGTATTTGCAAATTAAACTTTAATTAATATAAACTGTTCTTACTCATGCATTATTTCCACTTAAGCTGTTTTATTGCAAACTACAGTACTGCCAATATAGTGCTAAAGTACATATCCTGCAATGTATTTTACCAGCAAAGTCGCTAGTAAGAGGTATAGTCGGATGGCTGAGCTAAATAATCTTTGATGTTGGAACCACTCTGAGCACCAGCGGAAAAATTGATGCAACAAATAAGTGACTTTTTGTATTCATTATGTACTAATTGTACTATTAGTAATCCCTAACATACATTCAATATTCACTCTGCATTATATTATGTTGTGGGAGTTACAGCACACAAGGAATCAAATTACACAAGTGCTGGCATGCAAGATTTGTGAGTGATGGTGTGCAACCCAATCTACGCTTATGGACGGAGTTTCTGATGTAATCTAATGATTTAATAAATTAGGAATAATTCATGACAGTACGGGTAAACAGAAGAAAGAATGAAGCATGTAGTCTGTGTATTACACTTTGAGTTTAGTGCAAGGAATAGAAAGACTTGCAACAGAGGTGCAGACACACTCTCATGATGGAAGCGTCAAGCGTTTGACCAGATAATCTCTTTAGCTTGAATTTGACAAGACACCTGCTGCTGTCATGGCAGCTAAACCAAGGTCAATGCAAGCAATGTTCTTCTGCAAAATATACTCAAAATGTATAACGTTCTTGCAGTAGCCCTCAACGCAGCTTTTAACCTCCTAAACTATGCCTCATCAAAGTAAGCCTAAGGACATCACATAAAACCCAATAATGTCGGGATAAGCGGTAGAAAAATGGTTGGATGGGTTTAACCAAACAATATTGTTGTTTTTTTAGATACATGTATTATTATTTTTAGGCAAAGTGCACAAAGGCACAGGAGGAAAGAATGCAGTGAAGAACCTTATGTATCATCCACGTGATCTGTGACCTGTGAGCTGACCGATTAGTTCCTGCTGCTTAATTCTCACATGGCTCATCAGAGAGGTTATACGCAACCTGCTGAATCGGCACACTGGACTAAATGTCCTCTTGCATGTTTTTGGCTACATTTTTAGTGCACTGCCTGAGGAATTGAGTTGTGCTCTAAATAATAAAATGATATAATTACCTCCATCACAGTGGAAATGATACAACAGGTAATCTACGAGGTGAAACTCCCAATTATATGTGATTTTTTTCCCCTTGAATTGTTTAATTGTTTGACATTTTAGTGAGGTTCTGTTAATGATAACGTTAATTACTTAACATTTAATACACTTTTTTTTCCAAAATTATTCTCCAAATGACTTATTATAGCAATTTTTTTTAAGATTACATTTCATGCAGTTGCACTAATAATACAGTACTTTCAAGATATGAATTTCCAAAATGCTTAGAGCAAATATAAATGTATTTTGACCAGTCCAATTTCTCAGATTTGATCACATATCAGCGATGGAACATAGTAAGAAAAAATATAGAGTATTCTTTTGAAATTGTTATTAGATATTCAACGATGTTCAGAATTTTTGCAGTTTGCATTGTGTTTTATAATATCCATCCATCCTTCCATTTTCTACCGCTTATCCCTTTACCTTGTAAATAAATGTTGTACAGTGTCTTCTTTTAAGAAGTGTGAGGATTGAAATCAACTGTGAATGGATCTACATATATGTATATGTGTGTTGTCTTAAATATGTTAAGTCTACCAAAGCTATTATTAGGAATAACACAATTAGAAAACGCTGGTAAACACCCTTATTTGTTGTCAATGTATAGCATTCCCTATGTGTGTGTGTGAGTGGGTGTGTATGTATTGCTGACTGTCCAGGCTGCAGGATTTAACCAGGATTAAACAGCAGAGGTCACCACTTTCAGAAGGGTCCCTTGCAGACCTGCATGAGTCTGACTGACTGGTAACCTGTTATCCATGCAGTCAAAAGACCATCAGACACTCTTAAAGCAAAACCAATCCTGACTATGATTTGTACTATAAATACTTCAACCGAATGTGAACCAGACTCTGTATTCACTCCATCCATCCATCCATTTTCTACCGCTTATTCCAAATGCCTGAGACAGTAACAATGGGATGAGGCCCGTAATAGTCCATATTACAATGGATAAAGTCCATAACAGACCATGATAATTCAGGTAAGGTGCATTAATTGATAGGGATACAGTGGTTCGGTTATAACTACTTGCATGTGAAATCTGTGATAGTATATCAAACTTGTATCATTCCAACATATTTTAACAGTAATTGCAATAATCTGAAATTATAGGAACAAATTCCCTAAATGTATGACTATAAAAAAAACAGCTCTTGTCTATTTGTATCAGGATGATATTTTTGCATTTTAGTATGGTTTGCTGGGATGTGTGTTTGCTGTCGTCACCGCAGGTAAGAAGTTGCTAAGGGGATCAGAGAGGATTGGTGTCTTTCGTGCAATCAGTTAAACCATCAGCACCTCGCTCACTTTTCTACGTAGAAAACTAAACTAACGGATGACATTGTGCAAAACAGTATCCCAAAATGCGTCCTATTAAGTCCCAATTGCGTGCTGTAAACCTGAGTTGAGAAGTGGGCGTCTTTATATGCTCCTCTCTATGATCTGGTGTGATTCTCTCTTGCCCCCAGAGAGCATCTGACTATTATTAGTGGCCCTAAAGGGATTGGAGAGCATTAACCTTCGGGATTATTTAGCAGCTACCGTTACCTGAGGACAGGACAGCTGGACATCAAGTGCTTGCAACCAAAAAGGAAACGCTCTTCTTTAGGGAGATGTTATGGAGCCGTGAGTAGAGCTGATTCCCAGAAAGGTGCCACTGTCACAGAACAATCTGGATGGACTACCATGGTGCTCAGAATTTTTAGAAGAAAGATTGTGTATCTTTCATATGAGCTTTTGGCGAGTTCATTCAATTGATAAAAACAAAAAAAAAAAACCAAGTCATGCTTTTTTCATTTGGTGGGTGTTCGCTAATGACCAGAGGGAGGAGCTTTCATGGTGATGCTGCACATCTTGTCTTAAAGCATTAAACGTTTAGTTATATTTACAGACGCTTGTCTTTGTTTGACCGTTAGCGCCGTTTTTACGACAGCACTGCAAAGCCCTCTCTAATTTGTACTTCCAGTAAGAAGTGATTGGGAGAGTGGCTGTCGAGTGATTACCATTGTGGGTGTGTTGGTACAAGGTCAAGGCACAGACAGCATGAGTCACAGAATAGGTTTAAAAAGGCCAAAAAAAAATCCAATAATTATTTTACTGCACCTCCGCAAATTTCAATGCTAGATAAAAACCCTCCATCTTTATCAACTCCATCTTCAAGCGATGATCTAAGTATGACATTTCATTTCAAAAAGCAAAAGCAGATGTGGAATAAAGCTGGACACCACTCAGGGTCTTTGCTGATTTACGGAAACTGTGTGAGCTTATTTATCAGTGTCATTGCAAAAAGGCTGACTGAGTTCTAGTTACGAGTGTTCTAAAAGTACATCGATTGATTGATTGAAACTTTTATCAGTAGATTGTACAGTACAGTCAATATTCCGTACAATTAACCACTAAATGGTAACACCCGAAAAAGTTTTTCAACTTGTTTAAGTCGGGGTCCACATAAAGAAACCGAAGAGAAAGCCTGGTCCTCAAATAAACACATCTCTGGATCTGGTCCCATCCAAGCACTGAAGGTGGGCGGAACCTGACAAATATTTACATCCTTTCAAAGAGGAATGTGTTAGAGTTCCAATGTATCAATCTCCTTTATCAAGCTGTTTATCTACCTCTTATCTGCTCCGAGTTCATCACATTTTGTGTCCCCAGATTGTCACTAAAGTTAAAGTTAAAGTACCACTGATAGTCACACACACCAAGTGTGGTGAAATTACCCTTTGCATTTGACCCATCCCCTTGATCACCCCCTGGGAGGTGAGGGGAGCAGTGAGTAGCAGCAGCGGTGGCCGCGCTCGGGAATCATTTTGGTGATTTAACCCCCAATTCCGACCCTTGATGCTGAGTGCCAAGCAGGGAGGTAATGGGTCCCATTTTTATAGTCCTTGGTATGACTTGAACTCACGACCTAACCGATCTCAGAGTGGACACCTTAACCACAAGGCTACTGAGCAGGTTACACTAGATGTGTAACTGCAGATGAACGGCGCAACAACGGAACGGGCCCGCCATCCACTATCCGGCAATCCACACTGCTGTTGTGCAGCGAAATAGCGTCGACTTTTACGAGATGTTATCATTTGATAAAGGGGAGTTGTAGTAAAGTGAACCACAAACAGTTTATTCTGACAAACACACACACCAATCATCCATCCATCCATCCTGGCTGGAGCCTATCTCAGCTGCATTCGGGCGGACGGCGGTGTACACCCTGGACAAGTCGCCACCTCATCGCAGGGCCAACACAGATAGACAGACAACATTCACACTCACATTCACACATTAGGGCCAATTTAGTGTTGTCAATCCACCTATCTCCAGGTGAATGTCTTTGGAGGTGGGAGGAAGCCGGAGTACCCGGAGGGAACCCACGCAGTCACGGGGAGAACATGCAAAGTCCACACAGAAAGCTCCCGAGCCCGGGATTGAATTTAGGATCTTTGTATCAATTCCCTGCTTTTCCGGCCCCCGTATCAGCTTATATATGACATAGGCCTGTAGGGGTGTGGGAAAAAATCGATTCGAATTTGAATCGCGATTCTCACGTTGTGTGATTCAGAATTGATTCTCTTTATTTTTTTTTTTTAAATCGATTTTTAAAATTTTTTTATTTGATTTATTTTAATTGTTTTTTTTAATCAATCCAACAAAACAATACACAGCAATACCATAACAATGCAATCCAATTCCAAAACCAAACCTGACCCAGCAACACTCAGAGCTGCAATAAACAGAGCAATTGAGAGAAGACACAAACACGACACAGAACAAACCAAAAGTAGTGAAACAAAAATGAATATTATCAACAACAGTATCAATATTAGCTATAATTTCAGCATAGCAGTGATTAAAAATCCCTCATTGACATTATCATTCTTTCTTTCTTTCTTTTCTTAGTTTATTTCGAACATGACATACATACAACATTAAACATCAGTTAAATTCATAATTTCGCAATACACAATACATCATGTCCGAAAAGGAGTAGGAAGAAGCAAAGCTTATTTAATCCTACCCCTTTTCCACTTCAGAGCGCCCACAATATATACATTCATTCACTGACCTTCTTTACAGCAAAATAGCAAAATAGCAAAATGACCTGTATGAGTGATTAACACAGCAGTTTTCTAACATGTACTTAATTATTTCAGTCATTATTAACATACTAAGATGAAGAATATCTTATTTTCAATAAGTTTGAAAGTGTTTCTCATAATACTTCTTCTTTGTACTTTGTAAGCATTATTAATTTAAACATCCTCTTAAACTGGCTCATATCAGTACAATGTTTAACTTCTTTACTTAATCCATTCCATAATTTAATTCCACATACTGATATGCTAAAAGTTTTAAGTGTTGTACGGGCATACAAATGTTTTAAGTTAGATTTTCCTCTAAGGTTATATTTCTCCTCTTTAGTTGAGAAGAATGGTTGTACATTCTTTGGTAGCAGGTTATAATTTATAATTTAATTCGACATTTATAAAAATAAAAAAAAGAACAATAGTGTCACAGTGGCTTACACTTGCTTCGCATCTCATAAGCTTGACAACACACTGTGTCCAATGTTTTCACAAAGATAAAATAAGTCATGTTTTTGGTTTCTTTTAATAGTTAAAACAAATTTACATTATTGCAATCAGTTGATAAAACATTGTCCTTTACAATTATAAAAGCTTTTTACAAAAATCTACTACTCTGCTTGCATGTCAGCAGACTGGGGTAGATCCTGCTGAAATCCTATTTATTGTATGAATAGAGAATCCTTTTAAATCGGGAAAAAAATCGTTTTTGAATCGAAAATCGTGTTGAATTGAAAAAAAAAAAAGGATTTTAAATCGAATCGTGACCCCAAGCATCGATATTGAATCGAATCGTGGGACACCCAAAGATTTGCAGCCCTATAGGCCTGCATAACGCCATCCAGCTGCCCTGGATATGCCATGTATACGATTTGTTATTTTTATTTTAGACATCCAAAATCACCATGTCCTCATCCATACGTGCATTTGTGCACATGCAACTTATTGTCCAACACAAAAGGATTTTAGCTAACTTGAACAGATGAGTTGCGGGGACCGGGCAAATATTGGAGCTTTGTGTATATTTAGAGCTGGAATGCACAGTGCCACCAACAAGGCAGTGTTGTTACGTATTCCAGCAGTGGAAACTGAGCAAATTAACTTGAATAAAAACAGAATCGTTATCGAGGCGTCGTTCTGCCCCCCGTTACGTAACCCAGTGGAAATGCGGTGTAATTCCCTGACCATTAAATGACACATCCTACTCTGTGTGGGATCATTGGGGAAAACATACGATACCAAGCTTCACAACTTTAGGCTGCCTTTTTTAAATGTTACATTTATATATTAAAATGGTCCATATCAGGGAAGTTTGGGCTTCCCTGCTTAGGCTGCTGCCCCCGCGACCCGACCTCAGATAAGCGGAAGAAGATGGATGGATGGATGGATATATCAGGGGTCGGCAACCTAAAATGTTGAAAGACCCATATTGGACCAAAAATACAAAAACAAATATGTCTGAAGCCACAAAAAATAAAAGCCATATTATATACAGATAGTGTCTGTCATGAGATATAAATTGAATTAAGAGCACTTAAAAGAAACTAAATGAGCTCAAATATATCTACAAATGAGGCATAATGATGCAATATGTACATATAGCTAGCCTAAATAGCATGTTAGCATCGATTAGCTTGCAGTCATGCAGTGACCAAATATGTCTGATTAGCACTCCACACAAGTCAATAACGTCAACAAAACTCACCTTTGTGCATTCATGCTCAAGGTTAAAAGTTTGGTGGACAAAATGAGACGGAAAAAGAAGTGGCATAAAACACGTCTTAGAAAGTCGGAGAACGTTAGACATGTAAACAAACTACGGTGAGTTCAAGGACCGCCAAAATTAGTAGGACAAAACGGCGCTCGCCAAATACTCTAATCAGTGAAGCATGTTTAATACAAACAGTGTGCTTTATAGCAATTAGGGAAGTTTGTGTCATGTTTGTCCTCCTACAGAAACTATATTAAAATAAAAAATATATTTTTTTATATTTGTTCCTGCGATGAGGTGGCGACTTGTCCAGGGTGTACCCCGCCTTCCGCCCGATTGTAGCTGAAATAGGCGCCAGCGCCCCCCCGCGACCCCGAAAGGGAATAAGCGGTAGAAAATGGATGGATGGATGTTTCCTCTCATTTTTTTCCAATTTTCATACATTTTTGAAAAAGCTCCAGAGAGCCACTGGGGCGGCGCTAAAGAGACCCCCGGTCTATATGTTCTCTGCTATTGCCCAAAGTCGGCTGGGATAGGCTTCAGTTTCCCTATGACCATGAACAATTAAGTGGTATCGTAAATTAGTGAGTGGAATTACTCTTTGTCGTTCTGTAGCAACCAAAAAAAATGTCAATTTAAGACTACAATGTGGACTCGTGGGATATGGATGGAAGAGCAGAGAAAGCACACTGTTCATGCTTTTGACAAAGTGACTAAAGGATGGTATTTAGTAGGGCTGCGGATCTTCATTATATATCGATGTTTTCGATTCAACGCGATTCTCGATTCAAAAACGATATTTTTCCGATTCAAAACGATTCTGTATTCATTCAATACATAGGATTTCAGCAGGATCTACCCCAGTCTTGACCTTGGGGTCACGATTCGATAATATATCGATTTTTTCGATTCAACTCGATTCAAAAACGATATTTTTCCGATTCAAAACGATTCTGTTTCGATTCAGTACATAGGATTTCAGCAGGATCTACCCCAGTCTGCTGACATGCTATTAGAGTAGTAGATTTTTAAAAAAAAAAAAGCTTTTATAATTGTAAAGGACAATGTTTTATCAACTGATTGCAATAATGTAAATTTGTTTTAACTATTAAACGAACCAAAAATATGACTTACTTTATCTTTGTGAAAACATTGGACACAGTGTGTTGTCAAGCTTATGAGATGCGATGCAAGTGTAAGCCACTGTGACACTATTGTTCTTTTTTTATTTTAATAAATGTCTAATGATAATGTCAATGAGGGATTTTTAATCACTGCTATGCTGAAATTATAACTAATATTGATACTATTGTTGATAATATTCATTTTTGTTTCACTACTTTTGGTTTGTTCTGTGTCGTGTTTGTGTCACCTCTCAATTGCTCTGTTTAGTGCAGTTCTGAGTGTTGCTGGGTCTTTTTGATTGATTGATTGATTGGTACTTTTATTAGTAGATTGCACAGTAAGTACATATTCCGTACAATTGACCACTAAATGGTAACACCCGAATAAGTTTTTCAACTTGTTTAAGTCGGGGTCCACGTTTATCAATTCATGGTCAGGTTTGGTTTTGGAATTGGATTGCATTGTTATGGTATAGCTGTGTATTGTTTTGTTGGATTGATAAAAAAAAAATTTTTTTAAATTAATGAGAATCGATTCTTAAATCGCACAACATGAGAATCGCGATTGGTATTTGAATCGATTTTTTCCCACACACCTAGTATTTAGAGATAAATGTAAGGATGGAGGCATGGACGGACGGATGGATGTAGGTAGGAGTGGATAGATGGACCGATGGATTTCTGGAGGTAAAGATTGTTGGATTGTTCAGTGGATGATTAAAATATATATGCACTGATGGATGGAGGGATTGATGTGAAGATGGATGGTTGGGTACAGAAGAGGAGATCTAAAAAAAATTAGAAGAATGGATAGAGTGACAGAAAATGTGATGGCTGGACAGATATGTGGATGGATTTATTGCCAGATGAATTGGGTAGAGGTTGGATGTATGAATGGAGGAGCAGAGGACTGATGGGTGAGTGAATGGAGGAAAGTGTGGATGGATGAGGATTGGATAGGTGAATGGGCTGATGGGATGATTGACGATTAGACAGACCAATGGATTGATGCATGCATGAACGAGTGGACTTACCTTAGGTGCGGTCTCCATCATGTCCACCTGGTTGCTGCCCAGCAGTCTCTTGATGAAAAGTTCTACTTTGGCGTTGAACTTCATAAAGGTCACGTAGGTGGTGTAGCACATGAGCAGGCCTATACTTTCCCCCAGTGTGATTTGATTATCCAGAAAGAAGTAGATCAGCATAAGCAAGCCGATAATATAGAAGGAGACGTCTCTGAACAGAGGCCACCAGGTGAGGTTCAGCACCTCTTTAGAGAACAGGGCGCACATCCCGATCACAAACAGGATGTTGAAGACCGCAGAGCCTACGATGGTGCCGATACCCACGTTGCTGTGGGAGACGAAAACTCCTATGACGGAAGTGAAGAGCTCTGGAGCCGAGCCGCCTGCAGCCATGAAGGTGGCCCCCGCTACGTCGTCAGAGATCTGTAGTTTCTCGGTGATAACAGTGAGCGCCGGGACGAAAAACTCATCACACACAATTGCTAAAGCTATGAACATGTACAACATGCCAAACATATGTAATACTACAAAGCCCTGTCGTCTGTCCTCCACGCTGAAATAGTCTGTGGGGTAGTCCCCATGGTTCATCTCAATTTCGGATGTCTGATGGGCCCCCACTGTTCCGGCCAGAAGGTCAGAGTCGTTCAGATGCTCCAGAAGAGTTCTTTGGGGCACTGCTCCCTCTCCTGAGCCTTCGGAATCAGGCTCTTTGGCCACCATGGTGGTGACAAGAGAAAAGGCACTCCATGAACACACCGTGCAGACCACTGCCATGCTTAAGATGAAACCCAGGATTCGCCCAGGTCGAAGTTTTCTTCTCATGCCTTGGTAGTGTTGCCTCATGCAGCTGCGAGGAGGTCTGAGAAGAGGAGCAAAGCTGGATAAAGCCATGGCGTCTTGACTTCTTCTTGACAGGAGTGATTCCATCATGTTTGCTTCTCAGGTGGAAGTGTGAGTACAACCCCACCCACCACCAAAAGATGGGTTGGTGGTGCTGTTGGCTACGAAGGTGGGGGTTTAACAAGCCACACTGGTTCACCGATTGGTTTGCATGTTGCTTCTCTGGTGCTTCTCTGGTTAAAGGCCCTGCAGTCGGATTCCAGGGTCTGGTCCATTTAAAGGTTTCCTCATATTAGTCGCTGTAAAACAACACAAATGTTTTAATGTATAGAAGCAAAATAAATGAATGCCCCTATGTTGGACATTGGCATTCAAAAAGGTAAGCCTTTTTGAACATCATGTACCCATCGACCACTATATTATGACCACTTATACAAGCTAAGCGAGATTAAATACAAAGCCCAATTTTGATTGACACCATCACTAACGTACAATTGATCAGTATTCTGTTTATTATGGTTGCATTTTGTTGTACAATATTACAAAACCCAAAACCGGTGAAGTTGGCACATTGTGTAAATAAAAACAAAATACAATGATTTGCAAACACCTGTCAACTTATATTCAAGTGAATGCACTGCAAAGACAATATATTTAATGTTCAAAATGAGAAACCAATTTTTTTTTGCAAATAATCATTAACTTCAAATTTAATGGCAGCAACACATTGCAAAATAGTATTTTTACCACTGTGTTACATGGTCTTTCCTTTTAACAACACTCAGTAAACATTTAGGAACAGAGGAAACCAATTTTTGAAGTTTTACAGGTGGAATTCTTTCCCATTCTTGCTTGATGTACAGCTTAAGTTGTTCAAAAGTCCGGAGTCTCCGTTGTCGTATTTTATGCTTCATATACGCCACCCATTTTCAATGGGAGACAAGTCTGGACTACAGGCAGGCCAGTCTAGTGCCCGCACTCTTTTACTATGAAGCCAGGGTGTTGTAACACGTGCAGAATGTGGCTTGGCACTGTCTTGCTGAAATAAGCAGGGGCGTCCATGAAAAATACCTTTCTTAGATGGCAACATACGTTGCTCCAAAACCTGTATGTACCTTTCAGCATGAATGGTGCCTTCACAGATGTGTGAGTTACCCATGCCTTGGGCACTAAGACACCCCCATACCACCACAGATGCTGGCTTTTGAACCTTGCGCCTCTAACAGTCCGGATGGTTATTTTCCTCTTTGGTCCGGAGGACACAACGTCCACAGTTTCCAAAAACAATTTTAAATGTGGACTTGTCACTTTTCCATTTTGAATGGAGTCCATCTTAGATGAGCTCGGGCCCAGCAAAGCCGGCGACGTTTCTGGGTGTTGTTGATAAATGGCTTTCGCTTTGCATAGTAGAGTTTTAACTTACACTTACAGATGTAGCGACGAACTGTAGTTACTGACAGTGGTTTTCTGAAATGTTCTTGAGCCCGTGTGGTAATTTCCTTCACACACTGATGTCGGTTTTTGATGCAGTACCGCCTAAGGGATCGAAGGTCCGTAATATCATCATTTACGTGCAGTGATTTCTCCGGATTCTCTGAACCTTTTGATGATATTGCAGACCTTAGATGATGAAATCCCTAAATTCCTTGCAATAGCTTGTTGAGAAAAGTTGTTCTTAAACTGTTAGACAATTTGTTTGCGGATTTGTTCACAAATTGGTAACCCTCGCCCCATCCTTGTTTGTGAATGACTGAACATTTCATGGAGGCTGCTTTTATACCCAATCATGGCACCCACCTGTTCCCAATTAGCCTGTTCACTTGTGGGATGTTCCAAATAAGTGTTTGATGAGCATTCCTCAACTTTGTCCGTGTTTTTTTGCATGTTGCAGGCATGAAATTCTAAATGAGCTAATATATGCAAAAAAATAACAAAGTTGACCAGTTCCAACGTTAAGTATCTTGTCTTTGCAGTCCATTCATTTGAATGTAAGATGAAAAGTATTTGCAAATCATTGTATTCTGTTTTTATTAAAGATCTACACAACGTGCCAACTTCACTGGTTTTGGGTTTTGTAGAAACAGCTGTCAATATGATGCAGTGTAGCTGTGCACCACTATAAATGACCAAATAACACTTTTTTTTTTTTTTTTAATTGAACACTATTATCTTGACCAATTGCAGTAGTTGACAAGATGGGGCCTAAAATATGAGTTGTAACTTATTTCATATTGTTACTTTCATACGGTTACATTTTATAGACCAAATTCACTCTGGTTGATCACATTTACAATTAAGCTTCTTTTTTTTTTTTACAATGCGACTGGTAATATTTAATCTACATAGAGTAGGTAAACAAAAGTGAAATGCACTTAAATTCAACGTTACGTTACAGCACATGTGTTAAACCAGTGGTTTTCAACCTTTTTTCAGTGATGTACCCCCTGTGAACATTTTTTTGGGTTCAAGTAACCCCTAATCAGAGCAAAGCATTTCTGGTTGAAAAAGAGAGATAAAGAAGTAAAATACAGCACTATGTCATCAGTTTCTGATTTATTACATTGTATAACAGTGCAAAATATTGCTCATTTGCAGTGTTTTTTCTTGAACTTTTTGGGAAAAAAAGATATAAAAATAACTAAAAACTTGTTGAAAAATAAACATGTGATTCAATTATAAATAAAGATTTCTACACATAGAAGTAATCATCAAGTTAAAGTGCCCTCTTTGGGGATTGTAATAGAGATCCATCTGGATTCATGAACTTAATTCTAAACATTTCTTAAAAAAAAAAGACATCATTAACATCAATATTTATGGAACATGTCCACAAAAAAATGTAGCTGTCAACACTAAATATTGCATTGTTTCATTTCTTTTCACACTTTATGAACTTACATTCATATTTTGTGGATTTATTATTCAATAAATATATTCATAAAGGATTTTAAAATTGTTGCTATTTTTAGAATATTTAAAAAAAAAATCTCACGTACCCCTTGGCATACCTTCAAGTACCCCTCGGGGGTACGCGTACCCCCATTTGAGAACCACTGTGTTAAACAAACCATATCTGGCCCTCCAGATCATTCTACATGGCCTGTGAAAGCCTGGAAATAATTTATGTCAATATCAATTTTTTACTAAATGTATTTGTTGACAGAAAAAATACATGTCCTGCATGAAATGGCATATCTTTTCAGATTTAATTTTTATTCTAATCATAATAATGATTAGAATAACTGGCAGGACAGTCACTTACTATAAAGAAAAAAAAACTACACTGTTTTTTTCCATTTACAATAAAGTTCTGTAAAAACAAACAAACACTGTTTTATAGTAAAATTCTGGCGGACGAGCTATACTTCCTTACTGTAAAATCTACGGAGAGTGCACCTAAAAAAATATGTAATAATCAAATGCATAAGCAATTGTAATAGTATCATAAGGAAAATATTTTTATATTCATATTAATTTATTCGACACTGTTACAAGTGGACCTCTGAGGGCAGCCATACTGTAACTGTGATGGATGGGTTGGGATGTTATTTCTTTCAAAGCTTGATTATATCAAGTGCTTTAAAAAAAAAAAAAAATCTACTGATTAAAACAATTTTAGGTTATTATTAGGCCATTCAATCATATTTTTTTTTACCACTTCTCTGCAATAGGGTCACTAGTGAGCTGGACCCCAACCAAGCTGACTTGGGGTAAATGGTGGCGTCTAAGGACACTTATTGACAAACAGATATTCTTCATTCACATTCCCACCTATGGACAACTTAGAGTCTACAAGACCCACTTAAGACCCACTTTTATTCTTTGGCTTTTAACACTACGTGAGTTGTGTGGTCCTCTGCTCTCTGTTGTCCTCTGTGTTTTTTATACACTTTGATTTCTATTTTACTGTTTTAATTGATTTTACCCTTTAAAATAGTTTTTAATCATATTTGTTTTTATAGGTTTTATATTTATTTATTTTTTGTTTTTATTCAGTCATTGGTGGAGCATAATATATATATATATATATACTTTTTATTAAATTTTATTTTATTTTTTAAATTTTTTACAATTGTTTTTAACATGGCTGTGCAGCACTTTGGAAACGTTATTGTTGTTTAAATGTGCTATATAAATAAAGTGGATTGGATTGGATTGGATCTACAACATGCGTGGTAAGCCACACACACGAAGAGAACATGCGAACATCACAGAAATAAATTGTATTGGTAGAGAAGGCCAGTAACGTGGTGGGAGTGGAGCTGGACTCTCTGGCGGTGGTGTCAGGGAGGAGAAGTCTAGCAAAACTCCTAGCCATTATGGACAACACCTCCCACCCACTACACTCGGACCTTTAGGAGAGAATGAGCACGTTCAGTAAAAGGCTCGGACGTAACACGGAACGACACAGGAGGTCCTTCATACCGACAGCCATCGGACTGTATAATGTATATGTTCCTTGACTGCACTTAAATGTAGAATATATTTATACTATTCATATATTATATATATAATATATGTTATATATTATTTATTATTGTCTATTGTGAGCGAACAGTGATGCTGAATTTCCCCCAGGGATCAATAAAGTACTTTCTATTCTATTCTATTCCATTTATTCTATTGATGTGCAGCTGCCTTATAACATACTGAGAACCTGTGAGCATCCTCGGACATTAGTGAAAGCTCATTATAGGACTCTGTAATCCTTGAGAAGATATACTTAGATAAGCCACAGACCCGACACACTGATTCTGCTTTACTCAGATCACAAGCAGACACTAACAAAACTAATTTGTGACATTTTTAACTAAAAAACAACACGCACTAAAAACGCGCAAATATCTTGGCATATCCAACGAAGCTTATCTTTAAGAAAATCAGGGCACTCTGTAGGAAAAATAACATCTTTTTGGCATGTATGCAAGCAAAAACAGCAGTCAAATATGCACATTGGATATCATACCCAACTAGATCTCTTCAGATCAGCCGGAGGTTCTTCAGCCAGCAGGCTGGAAGATGACAGGATATTCCAATCCCAATGGCAAAGGTGTTAAGATCCCAACAGGAAATTCGCAGTGAGATCTTCCTCCCAGAGCAGAGATCAAGTTCCAAAGCGACCAAGTCAGACTCCAAACAGCAAGTGCTCCTCCCTCCCCATCTCTCTCTCTCTCTCTCTCTCTCTCTCTCTCTCTCTGTGTTCCTGCCCTCTTCCCTGCTTTCTGATGTTCAAGGGTGGTCCTACTTTCTAACGGTCTCCCTCTCTCTCCCACCTCCCTCCTGTTTCGTCTCCTCATCTTCGCACCCAAGTCGATGGGAGTTGTCAGTCCCAACAAGCTTACGGCGCAATAAAGCTGCAGCCTTTCGTGCCATCGGGTCACAGGCCTGTGCATAAAGACTGTTCTCTGATGTAACGGTAAAGTTTAATGCTTGCTGTTATGGTTTGGGACATAAATTCATGCATGCATTCTGTGTCATTGCATACCATTTTTAGATTAATTTGTACATTTTCCAATTCTGCTTACTTTGGAACTTTTCAATCAATCAATCAATCAATGTTTATTTATATAGCCCCAAATCACAAATGTCTCAAAGGACTGCACAAATCATTACGACTACAACATCCTCGGAAGAACCCACAAAAGGGCAAGGAAAACTCACACCCAGTGGGCAGGGAGAATTCACATCCAGTGGGACGCCAGTGACAATGCTGACTATGAGAAACCTTGGAGAGGACCTCAGATGTGGGCAACCCCCCCCACCCCCCCCTCTAGGGGACCGAAAGCAATGGATGTCGAGCGGGTCTAACATGATACTGTGGAAGTTCAATCCATAGGGTTCGGTCCTTGTCCCTGTACTCTACAGCATCTACATGCTGCCGCTAGGTGACGTCATACGCAAATACGGTATTAGCTTTCACTGCTATGCTGATGACACCCAACTCTACATGCCCCTAAAGCTGACCAACACGCCGGACTGTAGTCAGTTGGAAGCATGTCTTAATGAAATTAAACAATGGATGTCCGCTAACTTTTTGCAACTTAACGCCAAAAAAACGGAAATGCTGATTATCGGTCCTGCTAGACACCGACCTCTATTTAATAATACAACTTTAACATTTGACAACCAAATAATAAAACAAGGTGACTCTGTAAAAAATCTGGGTATTATCTTTGACCCAACTCTCTCCTTTGAGTCACACATTAAAAGCGTTACTTAAACGGCCTTCTTTCATCTCCGTAATATCGCTAAAATTCGCTCCATTTTGTCCACTAAAGACGCCGAGATCATTATCCATGCGTTTGTTACGTCTCGCCTCGATTACTGTAACGTATTATTTTCGGGTCTCCCCATGTCTAGCATTAAAAGATTACAGTTGGTACAAAATGCGGCTGCTAGACTTTTGACAAGAACAAGAAAGTTTGATCACATTACGCCTGTACTGGCTCACCTGCACTGGCTTCCTGTGCACTTAAGATGTGACTTTAAGGTTTTACTAATTACGTATAAAATACTACACGGTCTAGCTCCAGCCTATCATGCCGATTGTATTGTACCATATGTCCCGGCAAGAAATCTGCGTTCAAAGGACTCCGGCTTATTAGTGATTCCTAGAGCCCAAAAAAAGTCTGCGGGCTATAGAGCGTTTTCCGTTCGGGCTCCAGTACTCTGGAATGCCCTCCCGGTAACAGTTCGAGATGCTACCTCAGTAGAAGCATTTAAGTCTCACCTTAAAACTCATTTGTATACTCTAGCCTTTAAATAGACCTCCTTTTTAGACCAGTTGATCTGCCGCTTCTTTTCTTTCTCCTATGTCCCCCCCTCCCTTGTGGAGGGGGTCTGGTCCGATAACCATGGATGAAGTACTGGCTGTCCAGAGTCGAGACCCAGGATGGACCGCTCGTCGGGACCCAGGATGGACCGCTCACCTGTATGGGTTGGGGACGTCTCTACGCTGCTGATCCGCCTCCGCTTGAGATGGTCTCCTGTGGACGGGACTCTCGCTGCTGTCTTGGATCCGCTTTGAACTGAACTTTTATGAAATAAATTACAAAATTACAAAACACTGGTGTGGTGTGGTTTGTTTTCCCAGAAGGCAAAGGAACTGCACCGGTCGTGGCATGAAGGTAAAGGCATATTTAATATTTTACTCAAAAAGTACCAAACAAAAGGCGCTCACAGCGGAGGCAAAAAACTTGACCAGGGAAACAAAAAACAACCCGGAGGCAAGCGTGCCTAACGCACATAAAAGCAAAGGCAAAACTGAGGACATGAAACATGAACTAAAAAACTCACTAAACTGTTACGTCTGTTCGGCATTGTGATGCCGGGTTCGATTCCCTCGAGGATGCGTCAAGTGAACACAGCAAAGGTAAGAATATAAACAATTCATTTAACGAAAAGGATCTATGAAACAAAACACTGGTGCTAATGAAAGGCAAACCAAAGACGCTAGCGTGAAAGCTAGGATAAAAACACAAGGAAAACTAAAACTTGGTACGAGGACACAAAAGAGTAAACAAAAACATTCAGCATGAAAGCTGGAAAATAAAGTGGCTTAGCGTGAGAGCTAGCGAGAGAATACATACGATGACAGAGAGCAGGCGTAACTTGTTGCGTGAAAGCAAATTTTGAACCCAGGCTGAACAAACAAAAGAGGACGGCTTATAAAGTGACGGTGATTATCTGTAGCAGGTGTGCGGGGCGTGAGCAGCAGGTGAACTGATGTGTAACCATAGTGATGGACAAAAACAGGAAATAAACGGGTCAGACTGAGAATGAAAAAACAAACATGTGAAGATCTGAGCAGCAGATCGCAACATAAACTGTGGCTTGAAAACAAAACTTACACATGGGCGGAAACTATGGACATGAAACAAAACTTACTTGGCAGAGCATGAGTCAATGGCATGAACAGCAAAATCAGAGTATTGAGTATAGTCGTAACCGGAGTGTTGAGTATAAGATGCCAGGCCGACTGCCTGGCAACTACAAGCTTAAATAATAAAGACATGATTAGTGACAGGTGCGTGAGTCCGAACACATGGTGAAACTAATGGTTGTCATGGTGACAAAACAAGAGTGCACAAAGAGTCCAAAAACAAACAGAACATAACCAAACAATACATCAATCAATCAATCAATGTTTACTTATATAGCCCTAAATCACTAGTGTCTCAAAGGGCTGCACACACCACTACGACATCCTCGGTAGGCCCACATAAGGGCAAGGAAAACTCACACCCAGTGGGACATCGGTGACAATAATGACCCAGTGGGACGTCGGTGACAATGATGACTGTGAGAACCTTGGAGAGGAGGAAAGCAATGGATGTCGAGCGGGTCTAACATGATACTGTGAAAGTTCGATCCATAATGGATCCAACACAGTCGCGAGAGTCCAGTCCAAAGCGGATCCAACACAGCAGCGAGAGTCCCGTTCACAGCGGAGCCAGCAGGAAACCATCCCAAGCAGAGGCGGATCAGCAGCGCAGAGATGTCCCCAGCCGATACACAGGCAAGCAGTACATGGCCACCGGATCGGACCGGACCCCCTCCACAAAGGAGAGTGGGACATAGGAGAAAAAGAAAAGAAACGGCAGATCAACTGGTCTAAAAAGGGAGTCTATTTAAAGGCTAGAGTATACAAATGAGTTTTAAGGTGAGACTTAAATGCTTCTACTGAGGTGGCATCTCGAACTGTTACCGGGAGGGCATTCCAGAGTACTGGAGCCCGAACGGAAAATGCTCTATAGCCCGCAGACTTTTTTTGGGCTTTGGGAATCACTAATAAGCCGGAGTCCTTTGAACGCAGATTTCTTGCCGGGACATATGGTACAATACAATCGGCAAGATAGGATGGAGCTAGACCGTGTAGTATTTTATACGTAAGTAGTAAAACCTTAAAGTCACATCTTAAGTGCACAGGAAGCCAGTGCAGGTGAGCCAGTACAGGCGTAATGTGATCAAACTTTCTTGTTCTTGTCAAAAGTCTAGCAGCCGCATTTTGTACCAACTGTAATCTTTTAATGCTAGACATGGGGAGACCCGAAAATAATACATTACAGTAATCGAGACGAGACGTAACAAACGCATGGATAATGATCTCAGCGTCTTTAGTGGACAGAATGGAGCGAATTTTAGCGATATTACGGAGATGAAAGAAGGCCGTTTTAGTAACGCTTTTAATGTGTGCCTCAAAGGAGAGAGTTGGTTCGAAGATAATACCCAGATTCTTTACCGTGTCGCCTTGATCACAAAGACACGACAAACACAAATATAAATATAAATGTAACTATTGTGCAGGTGGAATATTGACATTAAATGGCGGGTAACAAATGGTAGTAATAATTGCAGAAAGAAACCACACTTTAAAAGCTAAAAATGCCATCCATCCATCCATTTTCTACCGCTTATTCCCTTTCGGGGTCGCGGGGGGCGCTGGCGCCTATCTCAGCTACAATCGGGCGGAAGGCGGGGTACACCTTGGACAAGTCGCCACCTCATCGCAGGGCAGCTAAAAATGATCATTAGAAAAACAATTAGAATATATATAGAAACATTTAAATTTTAATTTGAAAACAATTTGAAAAAAAAAATTAATTTTCCTTAGGGAACTCTCCTGAGGGAATCCATAAAGTACTATCTATCTATTTCAAGTCTTAAATCAATTCAATCCAATCCAATCCACGTTATTTATATAGCACATTTAAACAACAATAACGTTTCCAAAGTGCTGCACAGCCATGTTAAAAACAATTGTAAAAAAAATAAATGAATAAATAAAATAAAATTAAAAAAAAGTATATATATATATATATTATGCTCCACCAATGACTGAATAAAAACAAAAAATAAATAAATATAAAACCGATAAAAACAATATAAAAACAAATATGATTAAAAACTAGTATTTAATCAAATAAAACACACTATTAAATAATTGTGATAATGAAAATCTGACATAAAAACAATGATAAATAATCAGGAGGGATTGGAATGAAATCAATACACAGAATATACAGTAAATAGAAAATTAGAAGCATATTAGATAAGCATTTGACATTACAATTTACACATTGAACATGGTTGATTGAGCCCAAAATAAGTACATTTTTTAAATTATAAGCAATAAAAACAATAGAATACGCTCGTGTACGCACATGAATTATCTGATTGGCAGGGGAAAAAAACACACCAAAACTGTTGGATTTAAATAATCCCGCCCTTTGTTTCTCACCTCCTACTGTTCCTATCCAATTAAACAGGAGCATACTTAATGGCGTGGCCTGCACACTTTCACTCACCAGTAAATGTTGCTTTAGAGAGATTAGAGGAAGACTGCATCCTGAGCCTGCAAAGACCCCTTTAAATCCTTAACTGCTAAAAGTATTTACTGTTTAACTAAATGATGATGACAGAGAACGAGATGCAGTCTAATGTGACTGTTTCGATTATGATCTTTTAAAGATTCTGTATTTGGGCCAGAGTTGCTATGTTTAGGCCTATGCGATGTCCCAAAGAGGCTAAACTTGTTACG
>NC_084630.1:10740430-10955430 GCF_033978795.1 Nerophis ophidion | reverse complement strand
CCCACGCAGTCACGGCAGAACATGCAAACTCCACACAGAAAGATCCCGAGCCCGGGATTGAACTCAGAACCTTCGTATTGTGCATAGTTTTCCACCGTGCTGCCCCAGCATACAAAATGCAAAATGCAAAATTTCTCTGTCGATGACGGACTGACTTACTTCCAACAGCAATGCAGTCTATAGAACCTTTGCCTCGGATGACCTTGAAAAAGACTTTAAAAGACCTTGACCTTGGATTTCCTTCTGTGCCACTCAAACGGAACCTTGGACTAATATGGAACTTGGAGAGTGACAGTTTCAGCTTCCAGGTATCTAACGAAAAAAAGCATCTTTGCATCCGTTCAAAGTTTCTATGATCTGCCAGGGCTTGTGTCTCCAATCATAACTCAAGGAAAAGTTCTTGTAACGATCTGCCATTTCATTTCTCGCTTCTTAGTTTTGTATTTACTTCCTATCAGGGCTCTTATTTTTTTTTCCGTTTCCTGTTTGTCCCACTGAGCATTGTTTTTCCCCCTCACTTGCCATTGCCTGGCAGCCCAAGTACCTATTTATGCCTGTCTCGCACACTCCCCAGTGCTGGAATATTATGGTGGGAACTCGCATGGCTGCCGGATTAGTGACCCCAAGATGAAGGAACCAGGAAATAATTCATATACTTCAAAACAGAGGAGATGAAGCAGTCGTGCATAAAGGTCCAAACATAAATCAATCTTCGAGCACTGAGGGGGTCCTCTCCAAGGTTTCTCATGGTCACTGTCACCGACTTCCCACTGGGGTGAGTTTTTTCTTGCCCTTATGTGGGCTCGTTGTGGCTTGTGCAGCCCTTTGAGACACTTGCGATTTTGAGCTATATAAATAAACATTGGTTGATTGATAGGTGTGGTGAAATTATTCTCTGCAATTGACCCATCCCCTTGTCCCACCCCCGGGGAGGTGAGGGGAGCAGTGAGCAGCAGCCGCTGCGCTCGGGAATCATTTTGGTGATTTAACCCCCAATTCCAACACTTGATACTGAGTGCCATCCAGGGCACTCCGTTTTTAAAGTCTTTAGTACGACTCGGCCGGGGTTTGAACTCCCGAACCTACTGATCTCAGGGCAGACACTCTAACCACAAGGCCACTGAGCAAGATATTTTCAAATTGCTGACTTTGTGATGTCGTTTGTATCCATAGTCATATTCAGTTCGTAATGTTCTAAGCGCGTTTAATAAATTTGACCAGCAGAGGGCGACAACGCTTAGCCTTTGGTATACTTCAGTTCTCAAACTTTTTTCAGTGATGTACCCCCTGTGAACATTTTTTTAATTCAAGTACCCCCTAATCAGAGCAAAACATTTTTGGTTGGAAAAAAAGAGATAAAGAAGTAAAGTACAGCACTATGTCATCAGTTTCTGATTTATTAAATTGTATAACAGTGCAAAAATATTGCTAATTTGTAGTGGTCTTCAACTATTTGGAAAAAAATATATCAAATTAACTAAAAACTTGTTGAAAAATAAACAAGTGATTCAATTATAAAGAAAGATATTTACAATAAGAAGTAATCATCAAATTAAAGTGCCCTATTAGGGGATTGTAATAGAGATCCATCTAGAGTAATGAACTTAATTCTTAACATTTTGTAACGCCGGTTCGGCATCGTGGTACCGGGTTCGATTCCCTCGAGGATGCGTCAAACGAAGAACACAACAAAGGTAAGATCTAACAAAAAGTGAGCTCTGAACAAAAACACTGGAGCTAATAAAAAGGGAAACAAAAGACGCTAGCGTGAAAGCTAGGAAATATAAAGAACTAAGATTTGGCACGATGGCACAAAAAATGAAAACAAAGATGATTAGCATGTGAGCTAAAGATGACAACAAAGTGGCTTAGCTAATGAGCTAGCGAGAAAAACATACCTGACGTTACTTGTTGCATGTGAGAAAATTAGAGTCCCAGAAAGAATAAACAGAAGAGGCTGGCTTATAAAGGGAATGTAATTAGCAGGGAACAGGTGTGCAGGAACCGGGAGTAACAGCTGAAACTAATAAGTTACCATGGTGATGGACTAAACGGGAAATAAACGGATCAGACGGAGAATGAGAACAAAGATGGAAAAATAAACAATAATATTTGAAGATCCGAGACACGGATCGCAACACATTTCTTCACAAAAAAAATAAATCTTTAACATCAATATTTATGGAACATGTCCGCTAAAAAAATCTAGCTGCCAACACTGAATATTACATTGTTGTATTTCTTTTCACAGTTTTTGAACTCACATTGATAGTTTGGTGATTTAATATTCAATAAATATATTTATTAAGGATTTTAAAAATGTTGATATTTTTAGAATATTTTAGTAAGATCTTTGTTATCCCTTAGGAATAAGCTGTCACATGTTTAAAACCTGGGAGACTGACACAGGAATTTAGCTTATCAACACACCATCCTGACTCGCGGTTTCAACATTTGGCTCTTCTTAAAAGTGTATTAAATGACTTTGAACTTCCTGCAACCATTGGCCTTCCCAATGTAAAGCGAGTGGAGACCATTTTGAGATAGCGCTATATTAATATCAGAAAAGTGCTGTTTGACTCTTTGTCTTGTTGTTAAACTTGCATGTGAACTTCTTTTTGGACAATTTTGCAGCCGAATACGCCAAATTCATATAACTTGACATAGGCCAACCTATGACTCAAAGTCATACAACTTGGTTTCTTGCGCAATCAGCGCCCATGTTAACTACCAAACAGTGACTTAAACGGGTTGGCTGAACATCTATTAAGGCAAGAGCAATTATGTGCTTTTAGCAATTACTAAAGGAAAATCATTAAGGATTCAGCTCTTTGTAGTTTTATATTTAATCAGGTGGTGTCTACTACCAAGGCATTTATTTACGTCTTCAAAACTTTGTCAGTCCAGTTAGTCTGAATGATCACACAAGTAATACAATTTAAAGTTCAAGGCTTTTATTTGCACTGGATATTGTCAGTCTTCTTTACTGTCAAAGACTTTTTGAAGCATCAATGAAAACTACCGGTCAAATGACAAATCCAGTATGCAAAGTCACCTTTCAACAGAACTTTGTTTCATTCTATTGCTCTAAGAGGTCTGTTATCTGGGAGATTGACACAGGCATTTAACTTTTCCTGAATCACGGTTTCAATCGTAGTCCATGTCAACTACCAAACCGTAACTTAAAAGGGTTGTGTTGAACTGCTGTTAAGGTACGACCCAATCTGGGTCCACGTTGACTACAGAACTGTAACATAATAGGGTTGGCGGAACTGCTATTAATGTGCGACCTAGTCAACGCTTAAGTCAAGTACTGAAACACAACTGAAAAGGGTTGGCTGAACAACTTTTAAGGTATGATGTAATCAGTTGATTTTGATCAGCTATCCAAAAACACTCTTACGACTGACAATTTTTGTAATAAAAATAAAAGCCTCAGACTTTGAAATTTCATGACTTGTTTGATCATTCAGACTAATTGGTTTGAGAAATTGTTGAAAACACCAGAAAACACCAACTGATTTAAGTAAAACTATAAAGAGCTGAATCCTTAATTAATTACATATTAGTATCTTGATAATTAAGAACGGTACATTTCGGACTGCATTGTGCCGAGTGCGAAATTCGGAGGAGGAGGAATTATGGTGTGGTTTTGTTTTTCAGGAGTTAAGCTTTGAGCCTTAGTTCCAGTAAAAGGATATTTGAATGCTCCAGGATACCAAACCATTTTGGACAATTCCATGCTTCCAACCTTGTGGGAACAGTTTGGAGCGGGCCCCTTCCACTTCCGACATGACTGTACACCAGTGCACAAAACAAGGTCCATAAAGACATGAATGACAGAGTCTGGTGTAGATGAACTTGACTGGCCTGCACAGAGTTCTGACCTGAACCCGATAGATTAGACCACTGGTGTCAAACTTAAGGCCTGGGGCGGGTCATTTATTGTGGCCCATGAAAGCCTTGAAATAATGTGCATCAATAAAGTACTATCCATCCATCCATCCATTTTCTACCGCTTATTCCCTTTCGGGGTCGCGGGGGACGCTGGCGCCTATCTCAGCTACAATCGGGCGGAAGGCGGGGTACACCCTGGACAAGTCGCCACCTCATCGCAGGGCCAACACAGATAGACAGACAACACTCACACTCACATACTATTCTTACAAAATTGATTTGTTCTTTCCATTTTTGACGGATAAAAATACATGCATGGCATGCAACTGCAAATCTTTTAAACTTTAATTGTATCTACTAATGGGACAAATATATTCCATCCAGCCATCCGTTTTCTATATCATGTATATATATATATATATATATATATATATATATATATATATATATATATATATATATATATATATATATATATATGCATAAGTTTACTTATATAGCCCTGAATCACAAGTGTCTCAAAAGGCTGCACAAATCACAACCACATCCTCGGCTCAGATCTCACATCAGGGCAACACTAAAGCAATGGCTTATAATAAACTATCGATCAACCTAAATAAAACAACATATATAATTTTTGGAATTAGGAAAAATAACAAAGTCTCATAAGAATTGATGATATGGAGATAAAATAGGGCAGGGGTGCCCATTACGTCGATCGCGAGCTACCAGTCGACCGCGGGGGGTGTGTCAGTCGATCTCGAGCCAGGCTTTTAAAAAAAATAGACCTAAAAATTAGTGATCATCAATCTTCACCAAGACGTCACTTAAATGACATTCACGGTACCGGAGGGTCTTGTGAGATGACGCTGGCTGCTGCAAAATCATTATTATGAAAATATGACCGGGAGGAAGGCGAGAAACACTTTTTATTTCAACAGACTCGCGCCGTACCTTCCGTCAAAACTCTAAAGGCCGACTGCACATTTCCTATCTTCACAATAAAAGCCCTGCTTCATGCTGCCTGCGCTAACAAAATAAGAGTCTTGGAAAGCTGGCGTGCACAAGCGATCCCTCAGAAAGCTGGCGTGCACAAGTGAGACTCTTATTTTGTTAGCGCAGGCAGCATGAAGCAGAGCTTTTATTGTGAAGATAGGAAATGTGCAGTCGGCCTTTAGAGTTTTGACGGAAGGGACGGCGCGAAAGTCTGTTGAAATAAAAAGTGTTTCTCGCCTTCCTCTCGGTCATTTTTTCATAATAATGAACTGGCAGCAGCCAGCGTCATCTCACAAGACCCTCGGGTGCCGTGAATGTCAATCAAGCAAGCTACGGAATTTGCCGCCAATGTTTTTCTTGTAAAGTGTATGGAAGCTGGATGAATTAGATGCCAAAAACCAACCACTTTCATGTGGTATTGTACAGAAAGGACCACTTTTTTTCTCCTCCATTTGAAAATGTGGGCGTTATCATCATTACTGTCTGATTCCAATCAATGCAAGTCATCAGAATCAGGTAATACACCAACTTATATTCTTGTCTCCATGAAAGAAAGACATCTATATGTGTTACACGTGCTTGTATTATCATTAAACACATTTAACTTGTTTACAAAAATGTCTCTTTCATAAATAAATAAGTATAAATGATATATATAAATGAGGTAGATCCCCTCGAGTTGGTCAATTGAAAAGTAGCTCGCCTGCAGAAAAAGTGTGGGCACCCCTGAAATAGGGTGTATTCAACAACATGTTTGGAAATCTATATAGATGAAAAATTGAATAGGAAACCGCACATAAAAATATACTCAAGACAAAGATGGCCAAAAATATTGCTATGTTACATCAAATGAAAAACTCTGTAAATCATTTGTAATAATTATATAATAATAATGATTTCAACAGTTTTAAAAATATGCAACTTTACTGGCATTTAGCACATAGATTTAGAGTTAAGATGTAGATTTTGATTTAACATTTAAGACTATGTCTCCTGGCTGGCCTGGGAACGCCTCGGGGTCCCCCGGGGGTAGCTGGACAAAGTGGCTGGGGAGAGGGAAGTCCGGGCTTCCCTGCTTAGGCTGCTATCCCCGCGACCCGAACTCAGATAAGCGGAAGAAGATGATGGACGGATGGATGGATTTATTTTTAGAGTTACCATTTGGATTTAGAGTGAACATTTAGATATAGATTTAAGATTTAAATTCAATATTAAAATTTAGATTTAAGATTTAGATTTAACATTTATATTTAATATTTAGCGGTCACATTTAGATTTATGATTTTGATATAAGATTTAGATTTAAGATTTAGTTTTAAGATACAGTTTTAAGATTTAGATTTGAATTTAACATTTAGGTTTAAACCATAGATTTACATCTAGATTTAAAATTTAGCGCTCATTTTTAGATTGAAGATATATATTTGAATTTTAAATGTAGGTTTAGATTCAACATTTAGGTTGAGCTCTAACCTTTAGCTTTAGATTCAACATTCAGCACTCACATTCAGATTTAGATTCAAGAGTTAGGTTTAAAGGCCTACTGAAAGCCACTACTACCGACCACACAGTCTGATAGTTTATATATCAATGATGAAATATTAACATTGCAACACATGCCAATACGGCCGGTTTAGTTAAGTCATACCAAAGACTCTAAAAATGGGACCCATTACCTCCCTGCTTGGCACTCAGCATCAAGGGTTAGAATTGGGGGTTAAATCACCATAAATGATTCCCGGGCGCGGCACCGCTGCTGCCCACTGCTCCCCTCACTTCCCAGGGGGTGAACAAGGGGATGGGTCAAATGCAGAGGACAGATTTCACCACACCTAGTGTGTGTGTGACAATCATTGTTACTTTACTTTACTTTAAGTACTTTAAATTACAATTTTAAATTTCCCGCGGAGTTTCCTGTTGAAAACGTCGCGGAATGATGACGCGTGTTTGTGACATTATTGGTTGGAGGGAACATATTAGCCCAGCACCACTTACGGCTAAAAGTAGTCTCTGTTCATCGCATAATTACACAGTAATTTGGACATCTGTGTTGCTGAATCTTTTGCAATGTGTTCAATTAATAATGGAGAAGTCAAGGTAGAAAGATGGAGGTGGGAAGCTTTTAGCTTTTAGCCACACAAACACACAGTGTTTCCTTGTTTAAAATTCCCGGAGGTGAAGCTTTACTATGGATCATAGCGGTCAAGCGAACATGGATCCCGACTACATGTCAAGCGATAGTTTTCGGTGGAAATAAGTCACCTCTTACCGGAGATCAGCGGAGCTTCTGTCCTGCTGCAGCTTCTTCGTGACTTCCCTCAACACACCCGTCAACACACCCGTGGAGACACCCTTCCGACTATCAGGTACTATTTAACTCACTAAAACACTAGCAACACAATAGGCAGATAAGGGATTTCCCAGAATGATCCTAGTAAATTTGAATCGCTCTAACTGCAATCTAACTGCAATCGCCTTTATTTAAAAAAAAAAAAAATTCTAGTACTTCACTCTAAATTTCCTTCTTCACTCTAAATTTCCTCCTCCACGAATCTTTCATCCTCGCTCAAATTAATGGGGAAATTGTCGCTTTCTCGGCCCGAATAGCTCTCGCTGTTGGAGGCTCCCATTAAAAACAATGTGAGGATGTGAGGAGCCCTACAACCAGTGACATCACGCGCACATCGTCTGCTACTTCCAGTAAAGGCAAGGCTTTTTTATTCGAGCCCAAAAGTTGCGAACTTTATCGTGGATGTTCTCTACTAAATCCTTTCAGCAAAAATATGGCAATATCGCGAAATGATCAAGTATGACACATAGAATGGACCTGCTATCCCCGTTTAAATAAGAAAATCTCATTTCAGTAGGCCTTTAACATTAAGGTTTAAATTTAAGACTGAGATTCAACATTTAGATTTAACCTTTTAATATAGATTCAACATTTCGCTATTGACTAAAGATTTATATTTAGTTTTCACATCCATATTTAGACTCAACATTTAGGTTTGGATGTAAGATTTTGATTTAGATTCAACATTTAGACTCAGACTTAAGAGTTAGATTTAATATTTATATTTGGATTCAACATTTAGGTTTAGATTTAACATTCAGCATTCACATTTAGATAGATTATTTAGATTTAATATGACAAAAAATATATATATATATCTTATTTATGACTGGAAAAGTGGTTCATTACACCATTTTTAACTTTTCGCCTCAGCGGCTTGTCCCGTTGGTGAAACCGCTGTCATTTTTGTTGTATTTTTATGCCGTTGTGTTTTGGCATAAAGTTGTTAGGTTGTGTTGTTTTGAGATGCTACCTCAGTAGAAGCATTTAAGTCTCACCTTAAAAGTCATCTGTATACTCTAGCCTTTAAATAGACCTCCTTTTTAGACCAGTTGATCTGCCGCTTCTTTTCTTTCTCCTATGTCCCCCCCTCCCTTGTGGAAGGGGTCCGGTCCGATGACCATGGATGAAGTACTGGCTGTCCAGATTCGAGACCCAGGATGGACCGCTCGCCTGTATCGGTTGGGGACATCTCTACGCTGCTGATCCGCCTCCGCTTGAGATGGTTTCCTGTGGACGGGACTCTCGCTGCTGTCTTGGATCCGCTTGAACTGAACTCTCGCGGCTGTGTTGGAGCCACTATGGATTGAACTTTCACAGTATCATGTTAGACCCGCTCGACATCCATTGCTTTCGGTCCCCTGGGGGGGTTGCCCACATCTGAGGTCCTCTCCAAGGTTTCTCATAGTCAGCAGTCACTGGCGTCCCACTGGATGTGAATTCTCCCTGCCCACTGGGTGTGAGTTTTCCTTGCACTTTTGTGGGTTCTTCCGAGGATGTTGTAGTCGTAATGATTTGTGCAGTCCTTTGAGACATTTGTGATTTGGGGCTATATAAATAAACATTGATTGATTGATTGATTGTTTGTATTTGGTGTGGCTTTTGCAAATATGCTACAGCTAACCAGCTGTTGTGACGTTACAATGTCGTGTTTTGACGTTTGCATTCGTTGTGACTTTTCTCTGGCTACCGTAGCTGTTTATCAAAATGAGAGTAGTCCAGGTTCAAACCAATGCTCATTGAACCTGAAAACAAATGGTCGCACTTCATTTCTCAGGTAAACCTACTGTTAATTCAACCTGAAGAGATGTTGGATACACTTTTTTTTTTTAATTAATTTTGTATTATTTTTATGTTGAAAAACAACAGCAAAAGTAGCAGTAAGTAAAAAGTGGCTCGAGGAGCATCTAATCAGACAAGCTGCAGTATTTAACAGATTGATGACTCCTGTGCCTTCTTTAATGCAGCAACAACCATTAATGGGCCAATTACCTTGATGAGGTCAACTCATGACAGAATATCCTGCCATAAATCATTATTGTTGAGAACATTTCCTGTAAAACTAGAACTCCAAGGACATACTTGCACAGCTTTCCTTTTTAAAATAGTTTGCGGCTAACCAATTGGATAAAAGATGACCAAGCCCAACCGCATTTCTGCTGAAATATTTAAGCAGGGAGGTTGTTCAAGGACATTATTTCCTTGCAACTGCCAATCAATTCCAATGCAGATTTTGACAATCTAGACCGGGGTTATTCAACTACATAATGAAGAGGGCCCCAGTTTGGAGAGCCAAGGGAGCTCAGGATCTGGACATCCAAATATGGATGTTTTGTCAGAAAGTACCTCCGCGGGTTATATTCCTTTAGGACTGACTTTACTTCATTTCAAAAGTAAACACATCGGCTTCCACACTGCACTGTCAATATCAATAATTCATTATCCTGCCCTCACTACTCATTTCCAGCGTGTGCAGCTCGCTAGATAGTTAACCCTTTTGTGGTGTTCTGGTCTGTGGGATCTGTTTTAATTTTTAATTTAAAAAAAAAAGATACAATTAATTAATTTTTCTAACTGAGACTCACTGACTTTGGCTCATTTCCTGTGAATAACATACATCAGAATACATATTTAATCACCGCACATCATACACACCCTTACACATATCTATTACATATAAGATGTCCGAGTCCACGGGACCCGGGGTTTATAGAAGTGTGGAAATTGATGTTCTGTGTACCACACGCACCAAACCCCCATCCCCCACACACACACACAACAGGCCTAGACAGGAGGAGGACAGAGTGTAAGTACACAGAACATCAGAGGGTCAAATGTGCGAGAAAATGAGAGCAGACAGTGTTGACGAACAATGTTGCAACTTTGAATCCCTGTGGGATGCAGAAACTGGCAGAGAGGCTCAAGCATCCCCCGCGACCCTGAATGGGATAATCGGCACGAAATGGATATATGGATGGACGTTCATATTGTTGTTACACAGCTGGAATTCATGGGTTTGATGTTTTTTTATGTCTCAGGGAACTGAAATACTAAACAGATACGGAACAAATATACATCTACATCAGGGGTGGGCAGTACGTCGCTCGCGATCGACTGGTCGATCTCAGAGGGTGTGTCAGTCGATCTCAAGCCAGGCATTAAAAAATAGACATAAAAATGAGCAATCATCAATCATACCAAGACTTCACTTTCGTCAGTTGTTTGACATTCTCGGCACCCGAGGATCTTGTGAGATGACGCTGGCTGCTGCGAGCTCATATTTAAGAAAAAAATCCCTAACAGGGCGGACGCAGAGAAACACATTTTATTTCTAGAGACTCCGTACCTACTGTCAAAACTCTAAAGACCGACCGCACAGTTCCTGTCTTCACCATAAAAGACCTGTTTCATCCTGCCTGTGCTAACAAAATAAGAGTCTCAGAAAGCTAGCGTGCACAAGCTAGCAAGCTACGGAGTTTGATGCCAATGTATTTCTCCCCCGCCCTCAGCGACCGCTTTCTCACTTGCTTGCCCACCCGCACATTCACTGACGTCACTCACCTGCTGCCAGACATTAAAGGGCCACACACATATGCTACTCTCATAACAAAGTGTTTAAAAACGAGTATGCAAGTTGGACAAATGAGATTCCAAATCCAACCACTTTCATGTGGTATTGGACAGAAAGGAGGACTTTTTTTTTCCTCCATTTGAAAATGCGGACGTTATCAGCACCACTGTCTAATTCCAATCAATGCAAGTCATCAGAATCAGGTAATACACCAACTTATATTCTTGTCTTCATGAAAGAAAGGAATCTATGTGTGTTAAACATGCTTGTATTATCATTAAACACCATTAACTTGTTAACAAAAATGTCTCTTTCATAAATAAATAAATATAAATTATAAATAGGAATGAGGTAGATCTCCTCGACTCGGTCAATTGAAAAGTAGCTCACCTGCAGAAAAAGTGTGAGCGCCCCTGATCTACATCAACTATATGATCTGCCTGAAAAGCTGGACTGGACAAAAAATATAATAATTAAATAAATAAAAAATCTAATAATAAAAAAAAAAAAACAGTACTCAATACCAGGGTAGAGCAGTATACGTTCGATGAGGAAAAAATGCAGAGGCTATTTCATCCCTACAAGCCTGTTTCGCGGGGAGCATAGAAACCTGCGAAACAGGCCTGTAGGGATGAAATAGCCTCTGTATTTTTTCTTGGCCTAACATATATATATATATATATATATATATATATATATATATACATACATACATACACTATAACACAGATTGTCACCATGTGGATACCAACAGGCTACACATGTAACATTCCTGTTTTTGCTTTCTTGCTTTTCCTGCTCTGCTTTCTACCTCTCCCAATAGTTGCCATGACACCGGAGTAAGGTGGGAACATGGAGTGCTACTCTAACTCTCCTTCGTCCATCCAAACCTTACCACGTGGCGGAAGCACGCAATCCCAGCTTCGCCTTAACTTTGCCTTTAGGTGACCCTAGAGAAGTTACTTACAGTAATAAGGTAGTTTCAAAACCTACTGGTGGATCACAAAAGTAAGCAAAGAATGCCGGCTGCCTCAAACAACGAAACATACAAAACAGGTTTGGTTGGCAGCTAGTAATTAACTCCATTATATAAACTTCTTCACAAGGTGGGGCTGAGTGTTCATGTAGAAACATATGTAGTTTTCATGGTGTGAGGCGATGCAAATTAAACAATAAGAAAAACAAATAACGGTTTGAATTGGTCCAGGTTATCGGGGACCGTTATTACTGACGGACAGGCACGTAAGAAACCCCTTGTCTCCATGGCATAGTCTCTGTCGCTTTCACTTATTTGCCGCTTATCCACCAACGCAGGGGTAGGCAACACAGAACGTTTAAAGAGCCATTTTGGACCCAAATGACACAATGCTGTCATGTAAAATTTGCTGGCCAAACTAACATTAAACTTTCATATTGAGTTGGGGGCCGCAAAATAACTGTTCCATCCATCCATCGTCTTCCGCTAATCCGAAGTCGGGTCACGGGGGAAGCTGCCTAAGCAGGGAAGCCCAGACTTTCCTCTCCCCAGCCACTTCGTCCAGCTCTTCCCGGGGGATTCTGAGGCGGCCTCAGGCCAGCCGGGAGACATAGTCTTCCCTACGTGTCCTGGGTCTTCCCCGTGGCCTCCTACTGGTCGGACGTGCCCTAAACACCTCTCTAGGGAGGCGTTGGGGTGGCATCCTGACCAGATGCCCGAACCACCTCATCTGGCTCCTCTCCATGTGGAGGAGTTGTGGCTTTACTTTGAGCTCCTCAAGGGAGAGCCCCGCCACCCATGCTCTTGTTCTTTCAGTCTTAACCATGACCATAGGTGAGGATGGGAACTAAATGAACCGGTAAATTAAAAGCTTTGCCTTCCGGCTCAGCTCCTTCTTCACCACAACGGATCGATACAACGTCCGCATTACTGAAGACGCCGCACCGATCCGCCTGTCGATCTCACGATCTACTCTTCCCTCACTGGTGAACAAGACTCCGAGGTACTTGAACTCCTCCACATGGGGCAGTTTTGATTTAAAACAAATGCTGACACATACTTTTTAAATTAAAATCTTTATTCACAGACAACGCCCTCCGCTTTATATAACTTTGGCTACTAATTACTCGTGAACAGATGATTGCCCTGAGGAACAGACAAATAGCTTAGTGTCACAGCTGAGGACAATTACCATTCCTTTGTTCTTGGTAACTGCAACTAAATATGAAAACAAATCACCCACCAATATATGACAACCTGAATAATGTCCTCATCATTCAAGTGCTTTACTTCCATATTATCAGCATTTGGCCTTCTTCCCATAGCTGTCCACCACCTCTGGTGTGACACTCTCATCTTCTCCCACGTCTTCAGTGACAACCCTGCCAATCAGCTGGAAGATGTCCTCAGCAGCTACACCCATGGGCTCGGCCACCTTCACCGCCAACATGTCCAGGGTGAGGACAGTTCCTTTGGGGATCTTCACCTTGGCCACCACAGTCTTCCCCAACTTGACAAAACAAAACATTGTCATTCATTTTTCTATTTCCATTGACCCTGTGGTTGACTTATGATTTGTTCAGATCTTGGATATTGTCTAATCGTTCGACTTCTGTAAAAATTACTTTTTAAATAACTCAATAATGATCCAATATGACACACACAGTGGGTGTATGTACACTTTTGACTAGAACAGTAGTCTCACCTTGTCATAGCATGTTTTCTCACAAGGAAGCATCCTCTTGACGCCACTACCCAGTGCCTTCTCCACCACTCGGACAGAGCGAACCAGCTCGGCCAGCTCAGCGGGCTCCAGCGACGCCACGTGGTCATTTCCCTTCCACGTCTTGTCCAGTGTCACGTGGCGCTCGATGACTTTTGCCCCCAAAGCAACAGCAGCCAGTGAAATACTGATTCCAGACTCGTGGCCAGAATATCCAATTGGAATATCTGGGAATTCCGTCTGGTATTCCTGTGGATTGAAAGATTTAACAACAATGCATATTTCTATAATCTAGAGTCATATTTTGAGTTTCTATTGTCTTCTATTTACTTTTATCACTTTGAGGTTGACGTTCTCAGGATCAAGAGGGTAGGCGCTGGTACACTGCAGAATGACAAAGTTCTGGTTGTGCTCTTTCACCGTCTTGTACACCCGACGCATCGTCTCCATGGACTGCATCCCACTGGAAACCACCATGGGACGTCCTGAAAACACATAAAACAAGACTTCAACCTTTTTTTTTTCCTCAGGGCATTCAATGGATCGCAACTGGTCTGTCTGGTTTGTCTTAGAACATGTTTCTCCTCTCATCCAAGTGGCTTCATCATTGTTCATGCTCAAAGACTTGGATTGGTCAGATCTGGCCATAACCCTAACTAGTTGTGTTAGGGTGTGCCTGGACAAGGATGGTTACACCCTATTGTAGCGGAAAAAAAACAACTGTTGAGATGCAAAGGAGCAACTCTTCTGTCAACAGGCAGACAGACAGAAGACATCAACATGACAGTAATTCATATATTTTAATATTTCTATCCAGTTTCCACCTTTCTTGGCCATCATCTCCAAATAGGGGAAGTTGCTGACGTCTAACGAGGCCACTTTGAAGAAAGGCACATTAAGCTCATCGAGAAACTCTACTGTCATCTAGAGGTGGGGGAAAAAATTACAGTCAAATTTTGTTAAAGCGGATATATAAAGGAGAATGTTGTTGCAGTTTTTGACATACCTCATCCTGTCCTGAGGCGGTGAAGAAGATTCCAACTTCCTTGGCATATTTCTGCAACTCCCTGAACTGCTCACGGCTGAACTCCAGGAAGCGCTTGTGCTCTCCATAAGTGGCCCCCCAGGAGTGTTTGGACGTGTAGGGGCGTTCTAAGGCATGTTTGTTAAATTTGTACTGCAGTTCACTTTTCTGGAATTTGGCACAATCAGCACCGCAGTCCTGTACATGAATTAACAAGAGAAAAACAAATGGAGTAGAATATTTAAAAACATTGTATTTAATACATAACAATTAGTGTTGTCAAAGGATTGTAAAAAAAAACCAGACTATTCAGTTTGGAATAATCATGATTAAGCACAGTAATTACTAAAAAAATGTGTGAATGTGAGTGTGAATGTTGTCTGTCTATCTGTGTTGACCCTGCGATGAGGTGGCGACTTGTCCAGGGTGTACCCCGCCTTCCGCCCGATTGTAGCTGAGATAGGCGCCAGCGCCCCCCGCGACCCCGAAAGGGAATAAGCGGTAGAAAATGGATGGATGGATGGAATTACTAAAAAAAGACGCCAATTGTTGACATAAATGCAATTTTAAAGTCAGAAAGGCACAAGCGGTAGAAAATAGATGGATGGATGGAATGTCATACAGGATTCTTTTTTAAAATTGTGTTACTTGAATGCCCTAGATCAGGGTTCTCAAACCCATTTTTTAGTTAGGGGCCGCATGGAGGAACATCTATTCTCAAGTGGGCCGTAATGGCAAAATCATGGCATGATAACTTAAACATAAAGACAACTCCAGTTTGTTTTCTTTGTTTAACCCAGGCCAAAAATAGAATGAGCACATTGTGAAAACCTACAAATCAAAAATAATTTGTTGAAAGTTCTGAGGAAATTGGTTGCAGCGTCAAAAAAACCCCCACAGAAGTTAGACTTTGTCTCAGTGTTTCTACAAAGCCAGGATTCAACTTATAAGTCACAGTCTTTGTGGGACTGAAAAAAAAACACATCATGCTAAGGTTAAAGTTAAAGTACCACTAGGTGCGGTGAAATTACCCTCTGCATTTGACCCATCCCCTGGGAGGTGAGGGGAGCAGTGAGCAGCAGCGATGGCCGCGCTCGTGAATCATTGTGCTGATCTAAACCCCAATTCTCGACTTGATGCTGAGTGCCAAGCAGGGAGGTAATGGGTCCCATTTTAAACTCTTCCAGGTATCAAATACCTCTTTTGTGATGTCAACCCAGACCTAACTCAACAAATCTTAAAACAACGGAGGTAAAGTATTTGCTATGAACTCACGACCTACCGATCTCAGGGCGGACACTCTAATACGGGGGTCGGCAACCCGCCGCTCTAGAGCCGCATTCGGCTCTTTAGCGCTGCCCTAGTGGCTCTCTGGAGCTTTTTCAAAAAAGTACAAAAAAAGGAAAAAGAATGAAGGAAAAAAAACACATTTTTGGTTTTAATATGGTTTCTGGAGGAGGACAAACATGACACAAACCTCCCTAATTGCTATAAAGCACACTGTTTGTATTAAACATGCTTCACTGATTCGAGTATTTGGCGAGCGCCGTTTTGTCCTATTAATTTTGGCAGTCCTTGAACGCACCGTGGTTTGTTTACATCAGGGGTCGGCAACCCGCGGCTCTGGGGCCGCATGCAGCTCTTTAGCGCCGCCCTAGTGGCTCTCTGGAGCGTTTTCAAAAATATATGTAAAATGGAAATGATGAGGGGGAAAAACATATTTTTTATTTTAATATAGTTTCTGTAGGAGGACAAACATGACACAAACCTCCCTAATTGCTATAAAGCACACTGTTTGTATTAAACATGCTTCACTGATTCGAGTATTTGGCGAGCGCCGTTTTGTCCTACTAATTTTGGCGGTCCTTGAACTCACCGTGGCTTGCTAACATGTATAACTTTCTCCGACTTTCTAGGGCGTGATTTATGCCACTTTTTTTTCTGTCTCATTTTGTCCACCAAACTTATAACAACGTGCATGAACGCACAAAGGTGAGTTTTATTGATGTTATTGACTTATGTGGAGTGCTAATCAGACATATTTGGTCACCGCATGATGTTAGAAGCATTTCACCAATCTCGCGCACTTTGCAAATTATACGTAATTTCTATTGTGCGCAAGCAATTTGCCGTATCGCAAGACGAGATTTAAGACGAGATTTTGTGGATGGTTTAGTCAGTAACCCTGCATTATTATTATATTTTATAAATAGTAAACCAAGTTGTGATAGTAGTTTAGTCGTGGATTTACACTGTATAGTGGTTAGGGTTAGGGTTAGGGTTGGACTGATTTGAGGGCAATACTCCGTTATATTGTACCGACTACAAATTAATAGATTTACATAAGTATTTAATAAATTATGTATTTGCGCACATTGATTTGCAAAATGTGCACCACATACTTTTCAAATATATAGCTGGAAGCAATTTGCAAAAATATTGCGCATTATACAAATTTGCAAATTGCTCACATTGGTATTGTGCCTACAAGAATGACTGCAAGCTAATCGATGCTAACATGCTATTTAGGCTAGCTATATGTACATATTGCATCATTATGCCTCATTTGTAGCTATATTTAAGCTCATTTAGTTTCCTTTAAGTCGTCTTAATTCAATTTATATCTCATAACACACTATCTGTATGAAATCCATCCATCCATTTTCTACCGCTTATTCCCTTTTGGGCTCGCGGGGGGCGCTGGCGCCTATCTCAGCTACAATTGGGCGGAAGGCGGAGTACACCCTGGACAAGTTGCCACTTCATCGCAGGGCGTAGCTATATTTGAGCTCATTTAGTTTCCTTTAAGTCCTCTTAATTCAATTTATATCTCATGACACACTATTTGTATGTAATCCATCCATCCATTTTCTACCGCTTATTCCCTTTTGGGGACGCGGGGGGCGCTGGCGCCTATCTCAGCTACAATCGGGCAGAAGGCGGTGTACACCCTGGACAAGTCGCCACCTCATCGCAGGGCGTAGCTATATTTGAGCTCATTTAGTTTCCTTTAAGTCCTCTTAATTCAATTTATATCTCATGACACACTATCTGTATGAAATCCATCCATCCATTTTCTACCGCTGGCGCCTATCTCAGCTACAATCGGGCGGAAGGCGGAGTACACCCTGGACAAGTCGCCACCTCATCGCAGGGCGTAGCTATATTTGAGCTCATTTAGTTTCCTTTAAGTCCTCTTAATACAATTTACATCTCATGACACACTATCTGTATGTAATCCATCCATCCATTTTCTACCGCTTATTCCCTTTTGGAGTCGCGGGGGGCGCTGGCGCCTATCTCAGCTACAATCGGGCGGAAGGCGGGGTACACCCTGGACAAGTCGCCACCTCGTCGCAGGGCGTAGCTATATTTGAGCTCATTTAGTTTCCTTTAAGTCCTCTTAATTCAATTTATATCTCATGACACACTATCTGTATGTGATCCATCCATCCATTTTCTACCGCTTATTCCCTTTTGGGGTCGCGGGGGGCGCTGGCGGCTATCTCAGCTACAATCGGGCGGAAGGCGGGGTACACCCTGGACAAGTCGCCACCTCATCGCAGGGCGTAGCTATATTTGAGCTCATTTAGTTTCCTTTAAGTCCTCTTAATTCAATTTATATCTCATGACACACTATCTGTATGAAATCCATCCATCCATTTTCTACCGCTGGCGCCTATCTCAGCTACAATCGGGCGGAAGGCGGAGTACACCCTGGACAAGTCGCCACCTCATCGCAGGGCGTAGCTATATTTGAGCTCATTTAGTTTCCTTTAAGTCCTCTTAATACAATTTATATCTCATGACACACTATCTGTATGTAATCCATCCATCCATTTTCTACCGCTTATTCCCTTTTGGAGTCGCGGGGGGCGCTGGCGCCTATCTCAGCTACAATCGGGCGGAAGGCGGGGTACACCCTGGACAAGTCGCCACCTCGTCGCAGGGCGTAGCTATATTTGAGCTCATTTAGTTTCCTTTAAGTCCTCTTAATTCAATTTATATCTCATGACACACTATCTGTATGTGATCCATCCATCCATTTTCTACCGCTTATTCCCTTTTGGGGTCGCGGGGGGCGCTGGCGGCTATCTCAGCTACAATCGGGGTACACCCTGGACAAGTCGCCACCTCATCGCAGGGCCAACACAGATAGACAGACAACATTCACACTCACATTCACACACTAAATAAATAAATGGGTTGTACTTGTATAGCACTTTTCTACCTTCAAGGTACTCAAAGCGCTTTGACACTACTTCCATATTTACCCATTCACACACTGATGGAGGGAGCTGCCATGCAAGGCGCCAACCAGCACCCATCAGGAGCAAGGGTGAAGTGTCTTGCTCAGGACACAACGGACGTGACGAGGTTGGTACTAGGAGGGGATTGAACCAAGGACCCTCGGGTTGCGCACGGCCACTCTTCCACTGCGCCACGCCGTCCCTTTTGGGACCATTTAGTGTTGCCAATCAACCTATCCCCAGGTGCATGTCTTTGGAGGTGGGAGGAAGCCGGAGTACTGCATCTGTATGTAATATGGCTTTTAATTTTTTGCGGCTCCAGACAGATTTGTTTTTGTATTTTTGGTCCAATATGGCTTTTTCAGCATTTTGGCATGCCGACCCCTGCTCTAATAGAAGATATAAAAACGGCAGGTTTTAAGTTTCATGTGGGTCGAGGAGTAGGAGCCCACACTTTTTCTGCAGGCGAGCTACTTTTCAATTGACCAACTCGAGGGGATCTACCTCATTTATATATATCATTTATATTTATTTATTTATTTATTTATGAAAGAGACATTTTTGTAAACAAGTTAAATGTGTTTAATGATAATACAAGCATGTGTAACACATATAGATGTCTTTCTTTCACAAAGACAAGAATATAAGTTGGTGTATTACCTGATTCTGATGACTTGCATTGATTGGAATCAGACAGTAATGATGATAACGCCCACATTTTCAAATGGAGGAGAAAAAAAGTTGTCCTTTCTGTACAATACCACATGAAAGTGGTTGGTTTTTGGCATCTAATTCATCCAGCTTCCATACACTTTACAAGAAAAACATTGGCGGCAAATTCCGTAGCTTGCTTGATTGACATTCACGGCACCCGAGGGTCTTGTGAGATGACGCTGGCTGCTGCCAGTTCATTATTATGAAAAAATGACAGAGAGGAAGGCGAGAAACACTTTTTATTTCAACAGACTTTCGCGCCGTCCCTTCCGTCAAAACTCTAAAGGCCGACTGCACATTTCCTATCTTCACAATAAAAGCCCTGCTTCATGCTGCCTGCGCTAACAAAATAAGAGTCTCGGAAAGCTGTGATGTGCACGCCAGCTTTCTGAGGGATCACTTGTGCACGCCAGTTTTCCGAGACTCTGTATTTAGTTAGCGCAGGCAGCATGAAGCAGGGCTTTTATTGTGAAGATAGGAAATGTGCAGTCGGCCTTTAGAGTTATGACGGAAGGTACGGCGCGAGAGTCTGTTGAAATAAAAAGTGTTTCTCGCCTTCCTCCCGGTCATATTTTCATAATAATGATCTTGCAGCAGCCAGCGTCATCTCACAAGACCCTCCGGTACCGTGAATGTCATTTAAGTGACGTCTTGGTGAAGATTGATGATCACTAATTTTTAGGTCTAATTTTTTTAAAAAGCCCGGCTGGAGATCGACTGACACACCCCCCGCAGTCGACTGGTAGCTCGCGATCGACGTAATGGGCACCCCTGTTCTTGCCTAACAGAATTGCTATTGTGACATCCGGTGGACACATTTAGAACAGCAGTTTGTTTTGTTAAAAAGAAGAAAAGAAACTCATCACGCGGGCGGGGGAAAAAAACCCTGATCCGTGCATTTGACGCCCCTGCCTGAGGTGTATTCGTTCAAAATCTAGGTAAGAGTTCATCTTCAATCCAAATGGGGGTGTATTCTAAATCAAACTCTGCAAAGCGAGCACACAAGTCGCTCCCTCACTCGATCATCTGTGAACTGACGTAGGCACTTGATCACTGACGTGTCACAACCCACGGAGCTTTTTCAGCTTGAAAGTTTCAGTTAACCATCCACGGTTAAGGTAAGGGAGCATCATAGGTGTGCTCAAAATATGATTAATCAGCATTATATGATGCTATGAATTTTTAAGATTATTGAAGTAGTTATTTTTAACCGTCCTAATAATGATAACAACAACAATAATAATACACGACGATGTATTTCAAAATGTAGTAATGATTTAGAGCCATGTTTTAAAACGAGACATTTCTGCACGGACTTCTGAAGGCGTGATGAAGTTTTACTGTGTTTCACTTAATTTACGCTCCGCGCATCGTTAAGGAAACAAGAGTTAAAAGTTGTTACCTTCGCCATTTTGATCATTTTCTTGGCAATCTCGATGTCTCCCTGGTGGTTTTGTCCGATTTCGGCGATAATAAAACACGGATGGTTGCCTCCAATCGTCCTCCCGGGACACAGTTCAAACTTTAAAGGCATGTTGGTGTCAGCTAAAAAAATAAATAAAATAAAGCGTTAAATATTGGCTTTTTTTTTTTTACTTAAACAGAAAGGAAGAATTGTTCTTCCCATAGCCGTATTTATAGACGGGCGCTTGTTGCCGCCCACTGTAGTTTTACGTCAGCGCAGCCGCCATCTTGCGGCAGTCATGCGTGTTTCAACGCTTCCAATAGGAGTCACCAACCTTTTTGAAACCAAGAGCTACTTCTTGGGTACTGATTAATGCGAAGGGCTACCAGTTTGATACACACTTAAATAAATAGCCAGAAATAGCCAACTTGCTCAATTTACCTTTAATAAATAAATCAATATGTATCAAAAAATGAGTATTTCTGTCTGTCATTCCGTCATACATTTTCTTTTACTTTTACGGAAGGTTTTTTTTGTAGAGAGTAAATGATGAAAAAAAAAACACTTCATTGAAAGGTTTAAAAGAGGAAAAAACACAAAAAAAAGAAAATGTAATTTTGAAACATAGTTTATCTTCAATTTCGACTCTTTAAAATTCCAAATTCAAACAAAACAAATGGAGAAGAACTAGCTAATTCGAATCTTTTCAAAAAAATTAAAAAAATAATTTATGAAATATCATGAGTAATTTTTCCCGATTAAGATTAATTTTAGAATTTTGATGACATGTTTTAAATATCTGCTATATTTCTAACAAAGACAAATCATTATTTCTTCTAGATTTTCCAGAGCTAAAATTTTAAAAGAAATTCAAAAGACTTTGAAATAAGATTTCAATTTGATTGTACAGATTTTCTAGATTTGCCGGTATAATTTTTTCGAATTTTAATCATAATTTTGAAGAAATATTTCACAAATATTTTTCATCGAAAAAACAGAAGCTAAAACGAAGAATTAAATTAAAATGAATTTTTTATTCTTTACAATAAAAACAAAAAAAAAATACTTGAACATTGATTTAAATTGTCAGGAAAGAAGAGGAAGGAATTTAAAAGGTAAAAAGGTATACGTGTTTAAAAATCCTAAAATCATTTTTAGGGTTGTATTTTTTTCTCTAAAATTATCTTTCTGAAAGCTATTAGATGCAAAGTAAAAAAATGAATGAAAGTATTTAAACAAGTGAAGACCAAGTCTTTAAAATATTTCTGGGATTTTCAAATTCTATTTGAGTTTTGTCTCTCTTAGAATTAAAAATAGAGCAAAGCGAGACCAGCTTGCTAGTAAATAAATAAAATTTAAATAATTAAGGTATCTCACTGGTAAGTGCTGCTATTTGAGCTATTTTTAGAACAGGCCAGCGGGCTACCTGGTGCCCGCGGGCACCGCGTTGGTGACCCCTGCTTTAGACCTTCTCAAAGAAGTTTGATATCGTCCCCCGCTCAATTTACCTTTAACTCTATTATTAATAATTAATGATATTTATCTTTGTGGAAACACTGATCATCTTGATTTCTCACAAATATATATAGAAACAGATAAAAATCAATGTGCAACACTTTATTTTTATATTGTCAATCATTTTAACTAGCTAGCCACTAACATTTTTTTTTAACAAATCATGAATTACTTTGCACCATGTTTGTACAAATAACTAGTGTAAATTACAAAAGTCAACTCTCAAATTTTCAAAGGCCTGCTGAAACCCACTACTACCCACCACGCAGTCTGATAGTTGATATAAAATACTACACGGTCTAGCTCCATCCTATCTTGCCGATTGTATTGTACCATATGTCCCGGCAAGAAATCTGCGTTCAAAGGACTCCGGCTTATTAGTGATTCCCAAAGCCCAAAAAAAGTCTGCGGGCTATAGAGCGTTTTCATTTCGGGCTCCAGTACTCTGGAATGCCCTCCCGGTAACAGTTCGAGATGCCACCTCAGTAGAAGCATTTAAGTCTCACCTTAAAACTCATTTGTATACTCTAGCCTTTAAATAGACTCCCTTTTTAGACCAGTTGATCTGCCGTTTCTTTTCTTTTTCTCCTATGTCCCACTCTCCCTTGTGGAGGGGGTCCGGTCCGATCCGGTGGCCATGTACTGCTCGCCTGTGTATCGGCTGGGGACATCTCTGCGCTGCTGATCCGCCTCCGCTTGGGATAGTTTCCTGCTGGCTCCGCTGTGAACGGGTGAACGGGACTCTCGCTGCTGTGTTGGATCCGCTTTGGACTGGACTCTCGCGACTGTGTTGGATCCATTATGGATTGAACTTTCACAGTATCATGTTAGACCCGCTCGACATCCATTGCTTTCCTCCTCTCCAAGGTTCTCATAGTCATCATTGTCACCGACGTCCCACTGGGTGTGAGTTTTCCTTGCCCTTATGTGGGCCTACCGAGGATGTCGTAGTGGTTTGTGCAGCCCTTTGAGACACTAGTGATTTAGGGCTATTTAAGTAAACATTGATTGATTGATTGATATATCAATGATGAAATATTAACATTGCAACACATGCCAATACGGCCTTTTTAGTTTACCAAATGGCAATTTTAAATTTCCCAGGAGTTTCGTCTTGAAAACGTTGTGTAATGATGACGTGTACACAAGTAGTCACGGTTTTTTAGGAAGTATGAGTGCTACGCACACACACAGCTAAATGTCGTCTGCTTTAACAACATAATTATACAGTATTTTGGAGAACTGTGTTGCTGAATTTTTCGCAATTTGTTCAATTAATAGGGGCTTCACGGTGGCAGAGGGGTTAGTGCGTCTGCCTCACAATACGAAGGTCCTGCAGTCCTGGGTTCAAATCCAGGCTCGGGATCTTTCTGTGTGGAGTTTGCATGTTCTCCCCGTGAATGCGTGGGTTCCCTCCGGGTACTCCGGCTTCCTCCCACCTCCAAAGACATGCACCTGGGGATAGGTTGATTGGCAACACTAAATTGGCCCTAGTGTGTGAATGTGAGTGTGAATGTTGTCTGTCTATCGGTGTTGGCCCTGCGATGAGGTGGCGACTTGTCCAGGGTGTACCCCGCCTTCCGCCCGATTGTAGCTGAGATAGGCGCCAGCGCCCCCCGCGACCCCGAAAGGGAATAAGCGGTAGAAAATGGATGGATGGATGTTCAATTAATATTGAAGAAGTCAAAGTAGCAAGATGGAGTTGGGAAGCTTTAGCCGTTAGCCACACAAACACACTGTGATTCCTTGTTTAAAATTCCTGGAGGTGAAAATTTACTATGGATCAGAGCGCGGTCAAGCGAACATGAAACACGACGGAATGTCAACCAGCAGGTTTTGGGGAGAAAATTGTGGTCAAAAAGTCGCTTCTTACCGGAGAAAAGCTGCCGTCGACTCCCCTGAGACACTGCGCGTCAAGACACCCGTGGACGTACACCTCCGACTATCAGGTACTATTTAACTCACTAAAACACTAGCAACACAATAGAAAGATAAGGGATTTCCCAGAATTATCCTACTAAATGTGTCTAAAAACATCGGAATCCGTCCCAATGCAATCGCGTTTGTTTTTTTAGTCCGTCGCCATCAATATTCAAACACAAATCTTTCACCCTTGCTCAAATTAATGGGGAAATTGTGGCTTTCTCGGTCCGAGTAGCACTGTTTGTTGTAGGCTCCCATTAAAAACAATGTGAATATATGAGGAGCCATCAAACATGTGACGTCATCGTCTGCGACTTCCGGTAGAGGCAGGGCTTTTCTCTTAGCACCGAAAGTTGCGAACTTTATCGTGGATGTTCTCTCCTAAATCCTTTCAGCAAAAATATGGCAATATCGCGAAATGATCAAGTATGACACATAGAATGGACCTGCTATCCCCGTTTGAATAAGAAAATCTCATTTCAGTAGGCCTTTAAATAAATCATGACAACAAATCTATTATCTGTTGCTTTGTCAGTTAGTGGGAAGCCTGGCATTGCATGCTGTTAACTAGTGTGTTGTACTCTGGTGTGTAACTTGACACGGCAACTCTGAGTGAGTCTTGCAGATGTGCATCAGTGAGGCGTGTTCTGTGTTTGTTCTTGATGAAGTTCATGTCAGAAAAGGCTAATTCAAAAAGATAAGTTGAACCAAACAGGCTTGCAACCTTCCTAGCTGCTGCGCATACACCACTCTACTTTTCTGTGTCAACAAGGCATCAAAAGTGTGGTGCAGCCTGGTGGGCTTTAAATTTTAAATTGTCAGGAAAGAAGAGGAAGTCATTTAAAAGGTAAAAAGGTATATGTGTTTAAAAATCCTAAAATAATTTTTAAGGTTGTAGTTTTTCTCTAAAATTGTCTCTCTGAAAGTTATAAGAAGCAAGGTTAAAAAAAAAAAACAATTTATTGAAACAAGTGAAGACCAAGTCTTTAAAATATTTTCTTGGATTTTCAAATTCTGTTTGAGTTTTGTCTCTCTTAGAATTAAAAATGTCGAGCAAAGCGAGACCAGCTTGCTAGTAAATAAAAAAAACAAAACAAAACAGGCAGCTCACTGGTAAGTGCTGCTATTTGAGCTATTTTTAGAACAGGCCAGCGGGCTACTCATCTGGTCCTTACGGGCTACCTGGTGCCCGCGGGCACCGCGTTGGTGACCCCTGTTATACCGTAACATCATAGCATGTGGGGGTGGTCTGGAGCCAAGCTTTGATCTGATAGCTCACCACAAAATTTGAAACAACACAAAACCTGAATAAATTTGGGTCCACATTTTCCTAAACCTCAAAGGCCCACTGAAATTAGATGTTCTTATTCAAACGGGGATATGTGTCATACTTGATCATTTCGCGATAATGCCATATTTTTGCTGAAAGGATTTAGTAGAGAACATCGACGATAAAGTTCGCAACTTTTGGTGCTGATAAAAAAGCTTCGGAAGTCGCAGACGATGACATCACAAGGGTGAGGGCTCCTCACGTCCTCACATTGTGTTTAATGGGAGCCTCCAGCAGCAAGAGCTATTCGGACAGAGAAAACGACAATTTCCCCATTAATTTGAGCGAGGATGAATGATTCGTGGATGATGAAAAATAAAATAAAGTAAAAAAAAAAAAAAAAAAAAGGCGATTGCATTGGGACGGATTCAGATGGTTTTAGACACATTTGCTAGGATAATTCTGGGAAATCCCTTATCTTTCTATTGTGTTGCTAGTGTTTTAGTGAGATTAAATAGTACCTGATAGTCGGAGGGGTGTGTCCACGGGTGTTTTGAGGCCAGTGTCTGAGGGAAGTCACGGCAGATACAAGGACGGCGCAAACTCCACAGATCTCCGGTAAGAGGCGACTTTTTACCACAATTTTCTCACCGAAACCTGCCGGTTGACAAGTGGTCGGGAACCATGTTCGCTTGACCGCTCTGATCCATAGTTAAGCTTCACCTCCGGGAATTTTAAACAAAGAATAACCGTGTGTTTGTTTGGCTAAAGGCTAAAGCTTCCTACCTCCATCTTTCCACTTTGACTTCTCCATTATTAATTGAAACAAATTGCAAAAGAATCAGCAACACAGATGTCCAGAATACTGTGTGATTGCGCGATGAAAAGACGACTTTCAGCCATGAGTGGTGCTGCGCTAATATTTCCTGACAGTCCGTGACATCACGCGCACGCGTCATCATTCCGCGACGTTTTCAACAAGAAACTCTGCAGGAAATCAAAAATTGCAATTTAGTGAACTAAAAAGGCCGTATTGGCATGTGTTGCAATGTTAGTATTTCATCATTGATATATAAACTATCAGACTGCGTGGTCGCTAGTAGTGGGTTTCAGTAGGCCTTTAACAAAGAACTACATGTCTTCAACTCATAATTGAACTTCTTCCACCATTTAACTCCTAAAACTGATCTAAATTAAAGTATTAAAGTAAAAAAAAAAAATGCAAGTGCATGCAGTATATATATATTTTTAAATGGAGATGGATAGAAGGGCTTCACGGTGGCAGAGGGGTTAGTGCGTCTGCCTCACAATACGAAGTTCCTGCAGTCCTGGGTTCAAATCCAGGCTCGGGATCTTTCTGTGTGGAGTTTGCATGTTCTCCCCGTGAATGCGTGGGTTCCCTCCGGGTACTCCGGCTTCCTCCCACCTCCAAAGACATGCACCTGGGGATAGGTTGATTGGCAACACTAAATGGGCCCTAGTGTGTGAATGTGAGTGTGAATGTTGTCTGTCTATCTGTGTTGGCCCTGCGATGAGGTGGCGACTTGTCCAGGGTGTACCCCGCCTTCCGCCCGATTGTAGCTGTGATAGGCGCCATAGCCCCCCGCGACCCCAAAAGGGAATAAGCGGTAGAAGATGGATGGATAGAAAGATCTGGTATTGAATTATGAACTTATTAGTTGAAAACATTTTTTTCCAAACCTTATAAAATGATGTGGCAGGCCAGATTTGGCCCACAGGCCTTGAGTTCGACACGGGCGCTATAGAATGTGGGCGTGCTAGGGCGTCAAATTTTAATTACTCAGCTTCACCAGTTTAGATTTTGACTGCATGAGTAAGTAATTATTTGTACTTTTTCATTATGGGCAGGGCGTGGCAGTGAAAACTGCTCCTCGCCCTCGCCAATGAAACTTGTTTTTACATTTCTTCCGATCCTTGGTTCTCAATTATTTTCTATTACACCCTGCCAGAGAAAAGAAAAGGTTTTGCTTCCCGCCTCGCTCTCGAACCGCCACTATGAATAGAATCGTTTGTCTATAGAATCGTTAAAAGCAAAAAATCTTAAATAAACTCTACACATTTTTTGACCGAAATAATGTCAAATAAACTCAATCATTAAAGGCCTACTGAAACCCACTACTACCGACCACACAGTCTGATAGTTTATATATCAATGATGAAATATTAACATTGCAACACATGCCAATACGGCCGGTTTAGTTTACTAAATTACAATTTTAAATTTCCCGCGGAGTTTCTTGTTGAAAACGTCGCGGAATGCGCGTGACGTCCCGGGTTGCAGGGGACAAATTAGCGCAGCACCATTTGCGGCTAAAAGTCGTCTCTTTTCATCGCGCAATTAAACAGTATTCTGGACATCTGTGTTGCTGATTCTTTTGCAATTTGTTCAATTAATAATGGAGAAGTCAAAGTAGAAAGATGGAGTTGGGAAGCTTTAGTCTTTAGCCACACAAACTCACGGTGTTTCCTTGTTTAAAATTCCCGGAGGTGAAGCTTTACTATGGATCAGAGCGGTCAAGCGAACATGGTTCCCGACCACTTGTCAACCGGCAGGTTTCGGTGAGAAAATTGTGGTAAAAAGTCGCCGGAGTTTGCGCTGTCCATGCAGCTGCCGTCGACTTCCCTCAGAGACCGGCATCAAGACACCCGTGGACACACCCCTCCGACTATCAGGTACTATTTAATCTCACTAAAACACTAGCAAAACATTAGAAAGATAAGGAATTTCCCAGAATCATCCTAGTAAATGTGTCTAAAAACATCTGAATCGCTCCCAATGCAATCGCCTTTTTTTAACTTTATTTTTTATTTTTTGTAGTACTTCGCTATCAATATCATCATCCACGAATCTTTCATCCTCGCTCAAATTAATAGGGAAATTGTCGTTTTCTCGGTCCGAATAGCTCTTGCTGCTGGAGGCTCCCATTATAAACAATGTGAGGACGTGAGGAACCCTCACCCTTGTGACGTCATCGTCTGCGACTTCCGGTACAGGCAAGGCTTTTTTATTAGCGACCAAAAGTTGCGAACTTTATCGTCTATGTTCTCTACTAAATCCTTTCAGCAAAAATATGGCAATATCGCGAAATGATCAAGTATGACACATAGAATGGACCTGCTATCTCCGTTTAAATAAGAAAATCTCATTTCAGTAGGCCTTCAATAATACATCAATATTGAGCAGTAACATTAACTGAGTAAGCATAACATATAAAACGCTTATATTTTGCTAATTTTTTTTTTTTTTACTCAAAATTAGGAAGTCAGGGTTAGTGTTTTTTTACATTTTTATTTCAGGACAATACACATTGATGAACAATTCTAAATCAGGGGTCTCAAAGTCAAATACAGAGTGGGCCAAAATTTAAAACTGACCGAAGCCGCGGGCAAGGTTGAACAAATTAACCTTTTAATATCAATCAATCAATCAATGTTTACTTATATAGCCCTAAATCACTAGTGTCTCAAAGGGCTGCACAAACCACTACGACATACTCGGTAGGCCCACATAAGGGCAAGGAAAACTCACACCCAGTGGGACATCGGTGACAATAATGACTATGAGAACCTTGGAGAGGAGGAAAGCAATGGATGTCGAGCGGGTCTAACATGATACTGTGAAAGTTCAATCCATAATGGATCCAACACAGTCGCGAGAGTCCAGTCCAAAGCGAATCCAACACAGCAGCGAGAGTCCCGTTCATAGCGGAGCCAGCAGGAAACCATCCCAAGCGGAGGCGGATCAGCAGCGTGGAGATGTCCCCAGCCGATACACAGGCAAGCAGTACATGGCCACCGGATCGGACCGGACCCCGTCCACAAGGGAGAGTGGGACATAGAAGAAAAAGAAAAGAAACGGCAGATCAACTGGTCTAAAAAGGGAGTCTATTTAAAGGCTAGAGTATACAAATGAGTTTTAAGGTGAGACTTAAATGCTTCTACTGAGGTGGCATCTCGAACTGTTACCGGGAGGGCATTCCAGAGTACTGGAGCCCGAACGGAAAACGCTCTATAGCCCGCAGACTTTTTTTGGGCTTTGGGAATCACTAATAAGCCCGAGTCCTTTGAACGCAGATTTATTGCCGGGACATATGGTACAATACAATCGGCAAGATAGGATGGAGCTAGACCGTGTAGTATTTTATACGTAAGTAGTAAAACCTTCAAGTCACATCTTAAGGGACCCAAACCAGTTTTGCATTGAATATTGAATAAGCAAGGCTTACATAACTTTATAATCACATACAAAATCAAGTTTCAAATAATAATAATAATAATAATAATAATAAAAAATATCAATGGCATATAAAAAAAATCTAAATTAAAATTGAATGCCTCTTTTCTATTTGCAAGCTTCTGAGGGAAACATCAGAATGAACCTTTTCCACAGGCTAATAATACATTTGAAAATAAAATAACAATAATGAATGAATCAAACATTCAAGCTTTGAAGTAGCAAGAGAAAGTGCATGCATAGAAATGTTAATTATTGCTCAGTTTGCTACACTGATTCGCTTTAAAACTGAATATGGAACATGCAACGCTTACATAACTTATTAGTGCAAAATCAACTTTGAAAAAACAAAAGAAAAAAACATCAATGGTATATTAAATAAAATTCAAATAAAAAAATTAATGCCTCTTTTCTATTTGCAGCCATCTGAGGTAAATATCAACAATAACTTTTTACGCAGGCTAATACATTTGAAAATAAAATAATGCGGTGGTAGCGGGGGGTGTATATTGTAGCGTCCCGGAAGAGTTAGTGCCGCAAGGCGTTCTGGGTATTTATTCTGTTGTGTTTATGTTGTGTTACGGTGCGGATCCATCCATCCATCCATCCATTTTCTACCGCTTATTCCCTTTTGGGGTCGCGGGGGGCGCTGGCGCCTATCCCAGCTACAATCGGGCGGAAGGCGGGGTACACCCTGGACAAGTCGCCACCTCATCGCAGGGCCAACACAGATAGACAGACAACATTCACACTCACATTCACACACTAGGGCCAATTTAATGTTGCCAATCAACCTATCCCCAGGTGCATGTCTTTGGAAGTGGGAGGAAGCCGGAGTACCCAGAGGGAACCCACGCATTCACGGGGACAACATGCAAACTCCACACAGAAAGATCCCGAGCCTGGATTTGAACCCAGGACTGCAGGATCTTCGTATTGTGAGGCAGACGCACTAACCCCTGTGCCACCGTGAAGCCCTACGGTGCGGATGTTCCCCCGAAATGTGTTTGTCTTTTTTGTTTGGTGTGGGTTCACAGTGTGGCGCATATTTGTAACAGTGTTAAAGTTGTTTATACGGCCACCATCAGTGGGACCTGTATGGCTGTTGACCAAGTATGCCTTCCATTCACTTGTGTGTGTTTGTGTGGAAGCCGCATATATTATGTAACTGGGCCGGCACGCTGTTTGTATGGAGAAAAAGCGGACGTGACGGCAGGTTAAAGGTGCCTTTAAGGCTCGCCCCCAATATTGTTATCCGGGCGGAAATCGGGACAACGGTTGCCCCGTGATATTTTCGGGAGTGGCACTGAACTTCGGGAGTCTCCCGGGAAAATCGGGAGGATTGGCAAGTATGAGTATTAGCGGTGAATGCTGTGTTACAGCGGCAGTGCCGCTATATAGTACCGGCGGACCAGCTCTAATGTTAATTTGAAATTGCCTCAAGGGCCAAATAAAATTACACGGAGGGCCAAATTTGGCCCGCGGGCCAGAGTTTGACACCCATGATCCAAATGGTAAACGGGTTCTACGTGTGTAGCGCTTTTCTACCTTCAAGGTACTCAAAGCGCTTTGACACTATTTCCACATTCACACACTGATGGCGGGAGCTGCCATGCAAGGCCCTAACCACAACCCATCAGGAGCAAGGACGAAGTGTCTTGCTCTAGGACACAACGGACGTGACGAGGTTGGTAGAAAGTGGGGATTGAACCAGGAACCCTCAGGTTCCCAACCGCGCCACGCCGTCCCCGATCTGATTTACAGATTGTAAATAAACAAGCAATGTAATTACCGTATTTTCTGCACTATAGGGCACACCTAAAAACCTAAAATTTGCTCAAAAGCTGACAGTGCTCCTTATAATCCGGTGCGCCTTATATATGGACCAATATTGAGCCACAACAGGTCTCACAACTACGGTAACCAGCCGCCGATTTTCATTTTCTCCCGTAGGAGAAGAAGCACGCGTGTGTTTATGTAAAGACCCCAAAATGGCTCCTATTGAGAGGCAAGATTTCAGGAAAGCAGGAATTGTCACTGAACTGCTAGACGACAGCAGCGACACTGACTCCATTAACGACGTCTCGAAATAGTGCAAAGCAATAACAATATATCAACAACTCAACGTTGCTCAAACGTTACTGTCACACAACACAACACACAAAATAAACAAGTAAAGCTCACTTTATTAAATTATTCCTCATCCATGAATCCCTCGAATTCTTCTTCTACGGTGTCCCAATTAAACATGCCGCAAGAGGTCTTGCAGCTACGGTAAGCAGCCTTATTTGACCTCGTAGACCAGGGGTGTCAAACTCAAATACAGAGTGGGCCAAAAATTTAAACGGAACAAAACCGCGGGCCAAGGTTGAACAAATTAACCTTTTAATAGTGACCCAAACAAGTTTTGCATTGAATATTGAACAAGCAAGGCTTAAATAACTTGAGTGACATGCAAAATCCAGTTTCAAATAATAATAATAAATTAAAAAAATATCAATGGCATATCAAATAAAATTAAAATAAAAATGTTATACCTTTTTTTGGATTTGCAATCTTCTGAGGTAAATATAAAATTTTTTCCACAGGCTAATAATAAATTTGAAAATAAAATAACAAAAATGAATGAACCAAACATTCAAGCCTTGAAGGTGCAAGAGAAAATGCATGAATAAAATGTTAATTATTGGTCAGTTTGCTGGAAGTTTCCCGGAAGAGTTAGTGCTGCAAGGGCTTCTTGGTATTTGTTCTGTTGTGTTACGGTGCGGATCTTCACCTGAAATGTGTTTGTCATTCTTGTTTGGTGTGGGTTCACAGTGTGGCGCATATTTGTAACAGGGCTAAAGTTGTTTATACAGCCACCCTCAGTGTGACCTGTATGGCTGTTGACCAAGTATGCATTGCATTCACTTGTGCGTGTGTGTGTGTAAAAGCCACAAATATGTGACATGCTGTTAGTATGGAGGAAAAGCGGACGTGACGACAGGTTGTAGAGAACGCCAAAGGCACTGCCTTAAATGCATGCCCCCAATATAGTTGTCCAGGTGGAAATCGGTAGAAATTCGTGAGAATGGTTGCCCCAGGAGATTTTCTGGAGGAGCGCTGAACTTCGGGAGTCTACCGGGAAAATTAGGAGGGTTGGCAAGCATGAGTATTAGCGGTAAATGCGGTGTTACAGCGGCACTGACGCTCTATAACACCGGCGGGCCAGCTCTAATGCTAAAATGATATTGCCTCAAGGGCCAAATTAAATTACACGGCGGGCCAGAGTTTGACACCCATGTCGTAGAAAAAAAAGCGCGCGGTGCATGCTGGGATATATGACTGCGGGAGGCGTGCCGTTTCTGTGTGTTTATGTAAAAACCCCAAAATGGCTCCTATTAAGAGACACACTTACGACGCAGAGTTTAAACTCAAGGCGATCAGTAACACAGTAGAACACGGGAATAGAGCAGCAGCGAGAGAATTTAACATTAACAGCAGCGACACTGACTCGTTTGATGACGACTTCGACAAGACGGAGCCGGGCATGTTGGATGCCGTATTCTCCCAACTGTTTCATTCAATCAATCAATGTTTATTTATATAGCCCTAAATCACAAATGTATCAAATGACTGTACAAACCATTACGACTACGACATCCTCCTTAGAACCCACATAAGGGCAAGGAAAACTCACACCCAGTGGGACGCCAGTGAAAAATGCTGACTATGAGAAACCTTGGAGAGGACCTCAAATGTGGGCAAGCTAACATGATACTGTGAAAGTTCAATCCATAGTGGCTCCAACACAGCCGCGAGAGTTCAGTTCAAAGCGGATCCAAGACAGCAGCGAGAGTCCCGTCCACAGCAAACCATCCCAAGCGGAGGCGGATCAGCAGCGTAGAGATGTCCCCAACCGATACACAGGCGAGCGGTCCATCCTGGGTCTCGACTCTGGACAGCCAATACTTCATCCATTGTCATCGGACCGGACCCCCTCCACAAGGGAGGGAGGGACATAGGAGAAAAAAGAAAAGAAGCGGCAGATCAACTGGTCTAAAAAGGAGGTCTATTTAAAGGCTAGAGTATACAGATGAGTTTTAAGGAGAGACTTAAATGCTTCTACTGAGGTAGCATCTCAAACTGTTACCGGGAGGGCATTCCAGAGTACTGGAGCCCGAACGGAAAACACTCTATAGCCCGCAGACTTTTTTGGGGCTTTAGGAATCTTTAATAAGCCGGAGTCTTTTGAACGCAGATTTCTTGCCGGGACATATGGTACAATACAATCGGCAAGATAGGATGGAGCTAGACGGTGTAGTATTTTATACGTAAGTAGTAAAACCTTAAAGTCACATCTTAAGTGCACAGGAAGCCAGTACAGGCGTAATATGATCAAACTTTCTTGTTCTTGTTTGATTCGAAAAAACTGATGAAGAAAAATTTGAGGGCTTCGTGGATGACGAATAACTTAAAAAACAAATGTTTACATGTTTATTTTGTGTGTTGTGTTGTGTGACATTATCGTTTGAGCAACGTTGAGTTATCGGACTATGTTAAGGTAACGTGTGGAGTTCCCCAGGGTTCGGTCCTTTGCCCTGTACTCTTCAGCATCTACATGCTGCCGCTAGGTGACGTCATACGCAAATACGGTATTAGCTTTCACTGCTATGCTGATGACACCAAACTCTACATGCCCCTAAAGCTGACCAACACGCCAGACTGTAGTCAGCTGGAGGCGTGTCTTAATGATATTAAACAATGGATGTCCGCTAACTTTTTGCAACTTAACGCCAAAAAACCGGAAATGCTGATTATCGGTCCTGCTAGACACTGACCTCTATTTAATGATACAACTCTAACATTTGACAACCAAACAATTAAACAAGGCGACACGGTAAAGAATCTGGGTATTATCTTCAACCCAACTCTCTCCTTTGAGTCACACATTAAAAGCGTTACTAAAACGGCCTTCTTCCATCTCCGTAATATCGCTAAAATTCGCTCCATTTTGTCCACTAAAGACGCTGAGATCATTATCCATGCGTTTGTTACGTCTCGTCTCGATTACTGTAACGTATTATTTTCGGGTCTCCCCGTGTCTAGCATTAAAAGATTACAGTTGGTACAAAATGCGGCTGCTAGAATTTTGACAAGAACAAGAAAGTTTGATCATATTACGCCTGTACTGGCTCACCTGCACTGGCTTCCTGTGCACTTAAGATGTGACTTTAAGGTTTTACTACTTACGTATAAAATACTACACGGTCTAGCTCCATCCTATCTTGCCGATTGTATTGTACCATATGTCCCGGCAAGAAATCTGCGTTCAAAGGACTCCGGCTTATTAGTGATTCCTAGAGCCCAAAAAAAGTCTGCGGGCTATAGAGCGTTTTCCGTTCGGGCTCCAGTACTCTGGAATGCCCTCCCGGTAACAGTTCGAGATGCTACCTCAGTAGAAGCATTTAAGTCTCACCTTAAAACTCATCTGTATACTCTAGCCTTTAAATAGACCTCCTTTTTAGACCAGTTGATCTGCCGCTTCTTTTCTTTCTCCTATGTCCCCCCCTCCCTTGTGGAGGGGGTCCGGTCCGATGACCATGGATGAAGTACTGGCTGTCCAGAGTCGAGACCCAGGATGGACCGCTCACCTGTATCGGTTGGGGACGTCTCTACGCTGCTGATCCGCTTGAGATGGTTTCCTGTGGACGGGACTCTCGCTGCTGTCTTGGATCCGCTTTGAACTGAACTCTCGCGGCTGTGTTGGAGCCACTATGGATTGAACTTTCACACTATCATGTTAGACCCGCTCGACATCCATTGCTTTCGGTCCCCTAGAGGGGGGGGGGGGGTTGCCCACATCTGAGGTCCTCTCCAAGGTTTCTTATAGTCAGCATTGTCACTGGCGTCCCACTGGATGTGAATTCTCCCTGCCCACTGGGTGTGAGTTTTCCTTGCCCTCATGTGGGTTCTTCCGAGGATGTTGTAGTCTTAATGATTTGTGCAGTCCTTTGAGACATTTGTGATTTGGGGCTATATAAATAAACATTGATTGATTGATTTTATACGTAAATAGTAAAACCTTAAAGTCACATCTTAAGTGCACAGGAAGCTAGTGCAGGTGAGCCAGTACAGGCGTAATGTGATCAAACTTTCTTGTTCTTGTTTGATTCGAAAAAACTGATGAAGAAAAAATTCAGGGCTTCGTGGATGAGGAATAACTTAAAAAACTGAGCTTTACATGTTTATTTTGTGTGTTGTGTTGTGTGACATTATCGTTTGAGCAACGTTGAGTTATTGATATATTATTGCTTTGCACTATTTCGAGTGTTACTATATTGTGATTGCACTAATGTTTGATTTATCGTAACAGTATCAGACTGTTTTTTACGTGTTTATTGAATCGGGGAAAGTAATAAAACAGCTGTTTAATAATTTTGGGAGTGAACAGAGTTGTCAGAACGCTGGTTTGTAATCTATTAATAAAGTTTGACTGACCCATCTGACTGTTTTGTTGACATTCCCTTTAGCGCAGCGCCATCTAAAGGATGCATAACGTAACCCCAGCCTCTACTGTAGCATCTATTCTATGCGCCTTATAATGCGGTGCGCCTTATATATGAACAAAGTTTTAAAATAGGCCATTCATTGAAGGTGCGCCTTATAATCCGGTGCGCCTTATAGTGCGGAAAATACGGGAAGTCAAAGTAACTAAATGACTGTGAATTTTGAAGAAACAAATTGAGATGCTTTTTAAAAGCCTAAAAAGTGTGGGACAGTCTCTAATATTACTAGAAAGCCTTTTCCAGAAACGTCTTCCTTGGACTGACAGAACTGTTTGCAGATAGTGGGACTAGGTCTCATGAAGAACTTCATTAATTACAGATCTGTTTTTTTTTTTTAAATGAATAACAATTTCAAAGTTAAGCATTTTATATTTTACCAATATGTTACACTGATGACCGAGGCTTTTGATAAATGATTTTGTATAGATTTTGGCAGCCCGGTGGGCACAGTGGTTAGTGCATGTGCCTCACAATACGAAGGTCCTCATGCTAATCCACCACTTTTAAAATCTTTTTTTTTTTCAAATAAGAAGTGATAAGAGACCCACTAAAGAACCGAATCGTTAACCAGAATCGAAAAAATCTTATCAATTCATATCCCAAATCTGCATACATTTGAAAGATCACATTTTGTCAGGCTTTCTCCTGACAGTTTGTCTACGTTTTTAGTTTTTTCCTCTGCATTTTTCTGTTTCCTCTGTGTTTAGTATTTCCTGTCCTTAGTTCCTGTCTACTGCTCTTATTTTGTCAGCTTCCTGTCTTGTTCCCTGAGTGCTGTGTTCCTCCTCAGCTGCGGCTGATTGGCACCTGGCCACACCTGTTGACAATCAGCCCGCTCCTATTTGTACCTGCTTTTATATTGTTATTCCCATTGTTGCTTTTTAGTTTTTATTCTTATTGTAATATTTCTCTATTTTTTTTCCATTTAAACCCCCATTATTTACTTTTTATTTTTATTTAAATTGATCTCAACTCTGTACACTGCTGCTGGAATTCTAATTTTCCTAAAGGAACTCTCCTGAAGGAATCAATAAAGTACTATATCTATCTAGCTATCTGCTTTGTCTTGTGTCAGTGGCTGGATCATTGTATTGTCATTTGTATTGTCATTGCCACATGTCACTCTTGTCGTGCTACCTGTCGTGTCGTTTCAGCTACTACCTGTCGTGCTATGTTTTTTCCTGGTCGTCGTAGCGGTAAGCTGCTTCTGTTAGCATTAGCCATTTCCAGTTTTTCCTGTTTGCTACCCGCTAGCTTCCACGCTTTGTTTCTTGCTAGCTTCTATGCTAAAGACCCTTAGTTTGTCATTCCGCCGATGTGCGCGATTTTTGTTTGTTCTTGTTCTATTATTTATATTAAATCATGTCTTCATATCCAATGCCTGCCTCCATTTCTGCATCTTTGGGTTCGACAACAAATAACTCTGACACATTTATTCAAACATTTAGCAGGTCTGTAAAATTTGTATTCTTCTTGCCAAAAAATACATAATAGTTATTAGACATAATGAACCTAATTGGACTTTTTGGGATACATAAAGAAAACAATACCGGCCTCAGAACAGAGCCTTGTGGAACCCTTACTGCAGGGGTGCCCATTACGTCGATCGCGAGCTCCCAGTCGACCGCGGGGGGTGTGTCAGTCGATCTCCAGCCAGGCTTTTAAAAAAAATAGACCTAAAAATTAGTGATCATCAATCTTCACCAAGACGTCACTTAAATGACATTCACGGTACCGGAGGGTCTTGTGAGATGACGCTGGCTGCTGCAAGATCATTATTATGAAAATATGACCGAGAGGAAAGCGAGAAACACTTTTTATTTCAACAGACTCTCGCGCCGTACCTTCCGTCAAAACTCTAAAAGCCGACTGCACATTTCCTATCTTCACAATAAAAGCCCTCCTTCATGCTGCCTGCGCTAACTAAATACAGAGTCTCGGAAAACTGGCCTGCACAAGCGATCCCTCAGAAAGCTGGCGTGCACATCACTTGTGCACGCCAGCTTTCCGAGACTCTTATTTTGTTAGCGGAGGCAGCATGAAGCAGGGCTTTTATTGTGAAGATAGGAAATGTGCAGTCGGCCTTTAGAGTTTTGACGGAAGGGACGGCGCGAAAGTCTGTTGAAATAAAAAGCGTTTCTCGCCTTCCTCTCTGTCATTTTTTCATAATAATGAACTGGCAGCAGCCAGCGTCATCTCACAAGACCCTCGGGTGCCGTGAATGTCAATCAAGCAAGCTACGGAATTTGCCGCCAATATTTTTCTTGTAAAGTGTATGGAAGCTGGATGAATTAGATGCCAAAAACCAACCACTTTCATGTGGTATTTTACAGAAAGGACAACTTTTTTTTTTCCTCCATTTGAAAATGTGGGCGTAATCATCATTACTGTCTGATTCCAATCAATGCAAGTCATCAGAATCAGGTAATACACCAACTTATATTCTTGTCTTCGTGAAAGAAAGACATCTATATGTGTTACACATGCTTGTATTATCATTAAACACATTTAACTTGTTTACAAAAATGTCTCTTTCATAAATAAATAAATAAATATAAATGATATATATAAATGAGGTAGCTCCCCTCGAGTTGGTCAATTGAAAAGTAGCTCGCCTGCAGAAAAAGTGGGCACCCCTGCCTTACTGGGTACCCAAGATAGGATGACAAGGTACTACTAACCCTTACTGTTGTTCCCCGGCGTCACACACACTCCAACCCTGGCATCGTACCGTGCCCACCTTGTTTCTACCACGAGTCTATTGTTTGAATTAAAATTTTAGGGATTCATGCCTAACCAAAATAGACAAACACAGGCACCAAATTAGGAAAGAAAAGTTTGTGTTGCATAAAATGTACCTTTTAACCAGTGACAAACAGTACTCTTGATTAATCTTTCTCCAATGTTCTCTGATTACACTTGTCAAATCAGCTTTGCAGGTTGGAGTCTTGTCATGAACCATTTTCTTCAATTTCCACCACTACTTTTCAATTGGATTGAGATTTGGACTATTTGCAACTTCAAGCCATGCCATTGACCTTGTATATCTTTCTTCAAAATACATTTTTACAGTTCTTGCTCTATGGCAAGATGCATTATCAATCAATAAATGTTCATTTATATAGCCCTAAATCCCAAGTGTCTCAACGGGCTGCACGAGCCACAACGACAACCTCGGTTCAGAGCCCACATGAGGGCAAGGAATAACTCACAACCCAGTGGGATGTCAATGTAAATGACTATGAGAAACCTTGGAGAGGACCGCAAATGTGGGTGACCCGCCTCCTCCCCCAGGGGAGACCGGATGCAATGGACGTCGAGTGGGTCTAACATAAAATTGTGAAAGTCGAGGCCGTAGTGGATCTAACATAATTGTGAGAGTCCAATAACGGGGCCAGCAGGAGACCATCCCAAGCGGAGACGGGTCAGCAGCGCAAAGATGTCCCCAACCGATGCAAAGGGAGCGGTCCCCTCCGGGTCCCGATTCTGGACAGCCAGCACTTCATCCATGAAGAAAGGGGGTCTATTTAAAGCAGAGGTCTCAGTCACACGGCCCGCGAGCCAATCGTGGCCCGTGTGACGTCATTTTGCAGCCCCCACCTTAATATGAAAGTTTAATGTTAGTGCGGCCCGCAAGTTTTAAATGAATGGCGGTTGACAACGTTCTGTTATTTGGGTGCAAAATGGCTCTTTCAACGTTCTGGGTTGCCTACCACTGCGTTAGTGGAAAAGCGGCAAATGAGTGAAAGCGACAGAGACGTTGCCATGGAGACGAGGGTTTTCTTACGTGCCTGGCTGCAGTCACACCGTGACACCTGTCCGTCAGTAATAACAGTCCCCGATAACCTGGACCAATTCAAAGCGTTATTTGTTTTTTTTATTGTTTAATTTGCATTGCCTCACACGATGAACATTACATGTATTTCAATATGGGGAGCCATCACTTTTTTGCGCTCGCTATCCCGGTACTTTCCCGGCTATTATCCGCCGACCGGCGTGTTGCTGTAGGGAGGAAAAGCGGAATGACACACATTGCGGAAATAACATTATTCTCTGTGCGTGGGCTGAATACAAATATATTCCACAACCTCAAACATGTCTTTTTCAAAGCCTGCAGTGAAGAGAAAGGTTAGTGATGTGCAAAGACAATTCCAGGAAAAGCGGGAGATGCAATATGTCTTTGTTGAGCACAGGGGCACCCCGACATGTCTTATTTGCACAGGGAAACTTGCGGTGCACAAGGAATACAACTTGAAACGTCATTATCAATCAATCAATCAATCAATGTTTATTTATATAGCCCCAAATCACAAACGTCTCAAAGGACTGCACAAATCATTTTGACTACAACATCCTCGGAAGAACCCACAAAAGGGCAAGGAAAACTCACACCCAGTGGGCAGGGAGAATTCACATCCAGTGGGACGCCAGTGACAATGCTGACTATGAGAAACCTTGGAGAGGACCTCAGATGTGGGCAACCCCCCCCCTCTAGGGGACCGAAAGCAATGGATGTCGAGCGGGTCTAACATGATACTGTGAAAGTTCAATCCATAGTGGCTCCAACACAGCCGCAAGAGTTCAGTTCAAGTGGATCAAAGACAGCAGCGAGAGTCCCGTCCACAGGAAACCATCTCAAGCGGAGGCGGATCAGCAGCGTAGAGATGTCCCCAACCGATACAGGCGAGCGGTCCATACTGGGTCCGGACGAGCGGTCCATCCTGGGTCTCGACTCTGGACAGCCAGTACTTCATCCATGGTCATCGGACCGGACCCCCTCCACAAGGGAGGGGGGGACATAGGAGAAAGAAAAGAAGCGGCAGATCAACTGGTCTAAAAAGGAGGTCTATTTAAAGGATAGAGTATACAGATGAGTTTTAAGGTGAGACTTAAATGCTTCTACTGAGGTAGCATCTCGAACTGTTACCGGGAGGGCATTCCAGAGTACTGGAGCCCGAACGGAAAACGCTCTATAGCCCGCAGACTTTTTTTGGGCTCTAGGAATCACTAAGCCGGAGTCTTTTGAACGCAGATTTCTTGCCGGGACATATGGTATTATACAATCGGCAAGATAGGATGGAGCTAGACCGTGTAGTATTTTATACGTAAGTAGTAAAACCTTAAAGTCACATCTTAAGTGCACAGGAAGCCAGTGCAGGTGAGCCAGTACAGGCGTAATGTGATCAAACTTTCTTGTTCTTGTCAAAAGTCTAGCAGCCGCATTTTGTACCAACTGTAATCTTTTAATGCTAGACATGGGGAGACCCGAAAATAATACGTTACAGTAATCGAGACGAGACATAAACGCATGGATAATGATCTCGCCGTCTTTAGTGGACAAAATGGAGCGAATTTTATAGATATTACGGAGATGAAAGAAGGCCGTTTTAGTAACGCTTTTAATGTGTGACTCAAAGAAGAGAGTTGGGTCGAAGATAATACCCAGATTTTTTACCGAGTCACCTTGTTTTATTATTTGGTTGTCAAATGTTAAAGTTGTATTATTAAATAGAGGTCGGTGTCTAGCAGGACCGATAATCAGCTAGACATGCTGAGGAGTATGCACCATTTTTTTAAGAAATCTTTTCTTGCGGCCCAACCTCACCCTTACTCTGCGTCCTGTGGCCCCCAGGTAAATTGAGTTTGAGACCCCTGATTTAAAGGCTAAAAGCAAATGAGTTTTAAGATGGGACTTAAATCATCTTTAAAAATGATGTCATCAACCCCAAACATCCATCGGATTGATTAAATCGGAAAAGTGTCCAAATTGTCAATGTAAACTTGTGCATTTATTGAAGATGTAATGACAGCCATCTCCCCAGTGACATTACCAGACATGCAGCCCCATATCGGCAATGACTGTGAAAATGTGCATTTTATCTTCAGGAGGTCGTCTTCATGAATCCCATTGAATGGCAACCAAGAAAAGTATCAGAATCAATGCAGATTTGCCGTTCACCACTAAATAGGACTATCATCCAGTCATTCACAGGTCATGGTTAATGACGGCTTTCTTTTAGCTTTTTTTGTATTGAAATCTAATTTCATTTAGGCAGTTTTATAAGGTTCAATGACAAACCGATACTCCAATTTCCGCTCATTTGTTTTGCTATGCATTTCTGTTTTTAAAGACATATTGTTTTAAGCTGTCTGTTTTGACACTTTGATGTTTTCCTCGGTCTACCAGTTTGCCTGCTTTTTTACAACCTTTCTTGTTTGTACATATTTCAGACACAGCTGACTTTGAACAATCAACATATTTTGTAACATTGTTGGAGGGTTTAGACCAGGAGTCACCAACCTTTTTGAAACCAAGAGCTACTTCTTGGGTACTGATTAATGCGAAGGGCTACCAGTTTGATACACACTTAAATAAATTGCCAGAAATAGCCAACTTGCTCAATTTACCTTTAATAAATAAATCAATATATATCAAAAAATTAGTATTTCTGTCTGTCATTCCGTCATACATTTTCTTTTACGGAAGTTTTTTTTGTAGAGAGTAAATGATGAAAAAAAACACTTAATTGAAAGGTTTAAAAGAGGAAAAAACACGAAAAAAACGAAAATTAAATTTTGAAACATAGTTTATCTTCAATTTCAACTCTTTAAAATTCCAAATTCAACCAAAACAAATGAAGAGAAAAACTAGCTAATTCGAATCTTTTTAAAAAAAATTTAAAAAATAATTTATGAAATATCATTAGTAATTTTTCCCGATTAAGATTAATTTTAGAATTTTGATGACATGTTTTAAATAGGTTAAAATCCTATCTGCTATATTTCTAACAAAGACAAGTCATTATTTCTTCTAGATTTTCCAGAACTAAAATTTTAAAAGAAATTCAAAAGACTTTGAAATAAGATTTCAATTTGATTGTACAGATTTTCTAGATTTGCCGGTATAATTTTTTTGAATTTTAAATCATAATAATTTTTAAGAAATATTTCACAAATATTTTTCATCGAAAAAACAGAAGCTAAAACGAAGAATTAAATTAAAACATTTTTATTCTTTACAATAAAAAAAAAATACTTGAACATTGATTTAAATTGTCAGGAAAGAAGAGGAAGGAATTTAAAAAGTAAAAAGGTATATGTGTTTAAAAATCCTAAAATCATTTTTAAGGTTGTATTTTTTGCTCTAAAATTATCTTTCTGAAAGTTATAAGAAGCAAAGTAAAAAAATGAATGAATGTATTTAAACAAGTGAAGACCAAGTCTTTAAAATATTTTGGGGATTTTCAAATTCTATTTGAGTTTTGTCTCTCTTAGAATTAAAAATTTCGAGCAAAGCGAGACCAGCTTGCTAGTAAATAAATACAATTTAAAAAATTAAGGTATCTCACTGGTAAGTGCTGCTATTTGGGCTATTTTTAGAACAGGCCAGCGGGCGTCTCATCTGGTCCTTACGGGCTACCTGGTACCCGCGGGCACCGCGTTGGTGACACCTGCTTTAGACCTTCTCAAAGAAGTTTGATATCGTCCCCTTTGTTACAATTGACATATTTTGTTTGATTGATTGATTGATTGAAACTTTTATTAGTGCATTGCACAGAACAGTACATATTCCGTTCAATTGACCACTAAATGGTAACACCCGAATAATTGTTTCAACTTGTTTAAGTCGGGGTCCACTTAAACCAATTCATGGTATCATTAATTGTGTTGGAACCATGACTCGTGTCAATCCACCTAGCGAAAAAGCTCTCCAAGGTGTGAACGCACATTTTCAATTGCAGTATAATTAACAGACTGAATCTGTTGCAGACGCTCATTTTGAAAATGAAAATAGCCATGGTTAAGCAAGCCACTTATTTCATTCTTCTGCGGATAAGGACTGGATCAACATAGAAAAACATATGTTAATGAATTTGGACATTGATGTGGGGAGTTTATATTATATTAAGAAAATACCTAACAAATTGAGGCAGAGCCCAATAGAAGCCACCTTTAACATTCTAAAACTGTGTCAGAAAATACAAGGAATCAACCCAAAGACATCTGTAAATCAACCGCTTTGGTACAATCCTAATATCATATTTCATAAAAATGTGGTTAAATGGACAACATGGAAAGACAGAGGTATTACTAAACCTCATCATATTATTAATAAAAACTCTTTTAAACCGTTCAATGATTTAGTTGATCAATATAATGTACCCAGAAACCATTTTTAAAAATGTTATCTCTTTAAAACACTCTGTAAATAAATGCATATGTCTTTTAATCAAGATACATTTAAGAAATTAATAAAACTATTTTATGGAATAATAAATGAACACCACACTAGAAATGCAAATGATGCATGTGTTCGGAAATGGATGTCGGACTCAGCCCTGTCTTGGTTTAACTCTTATCTTACTGATAGGATGCAGTGCGTCTCCCATAACAGTGTGACCTCGGACTATGTTAAGGTAACGTGTGGAGTTCCCCAGGGTTCGGTCCTTCGCCCTGTACTCTTCAGCATCTACATGCTGCCGCTGGGTGACGTCATACGCAAATACGGTATTAGCTTTCACTGCTATGCTGATGACACCCAACTCTACATGCCCCTAAAGCTGACCAACACGCTGGACTGTATTCAGTTGGAGGCGTGTCTTAATGAAATTAAACAATGGATGTCCGCTAACTTTTTGCAACTTAACGCCAAAAAAAACGGAAATGCTGATTATCGGTCCTGCTAGACACCGACCTCTATTTAATAATACAACTTTAACATTTGACAACCAAATAATAAAACAAGGTGACTCGGTAAAAAATCTGGGTATTATCTTCGACCCAACTCTCTCCTTTGAGTCACACATTAAAAGAGTTACCAAAACGGCCTTCTTTCATCTCCGTAATATCGCTAAAATTCGCTCCATTTTGCCCACTAAAGACGCCGAGATCATTATTCATGCGTTTGTTACGTCTCGTCTCGATTACTGTAACGTATTATTTTCGGGTCTCCCCATGTCTAGCACTAAAAGATTACAGTTGGTACAAAATGCGGCTGCTAGACTTTTGACAAGAACAAGAAAGTTTGATCACATTACGCCTGTACTGGCTCACCTGCACTGGCTTCCTGTGCACTTAAGATGTGACTTTAAGGTTTTACTAATTACGTATAAAATACTACACGATCTAGCTCCAGCCTATCTTGCCGATTGTATTGTACCATATGTCCCGGCAAGAAATCTGCGTTCAAAAGACTCCTGCTTATTAGTGATTCCTAGAGCCCAAAAAAAGTCTGCGGGCTATAGAGCGTTTTCCGTTCGGGCTCCAGTACTCTGGAATGCCCTCCCGGTAACAGTTCGAGATGCTACCTCAGTAGAAGCATTTAAGTCTCACCTTAAAACTCATCTGTATACTCTAGCCTTTAAATAGACCTCCTTTTTAGACCAGTTGATCTGCCACTTCTTTTCTTTCTCCTATGTCCCCCCCTCCCTTGTGGAGGGGGTCCGGTCCGATGACCGTGGATGAAGTACTGGCTGTCCAGAGTCGAGACCCAGGATGGACCGCTCGTCGGGACCCAGGATGGACCGCTCGTCGGGACCCAGTATGGACCGCTCGCCTGTATCGGTTGGGGACATCTCTACGCTGCTGATCTGCCTCCGCTTGAGATGGTCTCCTGTGGACGGGACTCTCGCTGCTGTCTTGGATCCGCTTGAACTGAACTCTCGCGGCTGTGTTGGAGCCACTATGGATTGAACTTTCACAGTATCATGTTAGACCCGCTCGACATCCATTGCTTTCGGTCCCCTAGAGGGGGGGGGGGGGTTGCCCACATCTGAGGTCCTCTCCAAGGTTTCTCATAGTCAGCATTGTCACTGGCGTCCCACTGGAAGTGAATTCTCCCTGCCCACTGGGTGTGAGTTTTCCTTGCCCTTTTGTGGGTTCTTCCGAGGATGTTGTAGTCGTAATGATTTGTGCAGTCCTTTGAGACATTTGCGATTTGGGGCTATATAAATAAACATTGATTGATTGAAACATTCTAGATGAAAGAGCCATATCATAGAATGATATTTGGAAAAATGCCAAAAAGCCCTTCAAAAACATTAAAGATAAGCTGACTCGATTTAATATATTGAATAGATTGTATTTTACATCTTCTCAGCTGTTTAAAATTAGTGTAGTAGATAGCAAGTTATGTACGAAGTGTCGGGCAGCTGAGGGAACTCGTGTTCATTTATTGTGGGAATGTCAGAGAATAAAAGAGTTATGGTTGAAAACAACAAAAGAAGCAAACATCCCAATAACATTGCAAACTTGTATTCTTGGGGATCTCCAATTTAGTAACGTGTCATCAAAGAGTAAAAATGCATTTCTTTCAATATGCATAATAACAAAATGGGTAATATGAAAAAAATGGATAAATGTTGATAGTCTAACTCATACTGACGGGTGTACACAAGCTATGGAGATCATATCAGTAGAAAAAACTGCATTTAGTTTAGATAATATTGAGTCATATATTGGAATATGGGATCCATCAATCATCCATCCATCATCTTCCGCTTATCCGAGGTCGGGTCGCGGGGGCAACAGCCTAAGCAGGGAAACCCAGACTTCCCTCTCCCCAGCCACTTCGTCTAGCTCTTCCCGGGGGATCCCGAGGCGTTCCCAGGCCAGCCGGGAGACATAGTCTTCCCAACGTGTCCTAGGTCTTCCCCGTGGCCTCCTACCGGTTGGACGTGCCCTAAACACCTCCCTAGGGAGGCGTTCGGGTGGCATCCTGACCAGATGCCCGAACCACCTCATCTGGCTCCTCTCGATGTGAAGGATCCATTATTGAAATTTGTTTTAGGTAAATGAACCAAAATATGACTTATTGTATCTTTGTGTAGAATGTTGGACACGGTGTGTTGTCGGGCTTATGAGATGCATTGTTAAATTTTTGAAATAAATTTTTGTACTAACGTTTTTAATGATGATATCAATCGGGGATTTTTGGTCACTGCTATTTTGAAATTGTTAATAATATTGATGATGTTCATTTTTGTTTCACTACTTGTAGATTGTACCGTGTCATGTGTGTGTGTCCTCAATGGCTCTGTTTATTGCTATTCTGAATGTTACTGGGTCGGGTTTGGAATTTGATTGCATTATTATGTATTGTTTTGTTGGATCGATTATAAATTAATAAAAAAAAATAAACAGGGTGATTTCATGTTCATTTCCTCAGAATTGCAGGACTCCATCACTAACAATGAAACGGTTACTGAGTTCCACAGTTTATATTTGTTACGTTGGGAACGTATGCCTGCGATGGTTGTGTTCCCGCCAAAGCAGAAGAGCTGTGAACAGGGAAGAGTCAAAAAGTACAAAAACTCTGGACGCTAAACAAGCGTGGAACAAAAAAAAAACAAAAAAAACATGTCACCAAGGGTGAACAGCAAGGTGGTCTATAAGCAAGGAAAACACTTAAACGTGATGAGAAACAGGAAGTAACGTAAATGTTGCGAAAGCGAGCATTGACCCAGCAACTCCTGCTGGGTGACTGAGAACTATAAAAGGGGAGTGATTAACCGAAACACCTGGTAGTGTTCCCACCAGGTGTTTTGGTTAATCATGTCTAAACAATGGCAGGAGTGGAGAATTAGTGTCCATGGAAACCAACAGTAAATGAAAGGAAAGAGGGTGCAGCAAGGAAACAAGATAGCAAACATAAATCATGGCAACGGATCATGAGAATATTCTTGATTTCGTTTAGTGTTTCCTAAAGCCATGAAGTTGCCCTTTGAATTGACTATAGTTATATGTCTTGTCTTTCATCAATCAATCAATCAATCAATGTTTATTTATATAGCCCTAAATCACAAATGTCTCAAAGGACTGTACAAACCACTACGACATCCTCGGAAGAAGCCACATAAGGGCAAGGAAAACTCACACAGACAGACAGCAACGAGAGTCCCGTCCACAGGAAACCATCCCAAGCGGAGTCGGATCAGTAGCGTAGAGATGTCCCCAACCGATACAGAGGCGAGCGGTCCATCCTGGGTCCCGACTGAACAGCCTGTACTTCATCCATGGCCATCGGACCGGACCCCCTCCACAAGGGAGGGAGGGACAGAGGAGAAAAAGAAGAGAAGCGGCAGATCAACTGGTCTAAAAAGGAGGTCTATTTAAAGGCTAGAGCAGGGGTGCCCATTACGTCGATCGCGAGCTACCAGTCGACCGCGGGGGGTGTGTCAGTCGATCTCCAGCCAGGCTTTTAAAAAAATAGACCTAAAAATTAGTGATCATCAATCTTCACCAAGACGTCACTTAAATGACATTCACGGTACCGGAGGGTCTTGTGAGATGACGCTGGCTGCTGCAAGATCATTATCATTAAAATATGACCGAGAGGAAGGCGAGAAACACTTTTTATTTCAACAGACTCTCGCGCCGTACCTTCCGTCAAAACTCTAAAGGCCGACTGCACATTTCCTATCTTCACAATAAAAGCCCTGCTTCATGCTGCCTGCGCTAACTAAATACAGAGTCTCGGAAAACTGGCGTGCACAAGCGATCCCTCAGAAAGCTGGCGTGCACATCACTTGTGCACGCCAGCTTTCCGAGACTCTTATTTTGTTAGCGCAGGCAGCATGAAGCAGGGCTTTTATTGTGAAGATAGGAAATGTGCAGTCGGCCTTTAGAGTTTTGACGGAAGGGACGGCGCGAAAGTCTGTTGAAATAAAAAGTGTTTCTCGCCTTCCTCTCTGTCATTTTTTCATAATAATGAACTGGCAGCAGCCAGCGTCATCTCACAAGACCCTCGGGTGCCGTGAATGTCAATCAAGCAAGCTACGGAATTTGCCGCCAATGTTTTTCTTGTAAAGTGTATGGAAGCTGGATGAATTAGATGCCAAAAACCAACCACTTTCATGTGGTATTGTACAGAAAGGACAACTTTTTTTCTCCTCCATTTGAAAATGTGGGCGTTATCATCATTACTGTCTGATTCCAATCAATGCAAGTCAATATGTAGCCTGTATGTCACTTAAGTAAAGCACTGTACAAGTATTAAGTAAACAATGAATTATATAACTGGGCTAGATCAGAAGAAACTAAATTCAGCTCTAGGAATGGAGAATAATGAAGACTGAACACAGGATTTAAGTTTAAATGGTACCAAATTATATTAAAGAATTACAGGAAAAATAAACAACAAAAAGACATGTAAATGCGAATGGCCATTCACATTTTCAACATAAATTACAGAACGTTCAATATTTACAATGTGATACAGTACTTGATTCAGTCCTTGTTTTTACCAAGAATGGTATAGGCGCAACACGACAGTTCATTAAACGACCTCGCAAAGTTATTGTGGTGGCAGTGTCCAGAGGGGTTTTAATGAAGGTAACGGGTAAATGTGAAAGTTCAGGGAGGACAGAAATGAACTTGTTGCCTTATGAAAAACCAAAGGGAAAAAACAGAGCGGCTGCTGAGGAGCCTCCTACCCGCCCGGCTCGGTTGGGTGGATTCAGTTCGGTTGGTTCGGTTCCAGGCATAAAGCTTCAGACTGTAGTTCAGGCTCTAGCTCGCCGTCCAACATGTCCTGTACAACAAGGGCAGGACCAGTCAATTTTCCAGTGCGCGCACACAAAATAAATTCAGATACTAAATACTAAATAATACTACTGTATTCAAATAGCAAGCATATTTCTTAGGAGGGTCCACCACAGATTCCCCAGGCACTGCTTCCTCATAGGAAGACGTGTTGGTGGGATTGAGGAGGTCTTCGAAGTATTCCTTCCACCTATCCACAACATCCGCAGTTGAGGTCAGCAGAACACCATCCGCACCATACACGGTGTTGATAGTGCACTGCTTCCCCCTCCTGGGGCTGAGGTCGCTGAGGTAGTTAAAAAGCTCCTCGGTGGCAAGGCCCCAGGGGTGGACAAGATCCGCCCGGAGTTCCTTAAGGCTCTGGATGCTGTGGGGCTGTCTTGGTTGACAAGACTTTGCAGCATCGCGTGGACATCGGGGGCGGTACCTCTGGATTGGCAGACCGGGGTGGTGGTCCCTCTCTTTAAGAAGGGGGACCGGAGGGTGTGTTCCAACTATCGTGGGATCACACTCCTCAGCCTTCCCGGTAAGGTTTATTCAGGTGTACTGGAGAGGAGGCTACGTCGGATAGTCGAACCTCGGATTCAGGAGGAACAGTGTGGTTTTCATCCTGGTCGTGGAACTGTGGACCAGCTCTATACTCTCGGCAGGGTCCTTGAGGGTGCATGGGAGTTTGCCCAACCAGTCTACATGTGCTTTGTGGACTTGGAGAAGGCATTCGACCGTGTCCCCCGGGAAGTCCCGTGGGGAGTGCTCAGAGAGTATGGGGTATCGGACTGTCTTATTGTGGCGGTCCGCTCCCTGTATGATCAGTGCCAGAGCTTGGTCCGCATTGCCGGCAGTAAGTCGAACACATTTCCAGTGAGGGTTGGACTCCGCCAAGGCTGTCCTTTGTCACCGATTCTGTTCATAACTTTTATGGACAGAATTTCTAGGCGCAGTCAAGGCGTTGAGGGGTTCCGGTTTGGTAGCCGCAGGATTAGATTTCTGCTTTTTGCAGATGATGTGGTCCTGATGGCTTCATCTGACCGGGATCTTCAGCTCTCGCTGGATCGGTTCGCAGCAGAGTGTGAAGCGACCGGAATGAGAATCAGCACCTCGTAGTCCGAGTCCATGGTTCTCGCCCGGAAAAGGTTGGAATGCCATCTCCAGGTTGGGGAGGAGACCCTGCCCCAAGTGGAGGAGTTCAAGTACCTAGGAGTCTTGTTCACGAGTGGGGGAAGAGTGGATCGTGAGATCGACAGGTGGATTGGTGCGGCGTCTTCAGTAATGCGGACGTTGTACCGATCCGTTGTGGTGAAGAAGGAGCTGAGCCGGAAGGCAAAGCTCTCAATTTACCGGTCGATCTACGTTCCCATCCTCACCTATGGTCATGAGCTTTGGGTCATGACCGAAAGGATAAGATCCCGGGTACAAGCGGCCGAAATGAGTTTCCTCCGCCGTGTGGCGGGGCTCTCCCTTAGAGATAGGGTGAGAAGCTCTGCCATCCGGGAGGAACTCAAAGTAAAGCCGCTGCTCCTTCACATCGAGAGGAGCCAGATGAGGTGGTTCGGGCATCTGGTCAGGATGCCACCCGAACGCCTCCCTAGGGAGGTGTTTAGGGCACGTCCAACCGGTAGGAGGCCACGGGGAAGACCCAGGACACGTTGGGAAGACTATGTCTCCCGGCTGGCCTGGGAACGCCTCGGGATCCCCCTGGAAGAGCTAGACGAAGTGGCTGGGGAGAGGGAAGTCTGGGCTTCCCTGCTTAGGCTGTTGCCCCCGCGACCCGACCTCGGATAAGCGGAAGATGATGGATGGCATATTTCTTAATATTGTACAATAATTCATGAATCCAATTAGAATAAATAATATAATAATTTTTATATCAAAATATTAATTCTCTAATATCAAAATCTACCAATTGCAACCACAAATAAAGTGCATAGCAGACAGTGGTTCACTGGACTGCATCATAAAATGCATTGGATGCATAGCATTGACAAGCATCAAACAATTAACACAACCCAGAAACAAAATCAGACAATTGTTGAGAGTGCTAACGTTTCATTCAGTTGACCACATTCAAAGAAACAGGCATATAAGTAGATGCTAACAGCTCCATTCAAAATGAATGTAGCGGCTAAGCTACACAGATGCAACTCACCAATTCCGCAGATAAATCACACTTAAACACTCTCGCACGACGACCCACGGCTTCAGTAGTTGGCTCCTGTAGTTCGACATTATTACATTTCAGTAAAAAAGCTTAGTTAGTAATTAGTGTCAAAAGCGAGTCACAATCAAGCAGCAACGTCCCTCTCGCTCTTCCTGGAAGCAGCCCACTACTGGATTTTATGCTTCCCGCAATAGGTCACGTGACCGCGTGACGCAATGACGCACGCAAAGACACGAAAATAAATAGGATATTTAATTGGGATTTGAAAGGTTATTTAAATAGAAAGGATATTTAAGTAAAAATGATATTTAAATAGAAAGATATCTAATTAGAAATAATATTCAATGGGGTTTTGAGAGGATATTTAAATACAATTATTTAAATAGGAAGATTTAATTACAAAGAATATTCAATGGGGTTTTAAAAGGATATTTAAATGAGGATATTTAATGGGGTTTTGTCACCCAGGTTACATCAGAATCAGGTAATACACCAACTTATATTCTTGTCTTCGTGAAAGAAAGACATCTATATGTGTTACACATGCTTGTATTATCATTAAACACATTTAACTTGTTTACAAAAAGGTCTCTTTCATAAATAAATAAATATAAATGATATATATAAATGAGGTAGATCCCCTCGAGTTGGTCAATTGAAAAGTAGCTCGCCTGCAGAAAAAGTGTGGGCACCCCTTGGCTAGAGTATACAAATGAGTTTTAAGGTGAGACTTAAATGCTTCTATCAATCAATCAATCAATCAATCAATGTTTATTTATACAGCCCCAAATCACAAATGTCTCAAAGGACTGCACAAATCATTACGACTACAACATCCTCGGAAGAACCCACAAAAGGGCAAGGAAAACTCACACCCAGTGGGCAGAGAGAATTCACATCCAGTGACAATGCTGACTATGAGAAACCTTGGAGAGGACCTCAGATGTGGGCAACCCCCCCTCTAGGGGACCGAAAGCAATGGATGTCAAGCGGGTCTAACATGATACTGTGAAAGTTCAATCCATAGTGGCTCCAACACAGCCGCGAGAGTTCAGTTCAAGCGGATCCAAGACAGCAGCGAGAGTCCCGTCCACAGGAAACCATCTCAAGCGGAGGCGGATCAGCAGCGTAGAGATGTCCCCAACCGATACAGGCGAGGTGGCATCTCAAATCTTTTTTTTTCTTTCTACAACATTAAAACAATTAAATAAACATCCAAGTCAGGTGATTCCCTCATTTCTGCCAAGGGTTTTAAAAACATAGATACCAGGATTTTTCCTTCAGCAAAAAGTACTGCGACAGATGGATAACCGCAAAATCAATGATCCCAAAAAAGAGGAAAAAAAATGATCAAAGAAGTCTGGTAGCAACACACAGGAACTCACACAACAGGCAGAGACAATGTTTAAACAGCTGCTCCAATGCCAAAGTTACTGGTAATCCAATCCAATCCAATCCACTTTATTTATATAGCACATTTAAACAACAATGTTTCCAAAGTGCTGCACAGCCATGTTATAAACAATATTATATTCCACAAATGACTGAATAAAAACAAAAAATTAATAAATATAAAAACAATATAAAACAGTTCGAGATGCCACCTCAGTAGAAGCATTTAAGTCTCACCTTAAAACTCATTTGTATACTCTAGCCTTTAAATAGACTCCCTTTTTAGACCAGTTGATCTGCCGTTTCTTTTCTTTTTCTTCTATGTCCCACTCTCCCTTGTGGAGGGGGTCCGGTCCGATCCGGTGGCCATGTACTTCTCGCCTGTGTATCGGCTGGGGACATCTCTGCGATGCTGATCCGCCTCCGCTTGGGATGGTTTCCTGCTGGCTCCGCTGTGAACGGGACTCTCGCTGCTGTGTTGGATCCGCTTTGGACTGGACTCTCGCGACTGTGTTGGATCCATTGTGGATTGAACTTTCACAGTATCATGTTAGACCCGCTCGACATCCATTGCCTTCCTCCTCTCCAAGGTTCTCATAGTCATCATTGTCACCGACGTCCCACTGGGTCATTATTGTCACCGATGTCCCACTGGGTGTGAGTTTTCCTTGCCCTTATGTGGGCCTACCGAGGATGTCGTGGTGGTTTGTGCAGCCCTTTGAGACACTAGTGATTTAGGGCTATATAAGTAAACATTGATTGATTGAAATAAGATTAAAAACAATTTTAATGGGTAAAAGCAATTAAAACAGTAAAATAGACATCAAAATGTATAAAAAAACCCACAGAGGACAACAGAGGACAGAGGACCACACATCTCACGTAGTGTTAAAAGCCCAAAGAATAAAAGTGGGTCTTAAGACTAGACTTAAAACACTCCACTGTGGAAGCAGTTTGAACATGGAGGGGCAGAGTGTTCCAGAGCTTCTCTGTGGAGCAGTTTCAAAAACACCATGAAGAACACAATCAATTCAAAGTTGAATTTCATTATAGATACACTGAGATTTAGTCCAAGCAACAGCCCATCTAGTATTGAACAAAAATTAAACAAAGCATAAATAAAAACTATTGTATGTATGAACCACCTGGTGTGAAAAGGGAAAAAGAAAAAGAAGCACATGGGACTGTACTTTAGAGCGTAGGGTGAAGCTCTAACTGAGTGTACAGCCCAATACTTCTCTCCTCATGAGCAAAACTCAAATCTGTTTCTGCTTGATTCCTTCTTTTTGTATTGGGTAATAGATAGTTCGGTGTTTGAACCTGACAAACTAACAGCTAATAATAACTCAGTGTTTCGTAAAAAAAAAAAAAAAAAAAAACATTGAAAAAAAAATACTGGCATACACACTCTTTGTATAAGTGTTTTATTAACAGGCAGATAGTGGCTAATTATAAACCTCCTCTTCTTTATATGATCTTGGCTGCTACTTAATGACTTATATTTTCTTTAGTACATGATTGCCTTTAGGAACAGACGACAAATAGCTTAGTGTCACACCTGAGGACGATAACCATTCCCTTGTTCCTGGTAACTGAAACCATACATAAAAACAAATCACCCACCAAACTACGCCCACCTGATTAGTGTCCTCATCATTTAAGTGCTTTACTTCATTCAGTCTTAAAGGGGAACATTATCACAATTTCAGAAGTGTTAAAACCAATAAAAATCAGTTCCCAGTGGCTTATTTTATTTTTCGAATTTTTTTCCAAAATTTTACCCATCATGGAATATCCCGAAAAAAGGCTTTAAAGTGCCTGATTTTCGCTATCTGTAAATCCACCCATCCATTTTCCTGTGACGTCACATAGTGACGCCAATACAAACAAACATGGCGGATAGAAGAGCAAGATATAGCGACATTAGCTCGGATTCAGACTCGGATTTCAGCGGCTTAAGCGCTTCAACAGATTACGCATGTATTGAAACGGATGGTTGGAGTGATGAGGCAGATAGCGAAAACAACATTGAAGAAGAAACTAAAGTTATTGAGCGACTAGTTATTGAAGCTATTTTAACCAACGATTGCATCTTTTGACCACTGGAACAACTTAAATCCGTCAATTGGTAAGTGTTTGTTTAGCATTAAATGTGGGTGTAGGGAAAGACTGGATGCAAATATAGCTAGAAATGTACATACAGCTAGCCTAAATAGCATGTTAGCATCGATTAGCTGGCAGTCATGCCGTGACCAAATATGTCTGATTAGCACATAAGTCAATAACATCAACAAAACTCACCTTTGTGATTTTGTTGACTTTATCGTTATATATGCATCTGCTTTGAGTGTCGCAGGATATCCACACATCTCTGTCGTAGCATCGCTATCGTCGGTAAAATGTGCAGAACAAACGAGGGACTTTCGCATCTTTTGACCACTGGTTCAACTTGAATCTGTCGATTGGTATGTGTTTGTTTGGCATTAAATGTGGGTGGAGGGAAAGGCTGGATGCAAATATAGCTAGAAATGTACATACAGCTAGCCTAAATAGCATGTTAGCATCGATTAGCTGGCAGTCATGCCGTGACCAAATATGTCTGATTAGCACATAAGTCAATAACATCAACAAAACTCACCTTTGTGATTTTGTTGACTTTATCATTATATATGCATCTGCTTTGAGTGTCGCAGGATATCCCCACATCTCTGTCGTAGCATCGCTATCGTCGGTAAAATGTGCGGAACAAACGAGGGACTTTCGCATCTTTTGACCACTGGTTCAACTTGAATCCGTCGATTGGTATGTGTTTGTTTGGCATTAAATGTGGGTGGAGGGAAAGGCTGGATGCAAATATAGCTACAAATGAGGCATAACGATGCAATATGTACATACAGCTAGCCTAAACGACGCACACTCCACGTTAGTCAACTTGAATCCGTCGATTGGTATGTGTTTGTTTGGCATTATATGTGGGTGGAGGGAAAGGCTGGATGCAAATACAGCTACAAATGAGGCATAACGATGCAATATGTACATACAGCTAGCCTAAACGACGCACAGTCCACGTTAGTCAACTTGAATCCGTCGATTGGTATGTGTTTGTTTGGCATTAAATGTGGGTGGAGGGAAAGGCTGGATGCAAATACAGCTACAAATGAGGCATAACGATGCAATATGTACATACAGCTAGCTTAAACGACGCACACTCCACGTTAGTCAACTTGAATCCGTCGATTGGTATGTGTTTGTTTGGCATTAAATGTGGGTGGAGGGAAAGGCTGGATGCAAATATAGCTACAAATGAGGCATGACGATGCAATATGTACATACAGCTAGCCTAAACGATGCACACTCCACGTTAGTCAACTTGAATCCGTCGATTGGTATGTGTTTGTTTGGCATTAAATGTGGGTGGAGGGAAAGGCTGGATGCAAATATAGCCACAAATGAGGCATAACGATGCAATATGTACATACAGCTAGCCTAAACGATGCACACTCCACGTTAGTCAACTTGAATCCGTCGATTGGTATGTGTTTGTTTGGCATTAAATGTGGGTGGAGGGAAAAGCTGGATGCAAATATAGCTACAAATGAGGCATAACGATGCAATATGTACATACAGCTAGCCTAAACGACGCACACTCCACGTTAGTCAACTTAAATCCATCGATTGGTATGTGTTTGTTTGGCATTAAATGTGGGTGGAGGGAAAGGCTGGATGCAAATATAGCTACAAATGAGGCATAACGATGCAATATGTACATACAGCTAGCCTAAACGACGCACACTCCACGTTAGTCAACTTGAATCAGTCGATTGGTATGTGTTTGTTTGGCATTAAATGTGGGTGGAGGGAAAGGCTGTATGCAAATACAGCTACAAATGAGGCATAACGATGCAATATGTACATACAGATAGCCTGAATGACGCACACTCCACGTTAGTCAACTTGAATCTGCCGATTGGTATGTGTTTGTTTGGCAATAAATGTGGGTGGAGGGAAAGGCTGGATGCAAATATAGCTACAAATGAGGCATAACGATGCAATATGTACATACAGCTACCCTAAACGATGCACACTCCACGTTAGTCAACTTGAATCCGTCGATTGGTATGTGTTTGTTTGGCATTAAATGTGGGTGGAGGGAAAGGCTGTATGCAAATACAGCTACAAATGAGGCATAACGATGCAATATGTACATACAGCTAGCCTGAACAACGCACACTCCACGTTAGTCAACTTAAATCCGTCGATTGGTATGTGTTTGTTTGGCATTAAATGTGGGTGGAGGGAAAGGCTGGATGCAAATATAGCTACAAATGAGGCATAACGATGCAATATGTACATACAGCTAGCCTAAACGATGCACACTCCACGTTAGTCAACTTGAATCCGTCGATTGGTATGTGTTTGTTTGGCATTAAATGTGGGTGGAGGGAAAGGCTGGATGCAAATATAGCTACAAATGAGGCATAACGATGCAATATGTACATACAGCTAGCCTAAACGATGCACACTCCACGTTAGTCAACTTGAATCCGTCGATTGGTATGTGTTTGTTTGGCATCAAATGTGGGTGGAGGGAAAGGCTGGATGCAAATATAGCTACAAATGAGGCATAACGATGCAATATGTACATACAGCTAGCCTAAACGACGCACACTCCACGTTAGTCAACTTTAATCCGTCGATTGGTATGCGTTTGTTTGGCATTAAATGTGGGTGGAGGGAAAGGCTGGATGCAAATATAGCTACAAATGAGGCATAACGATGTAATATGTACATACAGCTAGCCTAAACGATGCACACTCCACGTCAGTCAACTTGAATCCGTCGATTGGTATGTGTTTGTTTGGCATTAAATGTGGGTGGAGGGAAAGGCTGGATGCAAATATAGCTACAAATGAGGCATAACGATGCAATATGTACATACAGCTAGCCTAAACGACGCACACTCCACGTTAGTCAACTTTAATCCGTCGATTGGTATGTGTTTGTTTGGCATTAAATGTGGGTGGAGGGAAAGGCTAGATGCAAATACAGCTACAAATGAGGCATAACGATGCAATATGTACATACAGCTAGCCTAAACGATGCACACTCCACGTCAGTCAACTTGAATCCGTCGATTGGTATGTGTTTGTTTGGCATTAAATGTGGGTGGAGGGAAAGGCTGGATGCAAATATAGCTACAAATGAGGCATAACGATGCAATATGTACATACAGCTAGCCTAAACGACACACACTCCACGTTAGTCAACTTGAATCCGTCGATTGGTATGTGTTTGTTTGGCATTAAATGTGTGTGGAGGGAAAGGCTGGATGCAAATACAGCTACAAATGAGGCATAACGATGCAATATGTACATACAGCTAGCCTAAACGACGCACACTCCACGTTAGTCAACTTGAATCCGTCGATTGGTATGTGTTTGTTTGGCATTAAATGTGGGTGGAGGGAAAGGCTGGATGCAAATATAGCTACAAATGAGGCATAACGATGCAATATGTACATACAGCTAGCCTAAACGACGCACACTCCACGTTAGTCAACTTGAATCCGTCGATTGGTATGTGTTTGTTTGGCATTAAATGTGGGTGGAGGGAAAGGCTGGATGCAAATACAGCTACAAATGAGGCATAACGATGCAATATGTACATACAGCTAGCCTAAACGACGCACACTCCACGTTAGTCAACTTGAATCCGTCGATTGGTATGTGTTTGTTTGGCATTAAATGTGGGTGGAGGGAAAGGCTGGATGCAAATATAGCTACAAATGAGGCATGACGATGCAATATGTACATACAGCTAGCCTAAACGACGCACACTCCACGTTAGTCAACTTGAATCCGTCGATTGGTATGTGTTTGTTTGGCATTAAATGTGGGTGGAGGGAAAGGCTGGATGCAAATATAGCTACAAATGAGGCATAACGATGCAATATGTACATACAGCTAGCCTAAACGACGCACACTCCACGTTAGTCAACTTGAATCCGTCGATTGGTATGTGTTTGTTTGGCATTATATGTGGGTGGAGGGAAAGGCTGGATGCAAATATAGCTACAAATGAGGCATAACGATGCAATATGTACATACAGCTAGCCTAAACGACGCACACTCAACGTTAGTCAACTTGAATCAGTCGATTGGTATGTGTTTGTTTGGCATTAAATGTGGGTGGAGGGAAAGGCTGGATGCAAACAGCGCTACAAATGAGGCATAACGATGCAATATGTACATACAGCTAGCCTAAACGACGCACACTCAACGTTAGTCAACTTGAATCCGTCGATTGGTATGTGTTTGTTTGGCATTAAATGTGGGTGGAGGGAAAGGCTGGATGCAAATACAGCTACAAATGAGGCATAACGATGCAATATGTACATACAGCTAGCCTAAACGATGCACACTCCACGTTAGTCAACTTTAATCCGTCCCTGATCGTGTTGTTACACCCTCCGACAACATGATGTCTCCAAGATACGGAAAACAGTCGAAAAAACGTAAGATAACAGAGCTGATTTGACTTGGTGCGTGTAATGTGTTTGAGAAAATGTCGGATTGCTTCATGTTGTGACGTCACGGGTGAAAGGTCATCGCTCCGACAGCGAACAATTGAAAGGCGTTTAAATCGCCAAATTCACCCTTTTAGAGTTCGAAAATGGGTTAAAAAAAACATATGGTCTTTTTTCTGCAACTTCAAGGTATATATTGAGGCTTACATAGGTCTGGTGATAATGTTCCCCTTTAAAAATGTTAACACTTCGCCATCTTCATGTCTCTGTCCACCAGCTCTGGTGTGACACTCTCATCTTCTCCCACGTCTTCGGTGACAACCCTGCCAATCAGCTGGAAGATGTCCTCAGCAGCTACACCCATGGGCTCGGCCGCCTTCACCGCCAACATGTCCAGGGTGAGGACAGTTCCTCTGGGGATCTTCAGCTTGGCCACCACAGACTTTCCCAGCTTGAGAAAAAGAAAAAAAAGTCATTAATTTTTCGACTTGACTTGTGATTTTTTTCAGATCTTGATGCATAAAAAATGATGTACATAACAAAATATCCGTTCCTGTGTCAAACTATGGCCACCAGAAAGGGAAATATTTGACTGATTAAGCTTGTACAGAAAGTTAATGAGGCAATTTGTGCGAATTCTGTAGATCTGGATCTTTGTCCTTCGTTACGTCAATAGACATAAAAGGTGCATTAAACTTGTCGTTTATTTCTACTATTTCATTTTGTTGTGGTATCGTTTTTCCGCGTGAATAAAATGTCCGGTAAACTTTGAAGGTTTGAAGCTGACACTGCATGTACCAACTTGAATTTTAGCCGCTGTTTCTCAAGCCGATATCAATCAATCAATGTTTATTTTATACAGCCCTAAATCACAAGTGTCTCAAAGGGCTGCACAAGCCACCACGACATCCTCGGTTCGGATCCCACATAAGGGCAAGGCCAAAATCAACCCGGTGGGATGACAATGAAAAACCTTGGAGAGGACCGCAGATGTGGGTGACCCCCCCCCCCCAATGGACGTCAAGTGGATCTAGCATAATATTGTGAAAGTCCAGTCCACAGTGGATCTAACATAATAGTCTACCTCAAAGAACTGCTCACTCCGCTCCAAACAGGCTGACCTCCTCCAACCTCCAAGGACAAAGCTGCGAACTATGGGAGACCGGGCTTTCTGTGGAACGCTCTCCCTGACCACCTGAGGGCGCCTCTGACTGTGGATACTTTTAAAAAAGACTTAAAAAGCCTTTTTATAGATATGCATGTTGGTTCTAGCTATTGGGCTGTTTCTGGTTTTGTATTTGATTTGTCTGTATTATCTTTTTATTATTGTTATTACAATTTTTTTCACACTGTGGCACTTTGAGGTTGTTTGCTCAACGTAAAGTGCTTTTTTACCAATAAAATCTATTATTATTATTATATAATAACAATAGTGAGAATCCAGTCCATAGTGGGGCCAGCAGGGGACCATCCCAAGCGGAGACAGGTCAGCAGCAACTGATGCACAGGCAAGCGTGTCCCGACTCTTGACAATCAGCACTTCATCCATGGCCACCCCCTCCACGAGGAAGAGGGGGGCAGAGAAGAAAAGAAAAGAAATGGCAGATCAACTGGTCTAAAAAGGGGGGTCTATTTAAAGGCTAGAGCAGGGGTGCCCATTACGTCGATCGCGAGCTACCAGTCGACCGCGGGGGGTGTGTCAGTCGATCTCCAGCCAGGCTTTTAAAAAAAATAGACCTAAAAATTAGTGATCATCAATCTTCACCAAGACGTCACTTAAATGACATTCACGGTACCGGAGGGTCTTGTGAGATGACGCTGGCTGCTGCAAGATCATTATTATGAAAATATGACCGAGAGGAAGGCGAGAAACACTTTTTATTTCAACAGACTCTCGCGCCGTACCTTCCATCAAAACTCTAAAGGCCGACTGCACATTTCCTATCTTCACAATAAAAGCCCTGCTTCATGCTGCCTGCGCTAACTAAATACAGAGTCTCGGAAAACTGGCGTGCACAAGCGATCCCTCAGAAAGCTGGCGTGCACATCACTTGTGCACGCCAGCTTTCCAAGACTCTTATTTTGTTAGCGCAGGCAGCATGAAGCAGGGCTTTTATTGTGAAGATAGGAAATGTGCAGTTGGCCTTTAGAGTTTTGACGGAAGGTACGGCGCGAGAGTCTGTTGAAATAAAAAGTGTTTCTCGCCTTCCTCTCGGTCATATTTTCATAATAATGATCTTGCAGCAGCCAGCGTCATCTCACAAGACCCTCCGGTACCATGAATGTCATTTAAGTGACGTCTTGGTGAAGATTGATGATCACAAATTTTTAGGTCTATTTTTTTTAAAAGCCTGGCTGGAGATCGACTGACACACCCCCCGCGGTCGACTGGTAGCTCGCGATCGACGTAATGGGCACCCCTGCTCTAGCCTTTAAATAGACCCCCCTCTCTGTCATTTTTTCATAATAATGAACTGGCAGCAGCCAGCGTCATCTCACAAGACCCTCGGGTGCCGTGAATGTCAATCAAGCAAGCTACGGAATTTGCCGCCAATGTTTTTCTTGTAAAGTGTATGGAAGCTGGATGAATTAGATGCCAAAAACCAACCACTTTCATGTGGTATTGTACAGAAAGGACAACTTTTTTTCTCCTCCATTTGAAAATGTGGGCGTTATCATCATTACTGTCTGATTCCAATCAATGCAAGTCATCAGAATCAGGTAATACACCAACTTATATTCTTGTCTTCGTGAAAGAAAGACATCTATATGTGTTACACATGCTTGTATTATCATTAAACACATTTAACTTGTTTACAAAAATGTCTCTTTCATAAATAAATAAATAAATATAAATGATATATATAAATGAGGTAGATCCCCTCGAGTTGGTCAATTGAAAAGTAGCTCGCCTGCAGAAAAAGTGTGGGCACCCCTGCTTTAGAGATTTGAAAGTAGTTTGAAAATGAAACGATGCATAACTTAAAAACACACCAATATCGTGACATGTCATTTTTTATGCGGAAAAGGAGTTTTAAACACAGGTTTGAAAAGTTGGAAATGTAGGTTAAGGCCCCTTAAAGGCCTACTGAAACCCACTACTACAGACCACGCATGCCAATACGGCTTTTGTAGTTTACTAAATTGCAATTTTAAATTTCGCGCGAATTATCCTGCTGAAAATGTCGCGGCATGATGACGCGTGCGCGTGACGTCGCGGATTGTAGCGGACATTTTGGTCAAGCACCGATCCCAGCTATAAGTAGTCTGCTTTAATTGCATACTTACACAGTATTCTGGTCATCTGTGTTGCTGAATCTTTTGCAATTTGTTCAATCAATAATGGAGACGTCAAAGAAGAAAGATGTAGGTGGGAAGCATTGTATTGCGGCTGCCTTTAGCAACACGAACACAGCCGGTGTTTTCTTGTTTCCTTGTTTACATTGACGGTGAAGCGTTACTATGGAACAGAGCGGTCAAGCGAACATGGCTCCCGACCACATGTCAACCGGCAGGTTTCGGTGAGAAAATTGTGGTAATAAGTCGGCTCTTACCGTAGACATGAGCGGAGAGCTTGCGTCGTTCGCCTGCAGCTGCGGACTCACTTGCCTCCTCCCACCGGCCGGCCCCGACCGTTGGATACTTCCACCGTGGAGAAAGAAGGTAAAAAAAAATCTCAGCCCGGCCCGACCGGCTGCCTTCTCCTCGTCGAGAAACGTGGCTTCCCTCGAAGTCACTGGCGGTCACCACACCCGTGGCCACACCCCTGATTTTCAGGTTGTACAGGTAAAATCATATAATCTCACTACAAAATTAGTAACACAATAAGCAGATAAGGGATTTTCCAGAATTATGCTAGTAAATGTGTCTAATAACATCTGAATTGCTCCCACTGCCCTTGTCTTTTTTTTTCTTTCTAGTCCTTCACTCTCACTTTCCTCATCCACGAATCTTTCATCCTGGCTCAAATTAAAGGGGAAATCGTCGCTTTCTCGGTCCGAATCGCTCTCGCTGCTGGTGGCCATGATTGTAAACAATGTTCTGATGTGAGGAGCTCTACAACCCGTGATGTCACGCGCGCATCGTCTGCTAGGCTTTTTTACTAGCGACCAAAAGTTGCGAACTTTATCGTCGATGTTCTCTACTAAATCCTTTCAGCAAAAATATGGCAATATCGTGAAATGATCAAGTATGACACATAGAATGGACCTGCTATCCCCGTTTGAATAAGAAAATCTCATTTCAGTAGGCCTTTAAGTGAATTTGTGTACATACAGTATATTTGAACCTGAATGGACAATGGATCAAACCTATTCATGTATCAGCATTTGCAGCCACACACACATTTACTCTCTGTGAAGCACCAGTTCTATTGGCAGCAAAACAGGCACAGAGCATAATAGTACTACCACCATGCTTAACGGTAGGCTTGGTGTTCCTGGGATTAAAGGCCTCACATTTTCTCCTCCAAACATATTGCTGGGTATTGTGGCCAAATAGCTCAATTTGTGTTTCATCTGACACCACATGGACAAAGATAAGACCTTCTGCAAGAAAGTCCTGTGGTCAGATGAAACAAAAATTGGGCTGTTTGGCCACAATAAAATAATGAAGATGAGGCCTTTAATCCCAGGAACACCATACCTACCGTTAAGCATGGTGGCGGTCGTATTATGCTCTGGGCCTGTTTTGCTGCAAATGGAACTGGTGCTTTACAGAGAGTAGATGGGACGATGAAAAAAGAGGACTACCTCCAAATTCTTCAGGACAACCTAAAATCATCAGCCCGGAGGTTGAGTCTTGGGTGCAGTTCGGTGTTCCAACAGGACAATGGCCCCAAACACACGTCAAAAGTGGTAAAGGTAAGGCTAAATCAGTCTAGAATTAAGGTTTTAGAATGGCCTTCCAAAATTCCTGACCTGAACGTGTGGACAGCGCTGAAGAAAGAAGTCTATGTCAGAAAACTAACAAATGTAGCTGAACTTGTTAGAATAATTATGTATATATTATCATCATAACTTTATGCTTAAGGGCTGTTATTATAAAGTACTGTCAATTTGTGCTGAAGTGGTGTTTCTGTATTTGTGCAGAGCTAGCGATCCAAGAGATTGCTAGCCTCTTTTTACAAACCCCGTTTCCATATTAGTTTGGAAATTGTGTTAGATGTAAATATAAACGGAATACAATGATTTGCAAATTATTTTCAACCCATATTCAATTGAATATGCTACAAAGACAACATATTTGATGTTCAAACTGATAAACATTTTTTTTTGTGCAAATAATCATTAACTTTAGAATTTGATGCCAGCAACACGTGACAAAGAAGTTGGGAAAGGTGGCAAAAAAAATTGATAAAGTTGAGGAATGCTCATCAAACACTTATTTGGAACATCCCACCGGTGTGCAGGCTAATTGGGAACAGGTGGGTGCCATGATTGAGTATAAAAACAGCTTCCCAAAAAATGCTCAGTCTTTCACGAGAAAGGATGGGGCGAAGTACACCCCTTTGTCCACAACTGCGTGAGCAAATAGTCAAACAGTTTAAGAACGTTTCTCAAAGTGCAATTGCAAGAAATGTAGGGATTTCAACATACGTTCCATAATATCAACGAAAGGTTTGGAGAGCCTGGAGAAATCACTCCACGTAAGCGGCATGGCCAGAAACCAACATTGAATGACCGTGACCTTCGATCCCTCAGACGGCACTGTATCAAAAACCGACATCAATCTCTAAAGCATATCACCACATGGGCTCAGGAACACTTCCGAAAACCACTGTCACTAAATACAGTTTGTCGCTACAACTGTACGTGCAAGTTAAAGCTCGACTATGCAAAGCGAAAGCCATTTATCAACAACATCCAGAAACGCAGCCGGCTTCTCTGGGCCCGAAGTCATCGAAGATGGACTGATGCAAAGTGGAAAAGTGTTCTGTGGTCTGACGAGTCTACATTTCAAATTGTCTTTGGAAATATTCGACATTGTGTCCTCCGGACCAAAGTGGAAGGGAACCATCCAGACTGTTATCGACGCAAAGTTCAAAAGCCAGCATCTGTGATGGTATGGGGGTGCATTAGTGCCCAAGGCATGGGTAACTTACACATCTGTGAAGGCACCATTAATGCTGAAAGGTACATACAGGTTTTGCAACAACATATGCTGCCATCTAAGCACCGTCTTTTTCATGGACGCCCCTGCTTATTTCAGCAAGACAATGCCAAGCCACATTCAGCACGTGTTACAACAGCGTGGCTTCGTAAAAAAAGAGTCTGGGTACTTTCCTGGCCCGCCTGCAGTCCAGACCTGTCTCCCATCGAAAATGCGTGGCGCATTATGAAGCATAAAATACGACAGCGGACACCCTGGACTGTTGAATGACTGAAGCTCTACATAAAACAAGAACGGGAAAGAATTCCACTTTCAAAGCTTCAACAATTACTTTCCTCAGTCCCCAAAGGTTTATTGAGTGTTGTTAAAAGAAAAGGCGATGTAACACAGTGGTGAACATGCCCTTTCCCAACTACTTTGTCACGTGTTGCTGGCATCAAATTCTAAAGTTAATGATTATTTGCAAAAAAAAAAAATGTTTATCAGTTTGAACATCAAATATGTTGTCTTTGTAGCATATTCAACTGAATATGGGTTGAAAGGGATTTGCAAATCATTGTATTCCGTTTATATTTACATCTAACACAATTTCCCAACTCATATGGAAACGAGGTTTGTATCAGTGTTTTGTCCAGACTCGGCTTGCTGACTACCAAGGCCGAACATTGGGTTCCGGGACCAGACTGGGGTGACAGCACCAAGTGTCAAGTTTTTTTTCCGTCATGTAATCAATCAACCATTTTGTGTGATCAGTTTAACAGTACAGGTTATACATAAACAATCACACACATACACACACAAAAGAAAAGAAAAAGAATGACCGAAAAAGGAATAGGCTGAAGCCAAACCTTATATTTGCCTATCCTATACATTCACTGAAAATTAGTTTTCCTGGAACATCAACGTTAAAAAAAACTTTTGTTACTATATTTTATAATTTTCAATTAGTGAAGTGAAGTGAATTATATTTATATAGCGCTTTTCTCTAGTGACTCAAAGTGCTTTACATAGTGAAACCCAATATCTAAGTTACATTTAAACCAGTGCGGGTGGCACTGGGAGCAGGTGGGTAAAGTGTCTTGCCCAAGGACACAACGGCAGTGACTAGGATGGCGGAAGCGGGAATCGAACCTGCAACCCTCATATATATATATATATATATATATATATATATATATATATATATATATATATATATATATATATACAGTATTTAGTCAGCCACCGATTGTGCAAGTTCTCCCACTTAAAATGATGACAGAGGTCTTTAATTTTCATCATAGGTACACTTCAACTGTGAGAGACAGAATGTGAAAAAAAATCCAGGAATTCACATTGTAGGAATTTAAAAGAATTTATTCGTAAATCATGGTGGAAAATAAGTATTTGGTCAACCATTCAAAGCTCTCACTGATAGAAGGAGGTTTTGGCTCAAAATCTCACGATACTGTACATGGCCCCATTCATTCTTTCCTTAACACGGATCAATCGCCTGTCCCCTTAGCAGAAAAACAGCCCCAAAGCATGATGTTTCCACCCCCATGCTTCACAGTAGGTATGGTGTTCTTGGGATGCAACTCAGTATTCTTCTTCCTCCAAACACGGCCTGTTGAGTTTATACTAAAAAGTTCTATTTTGGTTTCATCTGACCACATGACATTCCCCCAATCCTCTGCTGTATCACCCATGTATCCATTTTGGTATAAACTCAACTCGTCGTGTTTGGAGGAAGAAGAATACTGAGTTGCATCCCAAGAACACCACACCTACTGTGAAGCATGGGGGTGGAAACATCATGCTTTGGGGCTGTTTTTCTGCTAAGGGGACAGGACGATTGATCCGTGTTAAGGAAAGAATGAATGGGGCCATGTATCGTGAGATTTTGAGCCAAAACCTCCTTCCATCAGTGAGAGCTTTGAATGGTTGACCAAATACTTATTTTCCACCATAATTTACAAATAAATCATTTAAAATTCCTACAATGTGAATGACTGGATTTTTTTTTCACATTCTGTCTCTCTATGATGAAAATTAAAGACCTCTGTCATCGTTTTAAGTGGGAGAACTTGGACAATCGGTGGCCGACTAAATACTTTTTTGCCCCACTGTATTTACACTTTTGACTGTAACGGTAGTCTCACCTTGTCATGGCATGGCTTCTCACAAGGAAGCATCCTCTTGACGCCACTACCCAGTGCCTTCTCCACCACTCGGACAGAGCGAACCAGCTCGGCCAGCTCAGCGGGCTCCAGCGACGCCGCGTGGTCATTTCCCTTCCACGTCTTGTCCAGTGTCACGTGGCGCTCGAGGACTTTTGCCCCCAGAGCAACAGCTGCCACTGAAATACTGATTCCAGACTCGTGGCCGGAATATCCAATTGGAATATCTGGGAATTCCTTCATGTATTCCTGTGGATTGAAAGATTATAGGACAATGCATGCTTCTATATTAGGTTATACTGCCTTCTATTTACTGTGATCACTCTGAGGTTGACGTCCTCAGACTCAAGAGGGTAGGCGCTGGTACACTGCAGGATGGCAAAGTTTTGGTTGTGCTCTTTCACCGTCTTGTACACCCGACGCATCGTCTCCATGGACTGCATCCCACTGGAAACCACCATGGGACGTCCTGACAACACACCAAACAAGACTTCAATACAACAGTAATTCATATAATTTAAAGGCCTACTGAAACCCACTACTACCGACCACACAGTCTGATAGTTTATATATCAATGATGAAATATTAACATTGCAACACATGCCAATACAGCCTTTTAAGTTTACTAAATTACAATTTTAAATTTCCCGCAGAGTTTCTTGTTGAAAACATTGCGGAATGATGACGCTTATGTTGACGCATGCTTGTGACGTTATTGGTTGGAGCGGACATTTTCTCCCAGCACCACACACGGCTAAAAGTCGTCTCTTTTCATCGCATAATTACACAGTAATTTGGACATCTGTGTTGCTGAATCTTTTGCAATTTGTTCATTTAATAATGGAGACTATAAAGAATAATGCTGTTGGTGGAAAGCGGTGTATTGCAGCTGCCTTTAGCAACTGAAACACAACCGGTGTTTCTTTGTTTGTTGTGAAGCTTTAACACGGAGCGGTCAAGCGAACATGTTTCTCTACGTCAACCAGCAAGTTTTTGGATGGGAAAATTGTGATATCAAGTCGGCTCTTACCGGAGACTTGAGTGGATTATGCGGCCTCATCCTGCAGCTCAAAAAGGCAGCTGTGATCTTGGCTCCTCGGCTTCTCTCAGAGACACTGGCGTTCACCGCAGCCATCCGACTTTCAGGTATGACTTTATAATCTCACTAAAGTGAAGTGAATTATATTTATATAGCGCTTTTCTCTAGTGACTCAAAGCGCTTTACATAGTGAAACCCAATATCTAAGTTACATTTAAACCAGTGTGGGTGGCACTGGGAGCAGGTGGGTAAAGTGTCTTGCCCAAGGACACAACGGCAGTGACTAGGATGGCGGAAGCGGGAATCGAACCTGCAACCCTCAAGTTGCTGGCACGGCCACTCTACCAACCGAGCTATGCCGCCCCCTAAAATACTATTAACACAATAAGCATATGAGGGATTTTCCAAATAATTCTAGTAAACGTGTCTAATTACATCTGAAACGCTCTCAATGCTGCCGCCTGGAGCTTTTGCCTTTTTTCATTTTTATTTTTTTTGTGCTTCACTCTAACTTTCCTCATCCACAAATCTTTCATCCTCGCTCAAATTAATGGGGATATCGTCCCTATCTCGGTCCGAATAGCCTGGAGGCTATGATTATAAACAATGTGAGGAGCCCTACAAGCCGTGACGTCACGCGCACATCGTCTGCTACTTTCTGTAAAGGCAAGGCTTTTTTATTAGCAACCAAAAGTTGAGAACTTTATCGTCAACGTTCTTTACTAAATCCTTTCAGCAAAAATATGGCAATATATCGCAAAATGATCAAGTATGACACATAAAATGGACCTGCTAAACCTGTTTAAATAATAAAATCTCATTTCAGTAGGCCTTTGATAAATCTGTTCAAGTTCCACCATTCTTGGCCGTCTTCTCCAAATAGGGGAAGTTGCTGGCATCTAATGAGGCCACTTTGAAGAAAGGCACATTTAGCTCATGGAGAAACTCTACTGCCATCTAGAGGTGGGGAAAAAAAATATTTCAAACGTGAAATTTCTTTAAAGTGATGTTTGTTGCAGTTTTTGACATACCTCGTCCATTCCTGAGGCGGTGAAGAAGATTCCCACTTCCTTGGCATATTTCTGCAAGTCCCTGTACTGCTCATGGCTGAACTCCAGGTGGCGCTTGTGCTCTCCATAAGTGGCCCCCCAGGAGTGTTTGGACGTGTAGGGGCGTTCCAAGGCGCGTTTGTTAAATTTGTACTGCAGTTCACTTTTCTGGAATTTGGCACAATCAGCACCGCAGTCCTGTACATGAATTAAACAGGGGGGGGAAATAAAGTAGAATATTTTGAATTTGGATTAATCCAGATTAATTCTGCTACACCAGGGATAGGGAACCTATGGCTTTTGAGCCAGATCTGACTCCAAGATAAATCTTACCTGACATTGCTTAACACGGTAAGTAACGAATCATTACGCTGGTAATCACAGTGTTAAAAATAAAGTTAAAAAAAAAAAAAGACATGCATCAGTTTTCTACCGCACCTGTTCAGAAAGTCGCATTAAGGGTAAGAAGTATTTTATTTATTATTGGTTAGCGTCAGAATAATAAGGTCATTAAAACGAATGAGATACTTACCAGACTCTAAAAATGTTGGTCATACTTAAAAATGCATGCATTTAGTTGTATTCCCGACCCATGTGCTACACTAATATTACGTAAAAATAAAAATTAAAAAAAAAAAAAAATCTTAACAGCGGTTATTACCTTCGCCATTTTGATCATTTTCTTGGCAATCTCGATGTCTCCCTGGTGGTTTTGTCCGATTTCGGCGATAATAAAACACGGATGGTTGCCTCCAATCATCCTCCCGGGACACAGTTCAAACTTTAAAGGCATGTTGGTGTCAGGTAACAAAAAAAAAGACAATTGGAGAAAGCGTAAGAATGAGCTAATTTTAATTTAATCGGAAAGAATTGTTATTTCCAATAGCCAGATATATATAGACCGCGGCATTTGGCTCCGCCCACTGTTGGGTTACGTCAGCGCAGCCGCCATCTTGCGGCAGTCATGCGTGTCTCAAGTCCTTCCAATGATCATGCACATTTGGTCGAGGAAGAAAGGGTTCGAAAGCCGTCCTTTAGCCGTTTTTTTATTTATTTTGTGCATTTGTGTTGCTGTAGGCCAGGGGTCACCAACCTTTTTGAAACCAAGAGCTATTTCTTGGGTTCTGATTAATGGGAAGGGCTACCAGTTGGATACACACTTAAATAAATTGCCAGAAATAGCCAATTTGCTCAATTTACCTTCAATAAATAAATCTATCTACCAGTATATATGAAAACATTTGTATTTCTCTCTGTCATTCTGTCGTACATTTTTTTTCCTTTACGGAAGGTTTTTTTGTAGAGAATAAATGATGGAAAAAAACACTTAATTGAACGGTTTAAAAGAGGGAAAAAAAGAAAAAGAAAATTAAATTTTGAAACATAGTTTATCTTTAATTTCGACTCTTTGAAATTCAAAATTCAACCGAAAAAAAGAAGAGAAAAATTCGCTGATTCGAATATTTTTGAAAAAATTAAAAAAAGAATTTATGGAACATCATTAGTAATTTTTCCTGATTAAGATTAATTTTTAGAATTTTGATGACGTGTTTTAAATAGGTTAAAATCCAGTCTGCGTTTTGTTAGAATCTATAACAAATTGGACCAAGCTATATTTCTAACAAAGACAAATCATTATTTCTTCTAGATTTTCCAGAACAAAAATTTTAAAATAAATTCAAAAGACTTTGAAATAAGATTTAAATTTGATTCTACAGATTTTCTAGATTTGCCAGAATAAGTTTTTTGAATTTTAATCATTAGTTTAAAGATATATTACACAAATATTCTTCGTTGAAAAAAAAGAAGCTAAAATGAAGAATTAAATTAAAATGTATTTATTATTCTTTACAATAAAAAAAATAAATTTACTTGAACATTGATTTAAATTTTAAGGAAAGAAGAGGAAGGAATTTAAAAGGTAAAAAGGTAAATATGTTTAAAAATCCTAAAATAATTTTTATGGTTGTATTTTTTCTCTAAAATTGTCTTTCTGAAAGTTATAAGAAGCAAAGTAAAAAAATAAATGAATTTATTTAAACAAGTGAAGACGAAGTCTATAAAATATTTTCTTGGATTTTCAAATTCTATTTGAGTTTTGTCTCTCTTAGAATTAAAAATGTCCAGCAAAGCGAGACCAGCTTGCTAGTAAATAAATATAATTTAAAAAATAGAGGCAGCTCACTGGTAAGTGCTGCTATTTGAGCTATTTTTAGAACAGGCCAGCGGGCGACTCATCTGGTCCTTACTGGCCACCTGGTGCCCGCAGGCACCGTGTTGGTGACCCCTGCTGTAGGCACATGTATCTCCAGTTCAGAGACAATTCTTATTTTAATCATGATTGTAGATTCCTAATGAAGCCTTAGCTTGACGCTCCTCTACTTTCTCTTGCTCCGCTTGCTGCGGCAACAACAAACAATCAATCAATCAATGTTTATTTATATAGCCCCAAATCACAAATGTCTCAAAGGACTGCACAAATCATTACGACTACAACATCCTCGGAAGAACCCACAAAAGGGCAAGGAAAACTCACACCCAGTGGGCAGGGAGAATTCACATCCAGTGGGACGCCAGTGACAATGCTGACTATGAGAAACCTTGGAGAGGACCTCAGATGTGGGCAACCCCCCCCCTCTAGGGGACCGAAAGCAATGGATGTCGAGCGGGTCTAACATGATGCTGTGAAAGTTCAATCCATAATGGCTCCAACACAGCCGCGAGAGTTCAGTTCAAGCGGATCCAAGACAAACCTCCAGACCCTCCTCTTCGTTTTGTATCATTTACTTGTCAACTTAATCGTTCAAAAACGTAAAACAATAACGACGTGGGAACAAATGAATGGCAAAATAAAGCGAGATACTAGATCACCCATTGTGATCTATTGATAAGCTGCATGGCCCTTCATCATATTCACATACATCATATACCTGTTTTTTGCCCTAAATGTCAAAAGTAATTTTTGTTTTTATCCCCATCATACCCCCCCACCCCCCCCAAAAAAACACCCAAAAAACAAACAGGAAAAAAATATATATAAACAGATACATATAGGTATATATACACATACACACACATACACACATATAAATATATATATATATATATATATATATATATATATATATATATATATATATATATATATATACAGTGGGGCAAAAAAGTATTTAGTCAGCCACCGATTGTGCAAGTTCTCCCGCTTAAAATGATGACAGAGGCCTGTAATTTTCATCATAGGTACACTTCAACTGTGAGACAGAATGTAAAAAAAAAAAATCCACAAATTCACTTTGTAGGAATTTCAAATCATTTTTTGTGTAAATTATGGTGGAAAATAAGTATTTGGTCAACCATTCAAAGCTCTCACTGATAGAAGGAAGTTTTGGCTCAAAATCTCACGATACATGGCCCCATTCATTCTTTCCTTATCATGGATAAATCGTCCTGTCCCTTTAGCAGAAAAACAGCCCCATAGCATGATGTTTCCACCCCCATGCTTCACAGTAGGTGTGGTGTTCTTGGGATACAACTCAGTATTCTTCTTCCTCCAAACACGACGAGTTGAGTTTATACCAAAAAAGTTCTACTTTGGTTTCATCTGACCACATGACATTCTCCCAATCCTCTGCTGTATCATCCATGTATCCATTTTGGTATAAACTCAACTCGTCGTGTTTGGAGGAAGAAGAATACTGAGTTGCATCCCAAGAACACCATACCTACTGTGAAGCATGGGGGTGGAAACATCATGATTGGGCTGTTTTTCTGCTAAGGGGACAGGACGATTGATCCGTGTTAAGGAAAGAATGAATGGGGCCATGTATCGTGAGATTTTGAGCCAAAACCTCCTTCCATCATTGAGAGCTTTGAATGGTTGACCAAATACTTATTTTCCACCATAATTAAAAAATAATTTATTTAAAATTCCTACAATGTGAATTCCTGGATTTTTTTCACATTCTGTCTCTCACAGTTGAAGTGTACCTATGATGAAAATTACAGACCTCTGTCATCATTTTAAGTGGGAGAACTTGCACAATCGGTGGCTAACTAAATACTTTTTTGCCCCACTGTATATACGAATATTTATTTTTCAAAACATTTGTATTGTTCGTGCTTAGGGGGCCTTCCAATGGGGGGACAAGCATTTTTGCTCCAGAATTGGCTAAGGTAACTGCAAAAAAAAAAAAATAGTTATAAAGTAACCAGAACAGACATGTAGGAAAACAGAAATAAAAGGTAGAGACAAAACAAAAGTACGTACTTTGGGCCCTATACCAAACTTAAGTTGTAGGCCCGTGGCATTTTGACATTTTTATTCATTATTAGTGAGCTACATCATTAGATATTATGCCAACTTGTTTTGTCACGCATAGCATAAAGTTAAGATGTCAACAATTGCATCAGATAGCTGAGCGTTGTTGCAATTGGGATTTTAAGCATGCACACACATATTTGAATCCGTTGAGCGTGTTCTGGGGCCGAAAGCCAAATGCATGTAAAGTAACATATATACAGAGGTGGGTAGAGTAGCCAGAAATTGTACTCAAGTAAGAGTACTGTTACTTTAGAGATTTATTACTCAAGTAAAAGTAGGGAGTAGTCACCCAAATATTTACTTGAGTAAAAGTAAAAAGTATGTTGTGAAAAAACTACTCAAGTACTGAGTAACTGATGAGTAACCAGTTCGTTTAATGATTACGGCAACAGATAATGCACAAAAACATAAAAATAGCAATGAGCAAATTTAGAGCCAGGAATATCTCTTAAGCAACTAAAACAATAATATATATACAATAATAATACATTAAAATAAAAAAATTAAGGCAAATTGAGCCACAATAACTTAGCACCATAGCCTCAGTAGGCATTTACTGATTGATTGATTGATTGATTGAAACTTGTATTAGTAGATTGCGCAGTACAGTACATATTCTGTACAATTGACCACTAAATGGTAACACCCCAATAAGTTTTTCAACGTTAATCAATTACTTAATAAATGACCAAGTCGAGGTCATCTACCTCATATATACATACACACATCATATATATATATATATATATATATATATATATATATATATATATATATATATATGTTTTTTATTTTGCCGTTTTTGTTGACATGTTAAAGGTGTTTTAATGAATATACATGCATGTTTAACATATAGATTCCTATCTTTCATGGAGACAAGAATATAAATTGGTGTATTACCTGATTCTGATGACTTGCATTGATTGGAATCAGACAGTATAGTGCTGATAATGTCCACATTTTCAAATGGAGGAGAAAAAAAGTTCCTCTTTTCTGTCTAATACCACATGAAAGTCGTTGGTTTTTGGCATCTTATTTGTCCAGCTTCCATATTCGTTTTTATACACTTTACAAGAAATACATTGGCGGCAAACTCCGTAGTTTGCTCGCTTGTTTGCGCTGACTTTCGGAGACTCTTATTTTGTTAGCGCAGGCGCGATGGAGCGGCGCTTTTATTGTGAAGACAGAAACTGTGCGATCAGTCTTTAGGCTGTGACGGGAAGTACGGTTGAAATAAAGTATTTTTTCCTTTACACTTTTGATTGATTGATTGAAACTTTTATTAGTAGATTGCACAGTACAGTACATATTCTGCACAATTAACCACTAAATGGTAACACCCCAATAAGTTTTTCAACTTTTTAGCTTGGATTCGACGTGTGACGGTCACGTGACCACCTGGTTCTGTTTGATTGGTCCAACGTCACCAGTGACTGCATGTGATTGGTGAAACGCAGGCATGCGTAGTTCCTACTTTGAATGCGTGTCTGACAAAATCAAAACAAACAAAGCGTGCATTAACAGATCGATAAAAAAAAAGAAGTAGCGAGTAACGAGTTGATTGTAGATAAATGGAGCGGAGTAAAAGTAGCGTTTCTTCTTTATAAATATACTCAAGTAAAAGTAAAAGTATGTTGCATAAAAACTACTTGTAGAAGTACAATTTATCCCAAAAGTTACTCAAGTAGATGTAACGGAGTAAATGTAGCGCGTTACTACCCACCTCTGCATATATGTTACTTTATATATAAAATATAATATATATATTTATATATAAGTAGCGCGTAGACCTGTACCTGTCATGACGTGGACTTTGGTGCGGTTTGTTTTCCCATGGTACAAAGCGACTGAACCGGACAAAGACGTGAAGGTAATGACATCTTTTAATTAGTCCATCAAAAAGTGAAAACAAAAGGCGCTCACAGCGGAGGTACAAAACTTGGCTAAGAGAACAAAAACTATTACTATAACGTAAACATGAAAACATGAACTAAAAAACTCACTAAACTGCGGCTTGAATAAACAAAAAAAAAATTACATGGCAAGAAAAGAGCGGCATGAACTATGACCCGGACGGAGTACTCAGAGTGTCAAGAGTGCAGAGCATGAATGTGATGTCGCCAGGCGGACTGCCTGGCGACTACGGGTTTGAATAGTGGTGACGTGATTAACAACAGGTGCGTGAGTCCAAATGAATCAGGTGCGTGACAAGAGGACAGGTGAAAACTAACGGGTTGTCATGCAAACAAAACAGGGAGTGGAAAAAACAGGTTACTGTCAAAATCCAAAAAACAAACACAACATAGCCAAACTAAACATGATCACCAAGACATGACAGTACCCTTGTACAGCGTCGCCCCACGCTCTGACGAGGGAGCTCCACGCCTCCTCTTTTATTTGGGCATTTCCTGATTACATTACATTACGCAGCTGCTCCTAAGGGGAGGTGGTCATAAACAGCTTTTGCACTCGGTCATAAACAGATCAAAGAAAAAGTGCCTGGAGCTGCGTCAGGTCTGCTCCCTCTCCACTTTGTAGATCTCAAGGTCAGGACAAGGTCTTTCCGTGGCTGTCAATAGATCAAAGAAACCGACTCCTCCATGTCGCATCCCATCGCACACAGTGGAGTTTTACAAGCCTTTTGCTTGTCTTCTCGCGAGGGACCTGACCTCAATGGAACGCAACGTTTTGTGATAACTTATATACAATTATTCTGACAAGTAGCTTGTTGACAATGAGTCAGAACTTCAACTTTTATAAGGATTTAATTCTAGAAAATGAAACAAAAGCCGTCATTAACAACTAAACGGAAAGAAAAAAAAAAGGTTTTGATGGGCTGAGAAAAAGCAACCGTGGACTATGGGTGATGGGTAGAAAGTCATATTCAGTGATGAATCACAAATCTGCATTGGGGAAGGTGATGATGCTGGAACTTTTGTTTATGAGCTTTATGAAGACAAATACCTGAAGAAATCACGCACATTTCCACAGTCATTGAAGATTTGGGGCTGCATGTCAGGAAATGGCACTTTCATTACATCTTCAATAAATTCACAAGTTTACATGTTCTTATTCCATCAATCAAACAGATGTTTGGGGATGATGACATCATTTTGAAAATGCAAAACTGTAAAGACTACCCCTGAAAAAAGATACATAAGGTCAATATCATGGCCTGAAAATAGTCCGGATCGCAATACAATAAAAAAAATTGGTGGTGGAAATGGAAGAAAATGGTCCATGACAAGACTACAACCTGCAAACCTGATCTGACAATAGCAATCATAGAAAGTTGAATCAAAATTGATGAAGAGTACTGTTTGCCACTGGTTTATCCATCCATCCATTTTCTACCGCTTATTCCCTTTTGGGGTCGCTGGCGCCTATCTCAGCTACAATCGGGCGGAAGGCGGGGTACACCCTGGACAAGTCGCCAGCTCATCGCAGGGCCAAGACAGATAGACAGACAACATTCACACTCACATTCACACACTAGGGCCAATTTAGTGTTGCCAATCAACCTATCCCCAGGTGCATGTCTTTGGAAGTGGGAGGAAGCCGGAGTACCAGGAGGGAACCCACGCATTCACGGGGAGAACATGCAAACTCCACACAGAAAGATCCCGAGCCTGGGATTGAACCCAAGACTGCAGGACCTTCGTATTGTGAGGCAGACGCACTAACCCCTCTGCCACCGTGAAGCCCGCCACTGGTTTAGTCCATGGAATGTCTCAGAGACTGCAAGTTATTATAAATGTCAGAGATGGTGCAACAAAGTGCAGTTTTAGTAGTGTGTTGGAGTGTTTTTTGTTAGTTAACCAGTTTTTTATGATTCCATAATGTTTTCCTCAGATTTAGTCATGATCCGTGGTCCGCATCATGTTTTGTTCAGTTACGTTCTGTTCATTTTGGACTCCATTAGTTCCAGTTTGCGGTTCCTTATTTGTTTTGTCACCATGGCGACTCATTTGTTCGGCTCACACCTGTCGCTAGTCATGAGATTATTATTTAAGCCTTTGTTTTAGTCTGCCTGCCGACATTGTTCTTTTCATGCTCTGTTTATACCAGATTACTGTATGTGATAGTTTTTGTTTCCTTAGCTAAGTTGTGCCTTCACCTTGAGGGCTTTTGGTTTGTACCCCATTTATAGTCATAATTAAAATGTCCCTACCTTCAAGCCTTGCCCGATATAGTCCGATTGCATCCCGGGAAAACAATCCTTGCAGTAAATTGCGTAAAACTCCACGTCATTAAAATTTGAGAAATTGTATATTTGTTTCACCATGCTTAGTCTAAAAATGAAACTGCTACTGACGACCAGAAATTATTTTTTTTTTACAGTGTTTCTTAGATGCAGATGCTGGCTGCCTTTTTGAACTTTCTTTTACTTTCCAAAGCGCTTTCTTTAGCACTGCATAGTTTTTTCTTTTCTTTTTTGCCCACATAGTTGTTTTGTTTTAGTTCCCTATTAGATAAAACCTCATTGTTCCACATCTTCTTCCTCATAGTTTACAGTTAGATCAGATAATGACAGTTTACTTCAATAAAGACTGCACGCCATGTTATTTTAGGCTTGATCCATTCAAACCAGGCTTGATAATGATATACGTATAAAAGTCATGTGGAAAAACACAAATATGCATTGTCAGATCTGGCATTCTTCAAACTAGAATACTGGGTATTTCAAGAGACTTAATATGACTTCTGAGCCGAATTATTTGAGAAATCCAACTAACTTAGTGGATGGAAACATACTCTACATCAGGGGTGCCCACACTTTTTCTGCAGGCGAGCTACTTTTCAATTGACCAACTCGAGGGGATCGACCTCATTTACATATATCATTTATATTTATTTATTTATGAAAGAGACATTTTTGTAAACAAGTTAAATGTGTTTAATGATAATACAAGCATGTGTAACACATATAGATGTCTTTCTTTCACGAAGACAAGAATATAAGTTGGTGTATTACCTGATTCTGATGACTTGCATTGATTGGAATCAGACAGTAATGATGATAACGCCCACATTTTCATATGGAGGAGAAAAAAAGTTGTCCTTTCTGTACAATACCACATGAAAGTGGTTGTTTTTTGGCATCTAATTCATCCAGCTTCCATACACTTTACAAGAAAAACATTGGCGGCAAATTCCGTAGCTTGCTTGATTGACATTCACGGCACCCGAGGGTCTTGTGAGATGACGCTGGCTGCTGCCAGTTCATTATTATGAAAAAATGACAGAGAGGAAGGCGAGAAACACTTTTTATTTCAACAGACTTTCGCGCCGTCCCTTCCGTCAAAACTCTAAAGGCCGACTGCACATTTCCTATCTTCACAATAAAAGCCCTGCTTCATGCTGCCTGCGCTAACAAAATAAGAGTCTCGGAAAGCTGGCGTGCACATCACTTGTGCACGCCAGCTTTCTGAGGGATCGCTTGTGCACGCCAGTTTTCCGAGACTCTGTATTTAGTTAGCGCAGGCAGCATGAAGCAGGGCTTTTATTGTGAAGATAGGAAATGTGCAGTCGGCCTTTAGAGTTTTGACGGAAGATACGGCGCGAGAGTCTGTTGAAATAAAAAGTGTTTCTCGCCTTCCTCTCGGTCATATTTTCATAATAATGATCTTGCAGCAGCCAGCGTCATCTCACAAGACCCTCCGGTACCGTGAATGTCATTTAAGTGACGTCTTGGTGAAGATTGATGATCACTAATTTTTAGGTCTATTTTTTTTAAAAGCCTGGCTCGAGATTGACTGACACACCCCCCGCGGTCGACTGGTAGCTCGCGGTCGACGTCATGGGCACCCCGGCTCTACATACATACATCTATATATATAGATATACAAACCCTGTTTCCATATGAAATGGGAAATTGTGTTAAATGTAAATATAAACGGAATACAATGATTTGCAAATCATTTTCAACCCATATTCAGTTGAATATGCTACAAAGACAACATATTTGATGTTCAAACTGATAAAAAAAAAATTTGTTTTGCAAATAATCATTAATTTGATGCCAGCAACACGTGAAAAATAAGTTGGGAAAGGTGGCAATAAATACTGATAAAGTTGAGGAATGCTCATCAAACACTTATATGGAAAATCCCATAGGTGTGCAGGCTAATTAGGAACAGTTGGGTGCCATGATTGGGTATAAAAGCAGCTTCCATTAAATGCTAAGTAATTCACAAACAAGGATGGGGCGAGGGTCACCACTTTGTAAGCAAATTGTGGAGCAGTTTTAGAACAACATTTCTCAACGAGCTATTGCAAGGAATTTAGGGATTTTACCATCTAAGGTCCGTGAAATCATCAAAATGTTCAGAGAATCTGGAGAAATCACTGCCCGTAAGCGATGATATTACGGACCTTTGATCCCTCAGGCGGTACTGCGTCCCAAAAACGACATCAGTGTGTAAAGGATATCACCACATGGGCTCAGGAACACTTCATAAAACCAGTGTCAGTAACTACAGTTGGTTGCTACATCTGTAAGTGCAAGTTAAAACTCTGCTATGCAAAGCCCAACCCATTTATCAACAATATCCTGAAACGCCGCCAGCTTCGCTGGGCCCGAGCTCATCTAAGATGGACTGATGCAAAGTGGAAAGGTGTTCTGTGGTCTGACGAGTCCACATTTCAAATTATATTTGGAAACAGAGGATATGGTGTCATCCAGAACAAAAAGGAAAATAACCATTCGGATTCTAAAAGGCGGAAAGTTGAAAAGCCAGTATCTGTGATGGTATGGGGGTGTATTAGTGCCCAAGGCATGGGTAACTTACACAACTGTGAAGGCACCATTAATGCTGAAAGGTACATACATATGTTGTCATCCAAGCAACGTTATCATGGACGCCCCTGCTTATTTCAGCAAGACAAGTGTTAAAACAGCGTGGCTTCGTAAAAAAAGAGTGCGGGTACTTTCCTGGCCAGCCTGCAGTTCAGACCTGTCTCCCATCAAAAATGTGTGGCGCAATACAAAGCGTAAAAAACTACAGCGGAGACCCCGGACTGTTGAACAACTGAAGCTCTACATAAAACAAGAATGGGAAATAATTCCACTTTCAAAGCTTCAACAATTAGTTTCCTCAGTTCCCAAATGTTTTTTGAGTGTTGTTAAAAGAAAAGGTGATGTAAGACGGTGGTGAACATGCCCTTTCCCAACTACTTTGGCACGTGTTGCAGCCATGAAATTGTAAGTTAATTATTATTTGCCAAAAAAGAATAAAGTTTATGAGTTTGAACATCAAATATGTTGTCTTTGTAGCATATTTAACAGAATATGGTTTGAAAAGGATTTGCAAATCATTAGATTCCGTTTATATTTACATCTAACACAATTTCCCAACTCATATGGAAATGGGGTTTGTATATATATAGATGTATATATATATATATATATATATATATATATATCTATATATATATATATATATAGATGTGTGTATATATATATAAATGTATGTATATAAATACATTTATAAATACATATATATATATATATAAGTACATATATACATATATAAATACATATATATACATTTTCATGTATTTATATATAAATATACGTACATATTCAAATATGTACATACATATATATATATATATATATATATATATATATATATATATATACACACATATATACATTTCTGCGATGAGGTGGCGACTTGTCCAGGGTGTACAACGCCTTCCGCCCGTTTGTAGATGAGATAGGCGCCAGCGCCCCCCGCGACCCCGAAAGGGAATAAGCGGTAGAAAATGGATGGATACATATATACATATATATTCATACACATACATATATATTCATATATATACATACCGCTTATTCCCTTTTGGGGTAGCGGGGGCACTGGTGCCTATCTCAGCAACAATCGGGCGGAAGGTGGCGTACACCCTGGACAAGTCACCACCTTATCGCAGTGCCAACACAGATAGACAGACAACATTCACACTCACATTCACACACTAGGGCCAATTTTAGTGTTGCCAATCAACCTATCCCCAGGTGCATGTCTTTGGAAGTGGGAGGAAGCCGGAGTACCCAGAGGGAACCAGCGCATTCACGGGGAGAACATGCAAACTCCACAAAGAATGATCCCAAGCCTGGGATTGAACCCAGGACTGCAGGAGCTTCGTATTGTGAGGCAGACGCACTAACCCCTCTGCCACCATGAAGACCATATACATACATATACATGTATATATATATATATATATATATATATATATATATATAGTGGGGCAAAAAAGTATTTAGTCAGCCACCGATTGTGCAAGTTCTCCCATATATCTATATCTATATCTATATATATATATATAGATATAGATATATATAGATATATATATATGGGAGAACTTGCACAATCGGTGGCTGACTAAATACTTTTTTGCCCCACTATATATATATATATATATATATATATATATATATATATATATATATATATATATATATATATATATATATATATATATATATATAATGTTACTTTGTGCGCAGTCAACTTTCGGCCCCCGGCCACATTTTTTTAACCCCAATGCTGTTTCAAAAAAGCTGGCACAAATGGAAAAAAAAATACTAAGAAATTTGAGAAATGCTCATCAAACACTTATTTGGAACATCCCACATGTGAACAGGCTAATTGGGAACAGGTGGGTGCCATGATTGGGTATTAAAGCAGCTTCAATGTAATGCTCAGTCATTCACAAACAAGGATGGGGTGAGGGTCACCACTTTGTGAACAAATCCATCAATCAATGTTTACTTATATAGCCCTAAATCACTAGTGTCTCAAAGGGCTGCACAAACCACTACGACATCCTCGGTAGGCACACATAAGGGCAAGGAAAACTCACACCCAGTGGGACATCGGTGACAATAATGCCCTAGTGGGACGTCGGTGACAATGATGACTATGAGAACCTTGGAGAGGAGGAAAGCAATGGATGTCGAGCGGGTCTAACATGATACTGTGAAAGTTCAACATGATACTGTGAAAGTTCAATCCATAATGGGTCCAACACAGTCGCGAGAGTCCAGTCCAAAGCGGATCCAACACAGCAGCGAGAGCCAGCAGGAAATCATCCCAAGCGGAGGCGGATCAGCAGCGCAGAGATGTCCCCAGCCGATACACAGGCGAGCAGTACATTTGTGTGAGCAAATTGTCCAAAAGTTTAAGAAAAACATTTCTCAACGAGCTATTGCAAGGAATTAAGGGATTTCCCCATCTACGGTCTGTAATATCAACAAAAGTTTCAGAGAATCTGGAGAAATCACTGCAAGGCCGAAAACCAACATAGAATGCCTGTGACCTTCGATCCCTCAGGCGGTATTTAATCAAAAAGCAACATTAGTGTGTAAAGGATATCACTAAATAGCTCGGGAACACTTCAGAAAACCACTGTCAGTAACTGCAGTCAGTTTGTCGCTACATCTGTAATTGCAAGTTATGCAGAGTGAAAGCCATTTATCAACAACACCCAGAAACGCGGTCGGCTTTGCTGGGCCCGAGCATATCTAAGAAGGACTGATGCAAAGTGGAAAAGTGATCTGTGATCTGACGAGTCCACATTTCAAATTGTCTTTGGAAACAGTGGACGTCGTGTCCGACACACTAAAGAGGAAAAGAACCATCAGGACTGTTTTAGGCACAAAGTTCAAAAGCCAGCATCTGTGATGGTATGGGGGTGTATTAGTGCCCGAGACATGGGTAACTTACACATCTGTGAAGGAACCATTAATGCTGAATGGTCCATACAGGTTTTGGAGCAACATGTGTTGCCATCAAAGCAATGTATTTTTCATGGACGCCCCTGCTTATTTAAGTAAGACAATGCCAAACCACATTTTGCTTGTGTAACAACAGCGTGGCTTCATAGTAAAAGAGTGCGGGTACTAGACTGGCCTGCCTGTAGTTCAGACCTGTTTCCCTTTGAAAATGTGTGGGGCATTTGAAGCATAAAATATGACAACGGAGACCCCGGACTGTGGAACAACTTAAGCTGTATATCAAGCAAGAATGGGAAAATATTCCACTTGCAAAGCTTCAAAAAATGGTCTCCTCAGTTCCCAAACGTTTACTGAGTGTTCTTAAAAGGAAAGGCCATGTAACACAGTGGTAAAAATTACCTTGTGCCAACTTTTTTGCAATGTGTTGCTGCTATTGAATTCTAAGTTGATGATTATTTGCAAAAAAAAAAAAAATGTGTTTCTCAGTTCCAACATTAAAAATCTTGTCTTTTCGATCTATTCAATTGAAGATAAGTTGAAAATGATTTGCAAATCATTGTATTCTGTTTTTATTTACTAATTACACAACGTGCCAACTTTTTGGGGGGTTTTGTACATATATATACACAGATATACACATAAATAAGCATATATTCATATACACGTATACTATACATACTTATACACATAAACACATACACATATATACATACACTGTATATTTACACACAGTATGTGTATATATATTTGTGTGTTTATATATGTATACACATATGAATATTTGTATATATGATATATATGTGTGATATGTATATCTGTGTGATTTATACACATATGTACTCACACATATAGATACATATACACACATATATATATATATATACAACTTTATACACACACAACATATATATACATATACATACATTTGTATACATACATACTGTATACATGTATATGATATATATGTGTGATATTTATATATATCTATATGTGTGATATATACACATATATACTCGCACATATATATACATATACACACATGTATCTACACACCTCTATATATATATACATATGTATATATATACATATATATATACATACATACATACATATATACGTACATACATATATATATACATATATATACATACATACATACATATATACATACATATACATATTTACATTTTATTATTTTTATACATATACACACATATGTATAAATACATATATATATATGTATTTACATATATATATATATAAACACACACACACATATACATATGTATATGTGTGTATACATATATATGTATACATATATATATATGTATACATACATACATTTATATATATATATATATATATATATATATACATACATACACATACAAATATATACATATATACATATTTACATTTTATTATATATATATACATATACACACATATGTATAAATACATATATATATATATGTATTTACATACATATATATACACATATATATGTATTTACATACATATATATGTATTTACATACATACATATATATATATATATATATATATATATATATATATATATATATATATATATATACTGTATATATATATATATATATATATATATATATATATATAAACACACACACACACATATAAACCCTATACTTACATATGAGTACATAGTATTGGAATATAATAGCGGATGTATAATTAATAATAATAATTATTGGTTACCGGTGCAGTGTGTCGGCTCGTCAAGCGCTTTTTCTTTGGCCGTGGCCCAGGCAGGCTACATGAAAGCTACTTTAACCATAGGCTGGCTGCCTTTCTGTTGGACTTGGGTACTTCATGTTACTTGCAAGAGTTTTTTTTTTTTTCCACTCTTCAAAATTTTATTCTGTGGCTTTTCTGAAAACATGCAATGCTTGAGCCATAATTTGCATGATGGGCCAAGGTCAACACAGCCTGTTGTGTTTTGGAACATGCATTGAAACATATCGAAAAATGTATCAGCACGATGATGGATAGTAATACAGACTGACACATCCTCATAGTTGTTATTGTTCGTGACAGACTGGTTTTACCAGCTGTCAGGGTAACTGTGTGAAAAGTGGGATGATATTTGATATCATTCACAAAGGTGTCAAATTCAAGGCTCCGTGGCCACATCTTAACCTTGATATAATGTGAGCCAATAAGGCAGTACCTCTTTATTTATAAATGTATTTCAATTTTAACAGGGAAAAACATTTCTGCAAGCAATATTATTTGACGCAACAAGCTATTCCAAGATTTTCTATGTCATTGAAACCCTTTTTAGATTAACATTTCACACTAGCGGAACTTAAATATCTACTTCTCATGTCTCTTCTGATTGTTTTTCCATTATTTTGTTAATAATAATGATAAGAATCAAATAAAGGGGCAATTGTGTAATTATATCATAAAGAGGCCCTGCGAGAGCTTCTGTATGCAATGTGTCCCACAATGAAAATGAGGTTGACGCACCTGATTAGAATATATACAGTCAATCAATCAATTTTTATTTATATAGCCCTAATTCACAAGTGCCTCAAAGGGCTGCACAAACCACAACGACATCCCCGGTAGGGCCCACATAAGGACAAGGAAAAACTCACCCCAGTTGGACGTCGATAATGATGACTATGAGAAACCTTGGAGAGGACCACATATGTGGGCAAGCCCCCCTCCCCTAGGGGACCGAAAGCAACGGATGTCGAGCGGATCGACATTGTGAAAGTCCAATCCATAGTGGAGCTAACGTAACCGTGAGAATCAAGTCCAAAGTGGATCCAATATAGTAGCGAGAGTCCCATCCAAAGTGGAGCCAGCAGGAAACCATCCCAAGCGGAGGTGGATCAGCAGCGCATAGATGTCCCCAACCGATACACAGCCGAGCGGTCCATCCCGGGTCCCGACTCTGGACGAGCGGTCCATCCTGGATCCTGACTCTGGACAGCCAGTAGTTCATCCATGAACCGGACCGCCTCCACAAGGGAGGGGGGGACATAGGAGAAAAAGAAAAGAAACGGCAGATCAACTGGTCTAAAAAGGGGGTCTATTTAAAGGCTAGAGTATACAAATAAGTTTTAAGATGAGACTTAAATGCTTCTTCTGAGGTAGCATCTCGAACTGTTACCCGGGAGGGCATTCCAGAGTACTGGAGCCCGAATGGAAAACGCTCTATTGCCCGCAGACTTTTTTTGGGCTCTGGGAATGTGAGCAAATCTGCTAGGTCAAAAGTATACATACAGCAATGTTTATATTTGGCTACATGTCCCTTGGCAAGTTTCACTGCAATAAGGGGCTTTTAGTAGCCGTCCACAAGCTTCTGGTTGAATTTTTGACCACTCATCTTGACAAAATTAGTGCAGTCCAGCTACATGTGTTGGTTTTCTTACATGGACTTGTTTCTTCAGCATTGTCCACACGTTTAATTCAGGACTATGGGAAGGCCATTCTAAAATCTTAATTCTAGCCTTATTTAGCCATTCCTTTTCCACTTTTGAGGTGTGTTTGTGGTCATTGTCCTGTTGAAACACCCAAATGCGCCCAAGACCCACCATTGGGTCTGATAATTTTAGGTTGCCCCTGAAGAATATGGAGGTAAACCTCCTTTTTCTTTGTCCCCTTTTAAGCACCAGTTCCATTGGCAGCAAACAGGCCCAGAGCATTATTCTACCACCACCATGCTTGATGGTAGGGTTTGGTGTTCCTGAAATTAGGGGCCTCGTCTTTTCTCCTCCAAACATATTGCTGGGTACTCAGTTGGAAGCGTGTCTTAATGAAATTAAACAATGGATGTCCGCTAACTTTTTGCAACTTAATGCCAAAAAACGGAAATGCTGATTATCGGTCCTGCTAGACACCGACCTCTATTTAATAATACAACTTTAACCTTTCAGAACCAAATAATAAAACAAGGTGACTCTGTAAAAAATCTGGGTATTATCTTCGACCCAACTCTCTCCTTTGAGTCACACATTAAAAGCGTTACTAAAACGGCCTTCTTTCATCTCCGTAATATCGCTAAAATTCGCTCCATTTTGTCCACTAAAGACGCCGAGATCATTATCCATGCGTTTGTTACGTCTCGTCTCGATTACTGTAACGTATTATTTTCGGGTCTCCCCATGTCTAGCATTAAAAGATTACAGTTGGTACAAAACGCGGCTGCTAGACTTTTGACAAGAACAAGAAAGTTTGATCACATTACGCCTGTACTGGCTCACCTGCACTGGCTTCCTGTGCACTTAAGATGTGACTTTAAGGTTTTACTAATTACGTATAAAATACTACACGGTCTAGCTCCAGCCTATCTTGCCGATTGTATTGTACCATATGTCCCGGCAAGAAATCTGCGTTCAAAAGACTCCGGCTTATTTGTGATTCCTAGAGCCCAAAAAAAGTCTGCGGGCTATAGAGCGTTTTCCGTTCGGGCTCCAGTACTCTGGAATGCCCTCCCGGTAACAGTTCGAGATGCTACCTCAGTAGAAGCATTTAAGTCTCACCTTAAAACTCATCTGTATACTCTAGCCTTTAAATAGACCTCCTTTTTAGACCAGTTGATCTGCCGCTTCTTTTCTTTCTCCTATGTCCCCCCGTCCGGTCCGATGACCATGGATGAAGTACTGGCTGTCCAGAGTCGAGACCCAGGATGGACCGCTCGTCGGGACCCAGGATGGACCGCTCGCCTGTATCGGTTGGGGACATCTCTACGCTGCTGGTCCGCCTCCGCTTGAGATGGTCTCCTGTGGACGGGACTCTCGCTGCTGTCTTGGATCCGCTTGAACTGAACTCTCGCGGCTGTGTTGGAGCCACTATGGATTGAACTTTCACAGTATCATGTTAGACCCGCTCGACATCCATTGCTTTCGGTCCCCTAGAGGGGGGGGGGGGTTGCCCACATCTGAGGTCCTCTCCAAGGTTTCTCATAGTCAGCATTGTCACTGGCGTCCCACTGGATGTGAATTCTCCCTGCCCACTGGGTGTGAGTTTTCCTTGCCCTTTTGTGGGTTCTTCCAAGGATGTTGTAGTCGTAATGATTTGTGCAGTCCTTTGAGACATTTGTGATTTGGGGCTATATAAATAAACATTGATTGATTGATTGATATTGTGGCAAAACAGCTCAAATTTTGTTTCATCTGACCACAGAACTTTGCTCCAGAAGGTCTTTATCTTTGTCCATGTGATGTCAAATGAAACAGGCTATATCATCACAATATCAATCATAGAGGCTATATCATCCCTACAAACCTGTTTCACAGGTTTCTTTGCTCATCAGGGCATTTTATTGAAGTGTCTGTTTGTCTAGCTGCATAATAAATGATGGATATTGAACAATCTATTGACTTAGACAACAAAAAGATCCTGAGAACACACAGACAAGCAACTTTTAACGACGCTAATTACACAGATAGCTGCAATCCCATAGCAAAGCAAAATTGAAGATGAGATCTCATTTATGTCTTATATACATCTCCTAGAGCAGGGGTGCCCATTACGTCGATCGCGAGCTACCAGTCGACCGTGGGGGGTGTGTCAGTCGATCTCGAGCCAGGCTTTTAAAAAAAATAGACCTAAAAATTAGTGATCATCAATCTTCACCAAGACGTCACTTAAATGACATTCACGGTACCGGAGGGTCTTGTGAGATGACGCTGGCTGCTGCAAGATCATTATTATTGAATATGACCGAGAGGAAGGCGAGAAACACTTTTTATTTCAACAGATTCTCGAGCCGTACCTTCCGTCAAAACTCTAAAGGCCGACTGCACATTTCCTATCTTCACAATAAAAGCCCTGCTTCATGCTGCCTGCGCTAACTAAATACAGAGTCTCGGAAAACTGGCGTGCACATCACATCAATACAAGTCATCAGAATCAGGTAATACACCAACTTATATTCTTGTCTTCGTGAAAGAAAGACATCTATATGTGTTACACATGCTTGTATTATCATTAAACACATTTAACTTGTTTACAAAAATGTCTCTTTCATAAATAAATACATATAAATGATATATATAAATGAGGTAGATCCCCTCGAGTTGGTTCGATTGAAAAGTAGCTCGCCTGCAGAAAAAGTGTGGGCACCCCTGTCCTAGACAGAAAGGGCAGTAATCGAGACCAAAGTAGTTTTCTCGTTCTTCTCAAATGTATCTCCTGAGAAATAAGGCTCACAGTGAGCACTGTGAGAGATCTAAAAGTTTTCCAACAGTTATCTCTTTTCCCGATTTCAACTAAGACCAAAATGAGAGATGAATGAGCTGGTCTCAAATATGTCTCAAATATGTCTCAGTGAGAGATATACATGGTTTTGTTTCTCACTACTCACTGTTTGAGTTCTCAGATGTCTCTTTTCTATTTTGGCAAAAAGAAAATTGATGAGTATGGTTTCAATATGTCTCAATGATGTCTCAGTGAGAGATATACTTGTTTTGTCACTTACTGCTCATTGTTTGAGTTGTCAGATATGCCTCTTTTCTATCTTAGGAAAAAGAACTTAAAAAATGCATTTTAATTGGCACAATTTAATTATACCTCAATCATACTCCAGTTTATCTCATGCCAACATTCGGAGAAAATAATTAATTTAGGCAATATAGATACATGGTCTGTAAGCTATATGGTTTATTTACATAATGTTCAACTTAATTTGCTGATTTCTAAAACACGCGCCATGTAGAGTAACTCAGTGACTACAATCATGAGATTTAAAACTGAACCAAAACAATACTGATATGATCACAAAACAGTTTTTAAGACCTTTTAACATTTGTGAACTTTCTAGAGCAGTGGTTATCAAACTATTTTCACAAAGTACCACTTCAGAAAACATTTGGGTCTCCAACCACCATGATAAGGACTAATGTTAAAATACAGTAGCGTAGTAGACCTAAGTATTCATTTAAAAGACAGTGGTTTTATTTAACAAGTAAATTTGATAAATTGGCCACTGAAATATTACAGACAATGCAAAATCTAAATCAACAATGATACTCCACATACAGTATTATTTTACAGACATACATCACATCGGTGTGTATTTTCAGAGCATTTACAACAATGATCAAATATTTGATTTGTGGCTTCTTAGGCCAGATCAGTTCTTAATTAGTTAAAACTTTTCAAGTGTGTTTGGGAAATGAACTGCAAAAACAATGCCAGGCATTGATGTGAAATCAAGGAAAACAACTTTACCCAATATGTCATCCAAGGATACTACTGTACTGGCAGAGGTTTCCAATACATGCCCCTAAAGCTGACCAACACGCCGGATTGTAGTCAGCTGGAGGCGTGTCTTATTGAAATTAAACAATGGATGTCCGCTAACGTTTTGCAACTCAAAGCCAAAAAAACGGAAATGCTAATTATCGGTCCTGCTGGACACTGACCTCTATTTAATAATACAACTTTAACATTTGACAACCAAACAATTAAACAAGGCGACTCGGTAAAGAATCTGGGTATTATCTTCGACGCAATTCTCTCGTTAGAGTCAGACATTAAAAGCGTTACTAAAACGGCCTTCTTTCTTCTAATATCGCTAACATTCGCTCCATTTTGTCCACTAACGACGTTGAAATCATTATCCATGCGTTTGTTACGTCTCGTCTCAAATACTGTAACGTATTATTTTCGGGTCTCCCCATGTCTAGCATTAAGCGATTACAGTTGGTACAAAATGCGGCTGCTAGACTTTTGACAAGAACAAGAAAGTTTGATCACATTACGCCTGTACTGGCTCACCTGCACTGGCTTCCTGTGCACTTAAGATGTGACTTTAAGGTTTTACTACTTACGTTTAAAATATTACACGGTCTAGCTCCATCCTATCTTGCCGATTGTATTGTACCATATGTCCCGGCAAGAAATCTGCGTTCAAAGGACTCCGGCTTATTAGTGGTTCCCAGAGCCCCAAAAAAGTCTGCGGGCTATAGAGCGTTTTCCGTTTGGGCTCCAGTACTCTGTTCGAGATGCTACCTCAGTAGAAGCATTTAAGTCGCATCTTAAAACTCATTTGTATACTCTAGCGTTTAAATAGACCCCCTTTTCAGACAAGTTGATCTGCCGTTTCTTTTCTTTTTCTCCTCGGTCCCCCTCTCCCTTGTGGAGGGAGTCCGGTCCGGTGGCCATTGATGAAGTACTGGCTGTCCAGAGTCGGGATCCAGGATGGACCGCTCGTCCAGAGTCGGGACCCGGGATGGACCGCTCGCCTGTGTACCGGCTGGGGAAATCTCTGCGCTGCTGATCCGCCTCCGCTTGGGATGGTTTCCTGCTGGCTCCCCTTTGGACTGGACTCTCACGGTTGTGTTGGATCCACTGTGGTTTGGGGGGTGGCCCACATATGCGGTCCTGGGGTGCGTTTTCCTTGCCTTTATGTGGGTTCTACCGAGGATGTCGTTGTGGTTTGTGCAGCCCTTTGAGACACGTGTGATTTAGAGCTATATAAATAAACATTGATTGATTGATTGATTGATTGATTGATTGATTGAATAGAGCAATAACATGACTGCATGTACCATTTGTTAAACTATCTCGCATCAAAGAAAAACCAGCATGTTTAAATTCACGAACGAGGGCCCATTTGGCACATGATTGTGCTATGGAAAAGAAGAAATCAATCTGTCCATACTTTGTTTGTCCGTCATTTGAAAAAAAAAATCTGTAAAAGTGTTTCGTCTGTCACCTTTACTATTGTGTTTTGATGTGAGATAATTTCTCTCAACTTGTGCCCTGTAAAAGATGCCTATTGTTCCAGAATTGATGCAGTGACCAGCATGTAATGCAGAGAGGTGAACTGTGTCCAATAGAAGTTCAATAAATGCTCCATATAGTTTAATCCTAGACAAATCTTTGTTTTCCTGACAGAAACTATCATCTTTAGTCATACCCTTTTTCCTTGAATTGCCGCCGGGGCTCTAATTAATTAAAAACCTCTTCTCACTCCGGCGCTTACCAAAGGCATGCGGTAAAAATTTGAGTGTGACGTTAGGATACCATCAGTGAAAGCTCATTTGATAAAAACATTTTTATTATGGTCTTACCTTTACTTGCTCCTCACATCTGAACATTGTTTACAATCATGGCCACCAGCAGCGAGAGCGATTCGGACCGAGAAAGTGATGATTTCCCTATTAATTTGAGCGAGGATGAAAGATTCGTGGATGAGGAAAGTGAGAGTGAAGGACTAGAAGAAAAAAAAAGACGAGGGCAGTGGGAGCGATTCAGATGTTATTAGACACATTTACTAGGATAATTCTGGAAAATCCATTATCTGCTTATTGTGTTACTAGTGTTTTAGTGAGATTATATGGTCGTACCTGTACAACCTGAAGGTCGGCCCCGCACCTTTCTTCAGCACCAGTCGACGGGCGGTGGCGATGCCCATCTCTGGGGGGCGGTTTAACTCAGTTGGTAGAGTGGCCGTGCCAGCAACTTGAGGGTTGCAGGTTCAATTCCCGCTTCTGCCAACCTAGTCACTGCCGTTGTGTCCTTGGGCAAGACACTTTACCCACCTGCTTCCAGTGCCACCCACACTGGTTTGATTGTAACTTAGATATTGGGTTTCACTATGTAAAGTGCTTTGAGTCACTAGAGAAAAAGCGCAATATAAATATAATTCACTTCACTTCACTTCACTCTGCCCTTCGCAAGGGACCCTCTTTGAAACACGATCTATCGAATTCATCGCTGCATAATACACTGTACTTTGTGTGTGTGGTCCAATCCAACCGTGTTCACTTGACATCTCTGTTCCATGGTAAAGCTTGACTATCATCTTTTGGGAATGTAAACGATGAAACACCGGCTGTGTTTGTGTTGATAAAGGCGGCCGCTTCCCACCTACAGCTTTCTTCTTTGACGTCTCCATTATTCATTGAACAAATTGCAAAAATTCAGCAACACAGACGTCCAGAATACTGTGGAATTATGCGATGAAAGCAGATGACTTATAGCTGGGAATGATGCTGGAACAAAATGTCCTCTACAATGCGTGACGTAACGCGCACGCGTCATCATACCGCGACGTTTTAGCATGATACTTCCGCGTGAAATTCAAAATTGCAATTTAGTAAAATAATCCGGCCGTATTGGCATGTGTTGCAATGTTATTATTTCATCATAACTTGTTAGCATCGATTAGCTGGCAGTCATGCTGCAACCAAATATGGCTGATTAGCACATAAGTCAACATCAACAAAACTCACCTTTGTGATTTTGTTGACTTTATCGTTGCAAATGCATCTGCAGGTTATCCATACATCTCTGTGCCATGTCTGTCATCGTCGGTAAAATGTGCGGACCAAACGATCACGACTTCGCATCTTGTGACACTGGAGCAACTTAAATCCGTTGATTGGTAAGTGTTTTTTCGCATTAAATGTGGGTGGAAGGAAACGTAATATAGTTGCAAATGCATCTGCGGGTTATCCATACATCTCTGTGCCATGTCTGCTTTAGCACCACCGGTAAATAGCATGTTAGCATCAATTAGCGTAGCATGTTAGCATCGATTAGCTGGCAGTCAACATCAACAAAACTCACCTTTGTGATTTCGTTGACTTTATCGTTGCAAAAGCATCTGCAGGTTATCCATACATCTCTGTGCCATGTCTGCTTTAGCACGGCCGGTAAATAGCATGTTAGCGTCGATTAGCGTAGCTTGTTAGCATCGATTAGCTGGCAGTCATGCTGCAACCAAATATGGCTGATTAGCACATAAGTCAACATCAACAAAACTCACCTTTGTGATTTTGTTGACTTTATCGTTGCAAATGCATCTGCAGGTTATCCATACATCTCTGTGCCATGTCTGTCATCGTCGGTAAAATGTGCGGACCAAACGATCACGACTTCGCATCTTGTGACACTGGAGCAACTTAAATCCGTTGATTGGTAAGTGTTTTTTCGCATTAAATGTGGGTGGAAGGAAACGTAATATAGTTGCAAATGCATCTGCGGGTTATCCATACATCTCTGTGCCATGTCTGCTTTAGCACCACCGGTAAATAGCATGTTAGCATCAATTAGCGTAGCATGTTAGCATCGATTAGCTGGCAGTCAACATCAACAAAACTCACCTTTGTGATTTCGTTGACTTTATCGTTGCAAAAGCATCTGCAGGTTATCCATACATCTCTGTGCCATGTCTGCTTTAGCACGGCCGGTAAATAGCATGTTAGCGTCGATTAGCGTAGCTTGTTAGCATCGATTAGCTGGCAGTCATGCTGCAACCAAATATGGCTGATTAGCACATAAGTCAACATCAACAAAACTCACCTTTGTGATTTTGTTGACTTTATCGTTGCAAATGCATCTGCAGGTTATCCATACATCTCTGTGCCATGTCTGTCATCGTCGGTAAAATGTGCGGACCAAACGATCACGACTTCGCATCTTGTGACACTGGAGCAACTTAAATCCGTTGATTGGTAAGTGTTTTTTCGCATTAAATGTGGGTGGAAGGAAACGTAATATAGTTGCAAATGCATCTGCGGGTTATCCATACATCTCTGTGCCATGTCTGCTTTAGCACCACCGGTAAATAGCATGTTAGCATCAATTAGCGTAGCATGTTAGCATCGATTAGCTGGCAGTCAACATCAACAAAACTCACCTTTGTGATTTCGTTGACTTTATCGTTGCAAATGCATCTGCAGGTTATACATACATCTCTGTGCCATGTCTGCTTTAGCACGGCCGGAAAATAGCATGTTAGTGTCGATTAGCGTAGCATGTTAGCATCGATTAGCTGGCAGTCACGCCGCAACCAAATATGGCTGATTAGCACATAAGTCAACATCAAAAAAACTCACCTTTGTGATTTCGTTGACTTTATCGTTGCAAATGTATCTGCAGGTTATCCATACATCTCTGTGCCATGTCTGCTTTAGCACCACCGGTAAATAGCATGTTAGCATCGATTAGCATAGCATGTTAGCATCGATTAGCTGGCAGTCAACATCAACAAAACTCACCTTTGTGATTTCTGTGACTTTATCGTTGCAAATGCATCTGCAGGTTATCCATACATCTCTGTGCCATGTCTGCTTTAGCACGGCCGGAAAATAGCATGTTAGCGTCGATAAGCGTAGCATGTTAGCATCGATTAGCTGGCAGTCACGCCGCAACCAAATATGGCTGATTAGCACATAAGTCAACATCAACAAAACTCACCTTTGTGATTTCGTTGACTTTATCGTTGCAAATGCATCTGCAGGTTATCCATACATCTCTGTGCCATGTCTGTCATCGTCGGTAAAATGTGCGGACCAAACGATCACGACTTTCGCATCTTGTGATAATGGAGCAACTTAAATCCGTTGATTGGTAAGTGTTTTTTTCGCATTAAATGTGGGTGGAAGGAAATGTAATATAGTTGCAAATGCATCTGCGGGTTATCCATACATCTCTGTGCCATGTCTGCTTTAGCACCACCGGTTAATAGCATGTTAACATCGATTAGCATAGCATGTTAGCATTGATTAGCTTGCAGTCAACATCAACAAAACTCACCTTTGTGATTTCGTTGACTTTATCGTTGCAAATGCATCTGCAGGTTATCCATACATCTCTGTGCCATGTCTGCTTTAGCACGACCGGTAATTAGCATGTTAGCGTCGATTAGCGTAGCATGTTGGCATCGATTAGCTGGCAGTCACGCCGCAACCAAATATGGCTGATTAGCACATAAGTCAACATCAACAAAACTCACCTTTGTGATTTCGTTGACTTTATCGTTGCAAATGCATCTGCAGGTTATCCATACATCTAGGTAGGGAGAGGCTTGATGTTCCAAAGTGGTACATCCTGCATGGACACCTGGAGGTTGGATGTGTCCCATTTGAAGAGCAGTTTTTTGGACTCCTTCAGGAGGCACCGCCTCCTGCAGTGTTACCCTGCTGCTACCCCCTGACACAAAGAAGAGGAACCAAAAAACTCAAAAGATTAAAATCATTAAAAAAAAAAAAGGAAAACATACAAAACTAGAAGCAAGTTGACATAAGTTGAACACATTATACAAATCCAGCTAATGGAATGCATTTACTTTTTTCCCACATCTTGATCGCATTGTAGTTCATGTTTACATATCTTCTGTGTTTGTGGTAACCATACTTGCCAACCTTGAGACCTCTGATTTCGGGAGGTAGGTGGTGGGGGCTGGGTGGCCTGGTCGGGGGTGGGGCGGAGGCGTGGTTGGGACGGGGGGCGTGGTTAAGAGGGGAGGAGTATAATTCACCAACTCGAGTATTTCATATATATTTCATATATATATGTATGAAATGCTTGACTTTCAGTGAGTTCTAGCAATATATATATTTATTTTATTATACATATAAATAAAATAAATAGTTGAATTTCCGACGGCACCTATCAAATACACAGTAATAAAAACACAGTTGTTCTACTAACTGTACTGTGCTTGCTGGTTACTAAAAAAACAATAACAACACTTACCTTTCACCATTCGAGTAACGTTTGTTCTGCCATTTGAGTATTGGCGAGCGATCTCCGAATCCGAGAACATATCCTTCTTGGATTTGTTGCAGACATCCGCAAATTAGAACGGGATGTTGGTTTTAGCTATCAGCATAGCCATCTTTGTCTCAGCATATGTTACACCATCGTTTGTCTCAGCATAAGTTACACCATCGGGTCTCCATTTTGCGAGGTGGGCCATAATACTGGGTTGTGAACGATCCTGCGCTGTGGACGCTTTGTGCTTTGCTGACCGTTCATGGCTGAGTATATCCGTTCGGCCGCCGTGTTCAATGGAAAATTCTGTTCTACAAAATTTACAGGCAACATACCCCTTCCCCTTCGAACTCTCCCGGATAAACTGAAATTCTTGTTTCCAATCGTTCTGGAACTTGCAAGTGTATTTCTTCATAATGCTCGTTGACGGTGTAATAGATTGGGTTGGAGTCAATAACCAGGCAACGTGATGAAGTTACGTCTCTTTACTGTGGGCTTCAGAACAGACTCCCTACTGCATGTTCCTTGACTGCACTTAAATGTAGAATATATTTACATTCTATTCTATGTACAGTAAATGGCAGTATTGTCCTGTTTAAGAGGGTCACAACATTGCTGAGTCAGGTTCTCATGGAGCTGGAGGAGGCGTGGCCTCCAGCTCCGCCTGAATTTCGGGAGATTTTCGGGAGAAAATTTGTTCCCGGGAGGTTTTCGGGAGAGGCGCTGAATTTCAGGAGTCTCCCGGAAAATCCGTGAGGGTTGGCAAGTATGGTGGTAACACATAATCCACAGTTATAAATCTAAGTCATCACAATACAGCAAACACTATAAAAAGAAAGTGTGGAACTTCAGTGATAAACAATGACAATTATTAGTAAATACACAGCAGCAAACCAAACCTATGCGAAAGGATCTTGACGAGGGAATCAACATTATTGTAAATATCACGTTATTTTGGTTTCAAAATTCTCACAATAATGCCGTGATGTGTGACACTATCAAACGAAAACTCCTGTCAGTGTGTTTTTTTTTCTGACAATATTAAGTGGGCTGATCTGAGAAGTCAACTCGATCTCCCATGATAACCCGCGCAGTGTGTGACAGCAAGGTTCAAACAGGGGACATTGTATAGGGGCAAAAAAGAGGAAGTGTGCAGGAGTGACGGGAACGTTTGTGATTCATACTTCCGAGGAATTGTTGCTGTGAAATATTTCTGTGCCTATAACTGCCGTGTTAGATTAAACTGAAATAAAGTCTGTATACTGCAAGGTAAAGCATGCCACGTTCATCCCGACCATTTCCCAGTCAAACCAGAGCCGTTGCAGCTCACCAGAGGAAATGCGTAAAATAAGAAATTTGCCGACCCTACACACCACAATGTCTACAATAAGCTAGGGAATATGAGTAATATATTAGAATGAGTTATATGTTAGAACCGTTATTTGGCAAATATCATTAATGTGAAACCAAAACGCTAAAATATCCATTTGTGAGGTATTTACATGATTAAAAGTGTAATTAGTTAACTCTTAAGAATCAGTATTCTACAAACTAATAGAAAAAAGTCCACTGCAAAGGACGGTCTCTTAGGAAGTTAAAAGTTTAAATACACTAAACAGCAGTGATGTAACAATATCAAAATGTCATATCACCGTTACTGTGACCAAAATAGCTCCAGCCTATCTTGCCGATTGTATTGTACCATATGTCCCGGCAAGAAATCTGCGTTCAAAAGACTCCGGCTTATTAGTGATTCCTAGAGCCCCAAAAAAGTCTGCGGGCTATAGAGCGTTTTCCGTTCGGGCTCCAGTACTCTGAGATGCTACCTCAGTAGAAGCATTTAAATCTCACCTTAAAACTGATCTGTATACTCTAGCCTTTAAATAGACCTCCTTTTTAGACCAGTTGATCTGCCGCTTCTTTTCTTTCTCCTATGTCCCCCCCTCCCTTGTGGAGGGGGTCCGGTCCGATGACCATGGATGAAGTACTGGCTGTCCAGAGCCGAGACCCAGGATGGACCACTCGTCGGGACCCAGGATGGACCGCTCGCCTGTATCGGTTGGGGACATCTCTACGCTGCTGATCCGCCTCCGCTTGAGATGGTCTCCTGTGGACGGGACTCTCGCTGCTGTCTTGGATCCGCTTGAACTGAACTCTCGCAGCTGTGTTGGAGCCACTATGGATTGAACTTTCACAGTATCATGTTAGACCCGCTCGACATCCATTGCTTTCGGTCCCCTAGAGGGGGGGGGGGGGGGGGGGGGTTGCCCACATCTGAGGTCCTCTCCAAGGTTTCTCATAGTCAGCATTGTCACTGGCGTCCCACTGGATGTGAATTCTCTCTGCCCACTGGGTGTGAGTTTTCCTTGCCCTTTTGTGAGTTCTTCCGAGGATGTTGTAGTCGTAATGATTTGTGCAGTCCTTTGAGACATTTGTGATTTGGGGCTATATAAATAAACATTGATTGATTGAAAATGATCACTGTTTGCATTATCATCGCAGTATTGTTGAATGTGCTCAAAAAGTAATCATACCCACAATCATAGCAAGTTGTATTAAAAAAAATATGCAATATTGCAGAGAAGAGGATTAACATGCCAACTCAACGGAAACTGCTTAAAAACATCAATTGTTTACCAAGCCAGTGTCACCCGCGAGAACAACTCAAACAGAGAGACGTATATTGGACTCACAGAAAACACCTTTAACACCATCATCAACAGCAGAATTTTGTAGGCCCCAACTCATCAAATCTACAGAGCTGAGTAAATACAAATGGACTCGGAAAGACAATAAATTTGATCATGCCATCACATGGCAAATTGTCGCATCTAGCTTAAAATACGACAGTGCAGCTAAAAGATGTAACCTGTGCCTGAAATATATATATTTTTTAATTATACAGCACCCTAGCATGTCCACGTTAAACAAACGTGACAAACTGGTTTCATCAGGCCGGCATAGAAGCAAGGCACTACTGTGTAACAATGGCCACACCCCGATGTAATGTACCCTATATGTACATGTAACAGCCGCAGACACTTCAATAAAATCCCTTGGAACATATATATATATATATATATATATATATATACACTTATATACAGGGGCGTCACTAGCTTTTAAACACAGGGGGGCTTAGCCCCCAGGAGATGCACAGGATGCGAGCGAACATAACGCACGAGCACAAAACTTCACAAATGGCAAAAAAAAAAAAATAAATAAATAAATAAAAATATATATCTATATCTATACATATATATATATATAAGACTTAAAGGTATACTAGAGGATGTATACTAGAGGAATAATGAATATTCCAACAATGGTAATAGACAAAATACCAACAATAGTAATAGAGAACCTAGCAATAATGGTAATAAACAACTTGTGTATGTATGTGTGTATGTGAATATAAACAAAATTATTATTTTTTTATTATTATTATTGTTTTGTTTTGTTTTTGTTTTTCCCCCCCCGACTTCGACAGGGCGGTTGCTGGTTGTTCCATCTCCATCGTTAAATAGACTCCCTTTTTAGACCAGTTGATCTGCCGTTTCTTTTCTTTTTCTTCTATGTCCCACTCTCCCTTGTGGAGGGGGTCCGGTCCGATCCGGTGGCCATGTACTGCTTGCCTGTGTATCGGCTGGGGACATCTCTGCGCTGCTGATCCGCCTCCGCTTGGGATGGTTTCCTGCTGGCTCCGCTGTGAACGGGACTCTCGCTGCTGTGTTGGATCCGCTTTGGACTGGACTCTCGCGACTCTGTTGGATCCATTATAGATCGAACTTTCACAGTATCATGTTAGACCCGCTCGACATCCATTGCTTTCCTCCTCTCCAAGGTTCTCATAGTCATCATTGTCACCGATGTCCCACTGGGTGTGAGTTTTCCTTGCCCTTATGTGGGCCTACCGAGGATGTCGTAGTGGTTTGTGCGGCCCTTTGAGACACTAGTGATTTAGGGCTATATAAGTAAACATTGATTGATTGATTGATTGACTGTACAAACATTCATATACACATTCTGTTCATATACAATACACTCATGAACATAATCACGTTTCATCAAACATATATCAACGTTGTTGCCCTAGGGGAAACTGGGTAACACATGGCATACTGACAAAGCTTAACCCATTGTTACTATAACAATCTACAAGATTAATATAGGTTGCCTCTCTCGCTTCCCCTCCATCTTTCGGTATTCCTTTTTTTCTTTTTCTTTTTTTATATGTATTTTTTTATCTTTCTAGTTATCAATATGTATACATACTGTTGCATTTGAACAACTGTATTGTTGATAATAGAGGTGAATTATTGGTATTGATCATGATCAAAAGCGCTTTTTCTATTGGTATTTGTATTGCTCCAGTTGTAGTGTAAACATGCTCATTGTCATTTCAATATTATTATTTATTTTAATAACTGCTTCTTTGCTATCACTTTTACGATCATATTTGTACATATCGTATGTGCTGGTGTTGTTCTATTGTTGTTGTTGTTTTTGTTGTGTTTGCTGTTGTTGTTTTTGTCTCTCTGTCTAATCCCCTTCTTATCCCCACAATTTCCCCCTCTGTCTTCCTTTTTTTTTCTCTTTTTATCCCCTCCTGCTCCAGCTAGGCTGCATCAAATGATAATATAAATACATTTAATAAAGTCCAATTCAAATAAGGCAACAAGAGAAGTATCATACACTTCTCTTTTGTAAAGTAAATCTGAACAGCCGATATGGGCATCTACATCAACTATATGATTTGCCTGAGAAGCTGGACAGGACAAAGAAAAAAATAAAAATAGACAACTTGGCAATAATGGTAAGGAAACATTGAGCACATGATAACACTTTGAGACAGAGTACAACAGCAAGTCAAATTAAATTAAAGACCCTCATCTCTATATTTGAACCAGTCCCAATGTTTGTATACTAGTTTGAATCGATTAACAGTTTGGCATTGCTTGTGTTGTAAGTCCAGTTTGTTTCATAGTTTTACTCCGCATACAGACACACAAAAACGTTTACGAGTGGTTTGAGCTCTCGGCAATGAGAAATATCCAAAGCCTCTCAAGTTATGAGCCTGCACTCGTCTTATAAAAATATGTTCTAGATTATGCGGCAATAATTTGTTAAAGGGGAACATTATCAGAATTTCTGAAGGGTTAAAACCAATAAAAATCAGTTTCCAGTGGCTTATTTTATTTTTCGAAGTTTTTCTCAAAATTTTACCCATCACGCAATATCTCGAAAAACGGCTTCAAAGTGCCTGATTTTAACCGTCGTTATAGCCACCCGTCCATTATCCTGTGACGTCACAGCGTGACCACACAGAAACAAACATGGCGGATAGCACAGAAAGGTATAGCGATAGTAGCTTGGATTCAGACTCGGATTTTAGCGCCGTAAGCGATTCAACAGATTACGCATGTATTGAAACGGATGGTTGGAGTGTGGAGGCAGGTAGCCAAAACGAAATTGAAGAAGAAACTGAAGCTATTGAGCCATATCACGACAGACAGCGGAACGGGAGGAAGCAAGGACGAATTTGGCGATCGCCTTCTAACCAACGATTGGTATGTGTTTGTTTGGCATTAAATGTGGGTGGAGGGAAAGGCTGGATGCAAATATAGCTACAAATGAGGCGTAATGATGCAATACGTACATACAGCTAGCCTAAATACCATGTTAGCATCGATTAGCTTGCAGTCATGCCGTGACCAAATATGTCTGATTAGCATACTCCACATAGTCGATAACATCAACAAAACTCACCTTTGTGCATGCATGCACAACGTTATAAGTTTGGTGGACAAAATGAGACAGAAAAAGAAGTGGCATAAATAATATCCAGGGGGTGTACCTCGCTCGTCTGCGGGAAGAGACTGCCGTCGTCCCTGAATAGCTCGCACTCCGTAGCATGGCTGTCATCGGTAAAGTGTGCGGAACAAACGAGGGACTTCCGCATCTTTGGCCGCTGGTGCAACTTGAATCCGTTTCTGTTCGTGATGTCTCCAAGGTACGGGAAAACAGTCGAAAAAACTGAAAATAACAGAGCTGATTTGACTTGGTGCGTGTGATAAGATTGAGAAAATGTCGGATTGCTTCATGTTGTGACGTCACGGGTGAAAAGTCATCGCTCGACCGGCTATCACTTGAAAGGCGTTTAAATCGCCAAATTCACCCTTTTAGAGTTCGGAAATCGGTTAAAAAAACATATGGTCTTTTTTTCTGCAACATCAAGGTATATATTGACGCTTACACACGTCTGGTGATAATGTTCCCCTTTAAATGCTTTATATAAGATTATTAATGTATTATATTTAACAAGGTCATCAAATTTGAACAACTTTGATTGCACGAACAGATTATGAGTATGTTCGAAATAACCAACGTTGTAAATGATCTGCATTGCTTTTTTCTGTAATATGTTCAGAAGATGAATTGTGTTGCGGTAAGTATTCCCCCATACTTCAACACAGTATGTAAGGTATGGCATTACCAAGATGCAGTATAGAGTACGGAGTGCATTTTCTTTGAGGTATAGTTTTGCTTTGTTTATAATTGAGAGGCTTTTGGAGATTTTTTTTCAATGTGTCTGACATGAGGTTTCCATGATAGTTTAATATCAAATACTACTCTCAAAATTTTTTTCTCATTTACAATTTCAATTTGGGTACCATCAATACTTATTTTCTTTTTAGACATTATGTCGCGATTTCCAAACATCACCATCTTAGTTTTATTTATATTCAAAGAAAATGTATTTGTGTCCATCCATTTTTTTAACTATATTTAGCTCTGTGTTTACTGTATTCATGAGCTCATTATAGTCATCACTACTGTAGAATATATTTGTGTCGTATACATTTCAGTACTTTAGATCTATTAAACATATCATTAATATATACATTAAACAGTTTGGGCCCCAACACCGACCCTTGGGGGACACCACAAGCAATGCCAAAAGTACCAGTTAAAAATTTACCCATTTTTACAAACAGTACCCTTCCTGTTAAATAACTTTTTAACCAGTCACCAGCCAGCCCCATAATTCCATATCTTTCCATTTTATCTCGTAGAATTGAATGATTAGTGGTATCAAATGCTTTCTTTATATCAATAAAGATACCAACTGCATATATTTTATGCTCCAGTGCATTAGTCATTTCTTCAATAGTTTCAGTTATCGCCATTGAGGTTGTTCGTTTGGACCTAAAGCCATACTGACCGTCATTGATTATATGATGCTTCTCAAGAAAAGACTCAAGTCGAGAGTTAAATAGTTTCTCTAAGATTTTTGAGAAGTGATGTAAAGCTCATGACCGTAGGTGAGGATGGGAACTTAGACCGATCGGTAAATTGAGAGCTTTGCATTCCAGCTCAGCTCCTTCTTCACCACAATGGATCGCTACAACGCCCGCCTTACCGATTCGCCAGTCGATCTCACGATCCACTCTTCCCTCACTCGTGAACAAGACTCCTAGGTACTTGAACTCCTCCACTTGGGGCATGGTCTCCTCCCCAACCCGGAGATGGCACTCCACCCTTTTCAGGGCGAGATCCATATGTCTGCGAGCATTGCCAACACCTTTTCATAGCGCCACCAGTATTTTCCCTGGGTCAATGCTGTTTTGCACCTAGAAAGAATGTGCGCCATCGTTCCTTTACCGCCACACAACCTGCACAGCGGGTCCTCCCTCATTCTCCACCTATGCAAGTTGACTGGGGTCGGCAGGGTGTCATATACCGCCCGGAGCAGAAACGAGATACGAAACGGTTCCAGCCTCCACAGTTCACTCCAAGTCACGTTCCTCTTGGGAAGGTTCCACCATGTCCAGGCACCTTGAGTTGTGAGCTCGACAGCTTTAGCTCTTTTTCTTTCTTCCTCAAGGTTTCGAACTTCATCCTGGATCATAGTCCTCTTTTCCCTGGGAGTCGACTTGGACCACTGCTGGAAATGTGATGTTCCTAGACCCTGTCTTGCAGTGCAGGGGCTTTTGATGGTATCTTTGGTCCTGAGAGATGATTCTGCCTGGATAACAGCAGTGCTGGCGGCCCACTTCCTGCCAGATCTTGTTCTTCTTCCAGCCTCCCTGATCAGTCGTTCTTGGGAGTCCCTATACGTCCGGGAAAGTCTGCATTTTGTGACTTTAAACTCCTCCAGAACTGAAGACAGGGTGAGCTGGAGCTGATCCGACCTTATGTAGAGCCCCGTAGATGTAAAGCTCAGGGGTATTCCCAACCATTTTCCGAAGGTGCTTGTTGAACTTCCTCTCCAACCCTTCAACTCTTGTTATAGCCACTCCGTACATGGTGAGTAGCCACATAAGTCTTTAGATAAATCCAGCACTTGTATTTCCCAGGCAGTCCATTCTTTTCAACAATTCTTCAACTTGATTTTCGGTGCTGGAGATGCTGTTTTTATCCGTCATGGAATCATCATACCACTTTTCAAGGCATTTAATAGGGTTCCCCTGGATGCTCGGTTGCTTCCCCCTGAACAAACAGTTTGAACTTTCCCGTTGTTTTCCCCTTTTGGTATGATGATTCCATGACGGATAAAAACAGCATCTCCGGCACCGAAAATCAAGTTGAAGAATTGTTGAAAAGAATGGACTGCCTGGGAAATACAAGTGCTGGATTTATCTAAAGACTTATGTGGCTACTCACCATGTACGGATGTACGGATGGTGAGTAGCTAGTTGTCGGTGCTTGCCGGTAGTCAGAAAGAAAATCGTGAGTGTAGTCTAATGTGTTTTACTGAGACGTGGCTGCACGACGATGTTCCGGATAGTAACGTCTCTATAAACGGGTTTGAAATGGTGCGCGCTGACCGGGACCGAACCAACGGCAAGCGAAAAGGAGGGGGGCTTGCTTTGTATATTAATAACAAATATTGTCATCCCTGACATATTACAATAAAAGAGTGCCACTGTGACCCGAATACAGAGATGTTAGCTGTAGGACTCAGACCATATTATTTGCCCAGGGAGATTCCGCATGTTATCATAATGGCAGTATACATCCCCCCCAACCCCCTCTGCTAATGCTGCAGCTGCCAGTGACGTCATCCACAGCTCCGTAGCCAGACTACAAACCCAGCACCCGAAAGCTCTCATCCTCATCTCAGGGGATTTTAACCATGTTACTATGGACAAACCACTACCCAACTTCACTCAGTCTGTCAGCTACCACACCAGAGGAAATAAGATCCTGGACCTGCTGTACGCAAACATCAAGGATGCGTATAGCTCCATAGCACTCCCAGAGCTGGGCCTTGTTTACCTATACCACTGTTATGTGCCTCTGCTCAAAAAACTGCCTGTGACCAAAAAAACTGTGAGAAGGTGGTCAGAAGGGTTCCAAGAGACACTACAAGGCTCTTTTGAGGTAACTGACTGGCAGATGCTCATGGAGGACATTGACGTGCTCACAGAGTGCATCACAGACTATATCAACTTCTGTGTTGACTCAAATGTCCCATCAAAGACGGTCACCTGCTACCCAAACAACAAGCCGTGGGTGACCAAAGACATCAAAGCCCTAATGAATGAGAAGAAGAGGGCATTCAATGCTGGCAACAGGGAGGGTGTGAAGAGTTCAGGTGGTGCTGAAAACCAAACTAAAGGAGGACAAGAACTACAGGAGGAAACTGGAAGGGAAACTGAAGGACAACAACATGAAGGCGGTTTGGAGGGGTATGCAGACCATCACCGGCCTCAAACCGTCGGGGGGTAGGGGGTGGATGGAGACAAAGAGAGGGCCAATGAGCTAAACCAGTTCTTTAACAGGTTTGACACAGTGGCTGCGACAAGCTCCTGCACCCCCCCCCCCCCCCAAAAAAAAAACATGCCAGCCGGCCCCCTGACAACTTCAGCGAACCAATCCAGCCCTCCCCCTCCTCACAGCCACCCAACTCCAATGACTACCTCCCCCCATCTAATACCTCACCCTCAGAAGGATGACCCCGCCCTCCCCCAACCACCTGAGACCCCAGTGTGTCTGTCTGCAGAACAGGTGAATGCACAGCTAAATAAGTTACACACAGGCAAGGCCGCGGGTCCTGACGGTGTGAGCCCCAGGGTGCTCAAAGCCTGCGCCCCACAGCTGTGTGGTGTGCTCCAGCACATCTTTAAAATGAGCCTTAGGCTGCAGAAAGTCCCCACACTGTGGAAAACCTCATGCGTGGTCCCCATCCCCAAGTGCACGCGCCCCAGCACGTCGAAGGACTACAGGCCGGTGGCTCTAACCTCCCATATCATGAAGACCACGGAGAGGTTGGTCCTGGAACAACTCCGCCCTACAGTCAAGCCCCACCTGGACCCACTCCAATTCGCCTACCAGCCCCGACTGGGAGTGGAGGACGCAGTCATCTACTTGCTGAACTGTGCGACACACCCACCTGGACAAGCCTGCGAGCAGTATGAGGGTCATGTTTTTTTACTTCTCCAGTGCTTTCGATACCATACGGCCTGGGCTACTGGGTGTGAAGTTGGATAAGATGCAGGTGGAGGCCCCTTGGTGTCCTGGGTTGTGGATTACCTGACTGACAGACCACAGTATGTTCGACTGCAGGACTGTGTGTCTGACAGCCTGGTCAGCAACACCAGGGCCCCGCAGGGCACAGTCCTCTCCCCCTTCCTCTTCACCATTTACACTACCGATTTCAACTATCAGTCAGAGTCCTGCCACCTTCAGAAGTTTTCTGATGACTCTGCGATAGTGGGGTGTATTGAGGATGGTGATGACGAGGAATACAGGGCACTGGTGGAGGACTTTGTCACATGGTGTGGAAAGAACCACCTCCAGCTTAATGTGACCAAGACCAAGTAGCTGGTTTTAGACCTGGGAAGGAGGAGGAGTACTTCAGCGACCCCTGTTTCCATCAGGGGGTGGATGTGGACATGGTAGAGGATTATAAATACCTCGGTGTACACATGGACAACAAGCTGAAGGGGTCAAAACACGCTGAGGCCCTCTACAAGAAGGGACAGAGCCGCCTCTACTTCCTCAGGGGGCTAGGACCCCTCAACGTCGGTACAAAGATGTTGAAGATGTTCTTCGAGTCGGTGGTGGCGGGCGCCTTCTTGTACGCCGTGGCTTGCCTGGGGCAGCAGGCTAAGAGTGAGGGACGCAAACAGACTGGACAAGTTGGTAGAGAAGGCCAGTAACGTGGTGAGAGTGGAGCTGGACTCTCTGGGGGTGGTGTCAGAGAGGAGAAGTCTAGCAAAACTCCTAGCCATTATGGACAACACCTCCCACCCACTACACTCGGACCTTGCAGAGAGAATGAGCACGTTCAGTGGAAGGCTCAGACTTCCTAAATGCAACACGGAACGACACAGGAGGTCCTTCATACCGACAGCCATCAGACTGTATAATGCATATGTTCCTTGACTGCACTTAAATGTAGAATATATTTATACTATTCATATATTATATATATATATATGTTATATAGTATTAATTTTTATTATTTTCTATTGTGAGCGAACTGTTGTGTTGAATTAACCCCAAGGATCAATAAAGTACTTTCTATTTTATTCTGATGTCCCACTGGGTGTGAGTTTTCCTTGCCCTTATGTGGGCCTACCGAGGATGTCGTAGTGGTTTGTGCAGCCCTTTGAGACACTAGTGATTTAGGGCTATATAAGTAAACATTGATTGATTGATTGATTGATTCTATTCTATTCTTGCTGGTATACTCACATACTTTGCCATGTGTTCGTGGATTTGTTGAACCGACAGCATTGATGCATTAATTTTGACGGCAAGTAAAATGTTGTCAATGACAACTTTAACTTGCTCGGGATCAGATTTTGTTTTGAGTGACAGCTCTTTCATTTTCTCACTGTCTTTTGTGTTTTCCCGCAATAATGTACCAACCCCCGGTCCCATCTTGAGTCTTCGTACAATTCCAACAGCTTTCAAATGACTTTTCTGCTGAATATGACGCTTGAGGTAGTCCATCTTCCATTCAGTCCACATTTTTCCCTCGGAAAACTCATTTGCTACTTTAGCTTCGCAACATGTTTTGCAGAGTAGACCCTTCTCACTCGGAAAAAAAAAATCTCACCCAGTTTCACCGCTTGTTCTTCTATTTCAACATACTCCGACAGCCATTCCAGCTTAAAAGATCGGCATTTCTTTTTTACAACTGCTTGGTGAGTGGATGTGTCGCTGCTCATTTGTTTCACCATGATAAGGGGTTATTGTCAATATCAATAGTGTCAATGCTATGATTGGCTGCGTAGCATAAGTGAACCGAATCGTATCATTTGCTGGCACCTGTCACTCACTGAGTTATGTTGCAAAATGGTACAGAAAACTAAATTATTATTATTATTATTATTGATTAGATAAGATTAGGACTAATATTAGATATTAATTCATACGTTTATGTTGAATTTTATTTTATGTGCTGCATAGATTTTCTTGTGCGCTGAGAATGTGCGAGCAGTGCGCGATTGCTAAAGCGCGCAGCTTAGTGGGGTGACAATACATGACAGAAGCGACATGCAATACGTGACATTGACAAGACAATAATCCAGTGCTGACTGGAAGACAAAGCAGGTACAAATAGGAGCGGGCTGATTGACACCAGGTGTGGACAGGTGCCAATCAGCCGCAGCTGAGGTGAAACAAAGCACTCAGGGAGACAAACGGGATGCTTAACGAAAATAAGAGTGCTGACAGGAACTAAGAACAGGACATACTAAACACACAGAGGAAAAACTAAAACACAAACAAACTGTCAGCGGCAAGCCTGACCACATTCTTCTTCATACTGCATTCATATATGCTACTTTTAAACTTTCATGCAGAGAGAGAAATCACAACTAAGTCAATTGACCAAAAGTGTATTTATTAAGCAGTGGCAAAAACATTCATGTCATTTCCAAAACAGAAAGTGCAAGATCGTCAGAGACATTTTAAGTGTCAAATAAAAATGAGCTGCATAATAAGAAATCAAATAGTATTCGTCCTTAACTATGTGGTAGGTTACTACGGACGTTATTAAATTCTCTTCATTCTCTAGCGAATGACTTTTCAAATGATGCTACATTTTAGCAGTAATGCTACTTTTTATAGCAACGCTTTTACCCCACATTTGACAAATTTCGTTTGTCTGTTCGACATATTCCCACTTGAAGCCGAACCACCGCCAGACGATGGACCCCCTGCTGTTTTTAATGGGAATTAAGTCTTCCTTCATTTGTTACCAGATTCGCACCTTCATTCTCTCGTATTACGACTCTTACGGCTACGTTAACATCACAGCTAACGTTACCCGGTCCGCTACCTCTCTGCTGGGCGAGGGCGTATACGCATGTGAGAATGACGTGACGTTACCATGAATTGATTAACGTGAACCCCAACTTAAACAAGTTGAAAAACTTATTCGGGTGTTACCATTTAGTTGATCAATTGTACGGAATATGTACTGAACTGTGCAATCTACTACTAAAAGTTTCAATCAATCAATCAAAACGTGTGTAAGTTTGTGCGCCTGCTTGTCTGTGAGAAGGAGAGACAGGAAAGAGTGAGAAGAGCCTGAAGTGTAACACCCGCAGCAAAAGCAACTGCGTGAGAACGTATACTCAAATATTACGATATAGTCATTTTCTATATCGCACAGAGACAAACCCGCGATGTATCGTATATATCGATATATCGCCCAGCCCTACATACATACAGTACATATACAAATATACATATATATATACATACATACATATATGTATATATCCATCCATCCATCTTCTTCCGCTTATACAGTATATATATATATATATATATATATATATATATATATATATATATATATATATATATATATATATATATATATATATATATATATATATCGTATTTCATTGAATTGCCGCAGGGCATATAGTATGCGCCTGCCTTAAATTACTGCCGGGTCAAACTCGTTTCCCAAAATATTTAGCGCATTCTTAGTATTACCGCCTGGTCAAACTCGTGACGTCACCAGTGACACTTCCCTTGTCATCATTTTCAAAATGGAGGAGGCTGATTTTAATACCGGTAATTTGAAATCGCATAAAGGGAAGAAGATTAAGAGCTATTCAGTAGGATTTAAGGTCCAAGCTTACATCACACTCAAATTTTTACCGCAAGCCTTTGATAAGCGAAGGAGTGAGAAGATGTTTTAAATTAATTAGCGGCCCGGCGGCAATTCAAAGAAATACAGTGTATATATATATATATATATATATATATATATATATATATATATATCCGTATATATAAATACAAACACAATGATTTGCAAATGTGGGCGGTATAGCTCGGTTGGTAGAGTCGCTGTGCCAGCAACTTGAGGGTTGCAGGTTCAATACCCGCTTCTGCCATCCTAGTTACTGCCGTTGTGTCCTTGGGCAAGGCACTTTACCCACCTGCCCCCAATGCCACCCACACTGGTGTAAATGTTACTTAGATATTGGGTTTCACTATGTAAAGCGCTTTGAGTCACTAGAGAAAAAGCGCTATATAAATATAATTCACTTCACTTCAAATCATTTTCAACCCATATTCAGTTGAATATGCTGCAAAGACAACATAATTGATGTTCAAACTGATAAACATTTTTTTTTGCAAATAATAAATAACTTTAGAATTTGATGCCAGCAACACGTGCCAAAGAAGTTGGGAAAGGTGGCAATAGATACTGATAAAGTTGAAGAATGCTCATCAAACACTTATTTGGAACATCCCACAGGTGTGCAGGCTAATTGGGAACAGGTGGGTGCCATGATTGGGTATAAAAACAACTTCCCAAAAAATGCTCAGTCTTTCACAAGAAAGGATGGGGCGAGGTACACCCCTTTGTCCACAACTGCATGAGCAAATAGTCAAACAGTTTAAGAACAACGTTTCTCAAAGTGCAATTGCAAGAAATTTAGGGCTTCTACGGTCCATATTTTCATCAAAAGGTTCAGAGAATCTGGAGAGATCACTCCACGTAAGCGGCATGGCCGGAAACCAACATTGAATGACCGTGACCTTCGATCCCTTAGATGGCACTGTATCAAAAACCAATATCAACCTCTAAAGGATATCACCACATGGGCTCAGGAACACTTCAGAAAACCACTGTCACTAAATACAGTTTGTCGCTACATCTGTAAGTGCAAGTTAAAGCTCTAGTATGCAAAACGAAAGCCATTAATCATCAACATCCAGAAACGTCACCGGCTTCTCTGTGCCCGATATCATCCAAGATGGACTGATACAAAGTGGAAAAGTGTTCTGTGGTCTGACGAGTCTACATTTCAAATTGTTTTTGGAAATATTCGACATCGTGTCATCCAGAGAAGAGGGGAAGCGAACCACCCAGACTGTTATCGACACAAAGTTCAAAAGCCAGCATCTGTGATGGTATGGGGGTGCATTAGTGCCCAAGGCATGAGTAACTTACACATCTGTGAAGGCACCATTAATGCTGAAAGGTACATACAGGTTTTGGAACAACATATGCTGCCTTCTAAGCGCCGTCTTTTTAATGGACGCCCCTGCTTATTTCAGCAAGACAACGTCAAGCCACATTAAGCACGTTACAACAGCATGGCTTTGTAAAAAAAGAGTGCGGGTACTTTCCTGGCCCGCCTGCAGTTCAGACCTGTCTCCCATCGATAATGTGTGGCGCATTATGAAGCGTAATATATGACAGCAGAGACCCCGGACTTTTGAACGACTGAAGCTCTACATAAAACAAGAATGGGAAGAATTCCACTTTCAAAGCTTCAACAATTAGTTTCCTCACTTCCCAAACATGTATTGAATGTTGTTAAAAGAAAAGGTGATGTAACACAGTGGTGAACATGTCCTTTCCCAACTACTTTGGCACGTGTTGCAGCCATGAAATTCTAAGTTAATTATTATTTGCAAAAAAGAAAAATAAATGTTATGAGTTTGAACATCAAATATCTTGTCTTTGTAGTGCATTCAATTGAATATGGGTTGAAAAGGATTTGCAAATCATTTATATTTACAGCTAACACAATTTCCCAACTCATATGGAAACGGGGTTTGTACATACATATACATATATATATATATACATATATATATATATATATATATAAATATATATACATGTATATATATACATATATATATGTATATATATAAATATATATACATGTATATATATACATATATATATGTATATATATATACACACATATATACATACATATATATACATACACACACATATACATATGTATATATATATATATATATATACACACATATATATATATATATATATATATATATATCTATATATCTATATATATACTTTTTTATAATATCCACAAAGTTCAATGAGCAGGTGTTGTTATGTGAGACCATGTTTGTTGAATTTTTGTACTGTAGTGGAGGCCCTTAGGGACATTTTCGTTCACGTTTGTCTAAAAGCGCCAAATTATATTCCTTTGAGACTGTGTTTCCTTAATTATTAGGTAAACATATTAGCTTTCATACTGCACCGTCAATGAACTCATTATTCTGCCCTCGTTACTCGTTTTCAGCGTGTGCAGCAAGGCAGATAGAAATTGAAAGAAGCTGCAGAAGTTTTGAAAAGGATTGATTTTTCATTTTCTAAATGTATTTTCCTCCACTTCGCGCACTAGCTCAGGCTCTTTCCCCCCCAGTGAGGTTTACTCCGGTGTACTGGAGAGGAGGCTACGCCGGATAGTCGAACCTCGGATTCAGGAGGAACAGTGTGGTTTTCGTCCTGGTCGTGGAACTGTGGACCAGCTCTATACTCTCGGCAGGGTTCTTGAGGGTGCATGGGAGTTTGCCCAACCAGTCTACATGTGCTTTGTGGACTTGGAGAAGGCATTCGACCGTGTCCCTCGGGAAGTCCTGTGGGGAGTGCTCAGAGAGTATGGGGTATCGGACTGTCTTATTGTGGCGGTCCGCTCCCTGTACGATCAGTGCCAGAGCTTGGTCCGCATTCCCGGCAGTAAGTCGAACACATTTCCAGTGAGGGTTGGACTCCGCCAAGGCTGTCCTTTGTCACCGATTCTGTTCATAACTTTTATGGACAGAATTTCTAGGCGCAGTCAAGGCGTTGAGGGGTTCCGGTTTGGTAGCCGCAGGATTAGGTCTCTGCTTTTTGCAGATGATGTGGTCCTGATGGCTTCATCTGACCGGGATCTTCTGCTCTCACTGGATCGGTTTGCAGCCGAGTGTAAAGCGAACGGAATGAGAATCAGCACCTCCAAGTCCGAGTCCATGGTTCTCACCCGGAAAAGGGTGGAGTGCCATCTCCGGGTTGGGGAGGAGACCCTGCCCCAAGTGGAGGAGTTCAAGTACCTAGGAGTTTTGTTCACGAGTGAGGGAAGAGTGGATCGTGAGATCGACAGGCGGATCGGTGCGGCGTCTTCAGTAATGCGGACGTTGTACCGATCCGTTGTGGTGAAGAAGGAGCTGAGCCGGAAGGCAAAGCTCTCAATTTACCGGTCGAGCTACGTTCCCATCCTCACCTATGGTCATGAGCTTTGGGTCATGACCGAAAGGATAAGATCACGGGTACAAGCGGCCGAAATGAGTTTCCTCCGCCGTGTGGCGGGGCTCTCCCTTAGAGATAGGGTGAGAAGCTCTGCCATCCGGGAGGAACTCAAAGTAAAGCCGCTGCTCCTCCACATCGAGAGGAGCCAGATGAGGTGGTTCGGGCATCTGGTCAGGATGCCACCCGAACGCCTCCCTAGGGAGGTGTTTAGGGCACGTCCAACCGGTAGGAGGCCACGGGGAAGACCCAGGACACGTTGGGAAGACTAAGTCTCTCGGCTGGCCTGGGAATGCCTCGGGATCCCCCGGGAAGAGCTAGACGAAGTGGCTGGGGAAAGGGAAGTCTGGGTTTCCCTGCTTAGGCTGTTGCCCCCGCGACCCGACCTCGGATGAATGTATTTTCCTTCTTCAGTGTTATTTTTATTTTTATTTTTTTTACATGTCTTCCTTCATTTAGGTTTGTGAGACTGGAAAAAAAAAACATTAAATAAACAATACCAAAGTCTCAAGTCCATTGTTTATTTAACATAAATAATCTATATTGTGTATTTTACATGAATAAAAGAAGTTTAATGTTGTCAATTAATTTACACAACAAACTACAAATTTTTACGCAGAAGCAAAACGTTCACATTGCACACAATTAAGCCTAAGGTGTAGCGTTATTGCCCTCTACTGGTTAAATTAAGCACTACATGTATTAAACAAGCTTCAATCGCCCTGTTGCTCTCAGACGAAAAAACACGACCACGAGATTCAATACAAAACAAAGTATGAATATTCACTCCCAATAGTTATTTACAAATGTTTTTGTAAGTTTCGTGATGAAACTTACACGTGTAGATATTCTGCCGTTGTTGCAGTTTGTTGAGATTTTGTCCGTCGAAGGGTTGAGTGAGTAGTCTTCCTCTACTCACCCTACTGCTGCTTCATTGTGACACATATGCTTGGCTGTTGCCCCCTGCGGTGTGGCGAGTGTACTGCATACACCAGCAATCCGAGTTTGAATGGTTTCATCCAGCCCAGGGGTCACCAACCTTTTTGAAACCAAGAGCTACTTCTTGGGTACTGATAACTGCGAAGGGCTACCAGTTTGATACACACTTAAATAAATTGCCAGAAATAGCCAATTTGCTAAATTTACCTTTAATAAATACATCTATACATACAGTATATATATAAACAAACGGGTATTTTTGTCTGTCATTCCATCGAAACAGTTTTTTTCTTTTTACGGAAGGATTTTTGTAGGGAATAAATGATGAAAAAAACACTTAATTGAACGGTTTAAAAAAGGAGAAAACAGGAAAAAAATTTAAAATAAAATTTTGTAACAATTTCGACTCTTTAAAATTCAGAATTCAACCAAAAAAAAGAAGAGAACAACTAGCTAATTCAAATCTTTTTGAAAAAATAAAAACAATTATTTATGGAACATCATTAGTAATTTTTCCCCATTAAGATTAATTTTAGAATTTTGAGGACATGTTTTAAATAGGTTAAAATCCAATCTGCATTTTGTTAGAATATATAACAAATTGGACCAAGCTGTATTTCTAACAAAGACAAATCATTATTTCTTCTAGATTTTCCAGAACAAAAATTTTTGAAAGAAATTGAAAAGACTTTGAAATAAGATTTAAATTTGATTTGCCAGAATATATATTTTTTTATTTTAATCATAGGTTTGAAGAAATATTTCACAAATATTCTTTGTCGAAAAAACAGAAGCTAAAATGAAGAATTAAATTAAAATGTATTTATTATTCTTTACAATAAAAAAAATAAATGCACTTGAACATTGATTTAAATTGTCAGGAAAGAAGAGGAAGGAATTTAAAAGGTAAAAAGGTATATTTGTTTAAAAACCCTAAAATCATTTTTAAGGTTGTATTTTTTCTCTAAAATTGTCTTTCTGAAAGTTATAAGAAGAAAAGTAAAAAAAATAAACGAATTGATTTAAACAAGTGAAGACTAAGTCTATAAAATATTTTCTTGGATTTTCACATTCTATTTGAGTTTTGTCTCTCTTAGAATCAAAAATGTCGAGCAAAGCGAGACCAGCTTGCTAGTAAATAAATGAAATTGAAAAAATAGAGGCAGCTCACTGGTAAGTGCTGCTATTTGAGCTATTTTTTAGAACAGGCCAACGGGCGACTCATCTGGTCCTTACGGGCTAACTGGTGCCCGCGGGCACCTCGTTGGTGACCACTGATCCAGCCCAATATGGGTGATGTTTGGTGGGCCACTGTCTTAGTAGGTCGGGTCCATAATGTCTGAGTTTATCATATAGTTTTTGCCTGTGTATTGTGTTTTGTTTACTTTTTCAATAAATGCTGAAACGTTTTGAATGGGCTTCACTGCGGTAAAGATATCAAACAGAGGACCATCATTTGACCTATCAGCCTATTTATATATATATATATATATATATATATATATATATATATATATATATATATATATATATATATATATATAAATTGTGGACTTCATCTGGAATACAAGGAACAAGCGGTAGAAAATGGATGGATGTTTATATGTGATTAGTGAAGTGAAGTGAATTATATTTATATAGCACTTTTCTCTAGTGACTCAAAGCGCTTTACATAGTGAAACCCAATATCTAAGTTACATTTAAACCAGTGTGGGTGGCACTGGGAGCAGGTGGGTAAAGTGTCTTGCCCAAGGACACAACGGCAGTGACTAGGATGGCTGAAGCGGGAATCGAACCTGCAACCCTCAAGTTGCTGGCACGGCCACTCTACCAACCGAGCTATGCCGTAAATACAAATCTTTACAGAAACTGTAAAAAAAAATCATTTTATTTCTTAATAACTAATTATTAACTTCTTTTAACTGCATTTTGGTTGGTTGTTTTTTGTATGCACACACTCAAGCGCCCTCTGCTGGTACATCGGCCATGCCAGGTTCCAGGATCGACTTCCGCCTCCACCATACTAGTCCCTGCCATTGTGCCCTTGAGCAAGACACGTTACCCACCTGCTCCCAGTGCCACCCAAAGTGGTTTAAATGTAGTTTAAAGGCCTACTGAAATGAGATTTTCTTATTTAAACGGGGATAGCAGGTCCAGTCTATGTGTCATACTTGATCATTTCGCGATATTGCCATATTTTTGCTGAAAGGATTTAGTAGGGAACATCCACGAGAAAGTTCTCAACTTTTGGTCGCTAACAAAAAAGCCTTGCCTTTACTGGAAGTAGCAGACGATGTGCGCGTGACGTCACGGGTTGTAGAGCTCCTCACATCCTCACATTGTTTATAATCATAGCCACCAGCAGCGAGAGCGATTCGGACCGAGGAAGCGACGATTTCCCCATTAATTTGAGCGAGGATGAAAGATTTGTGGATGAGGATAGTGAGAGTGAAGAACTAGAGAAAAAAAAAAAAAAAGGCGAGGGCAGTGGGAGCGATTCAGATGTTATTAGACACATTTACTAGGACAATTCTGGGAAATCCCTTATCTGCCTATTGTGTTACTAGTGTTTTTGTGAGATTATATAGTACCTGAAAGTTGGAGGGGTGTGGTGACCGCCAGCATCTCCGTGGGAGGAGGTAATAGTCCGCAGCAGCTGCAGGAAGACGCAGGCTCCGCTCATAACTACGGTAAGAGCCAACTTGTTACCACAATTTTCTCACCAAAACCTGCCGGTTGACATGTGGTCGGGATCCATGTTCGCTTGACCGCTCCGTTCCATAGTAAAGCTTCACCTTCGGGAATTTTAAACAAGGAACCACCGGCTGTGTTTGTGTGGCTAAAGGCTAAAAGCTTCCCACCTCCATCTTTCTACTTTGACTTCTCCATTATCAATTGAATAAAGATTCAGCAACACAAATGTCCAGAATACTGTGTAATTATGCGATTAAAGCAGACTACTTATAGCTTGCATCGGGCTGGAAAATAATGTCCGCTGCAACCCGAGACGTCAAATGGACGCGTCATCATACCGCGACGTTTTCAACAGGACACCTGGCGGGAAATTTAAAATTGGAATTTAGTAATCTAAAAAGGCCGTATTGGCATGTGTGGCAATGTTAATATTTCATCATTGATATATAAACTATCAGACTGCATGGTCGGTAGTAGTGGGTTTCAGTAGGACTTTAAATGTAGTTTGAAGATGTAGATCAAATTAAGGCCCGCGGGCCAGATCCGGCCCGTCAGCGTTAAGAATCCGGCCCCACGGCGGCTCCCCATCTTACAATAAGGCGACAACAAACTTTGTATGTCTGCAATGTGCTGCCATCTGGTGGCGCAAATCGGTATTGATAGTCATTGCATTGACCGTGAGCAATTGTGCAATGCATTGTTTTGTGGGTGCATAAAAGCAACATATAGGTGCCATTCAGACAGTTTTGCCACCCGTGGTCTGATTAATTAAAACAATTAAAATTGAAATTAAAAAAACACAAAAAGTTCATACATGTGTGATGTGTTACGAAACACACACCTGCACAGATCTGTAATAAATAACTACATCAAAATTAGACATATTATTACTGTTAAAGTTGGAAAGAGAAACTACATTTCCCCAATGTATGGATAGAAAATTAAAAGTATGACAAACAGTGGATGGTCTCCTTGTCGTTATAAAGAATCTTTAAGATGGTTTGCACTGCACTGCAAATTGTTTTCATGTTAACTTTTTGATTAAGTCAAATGTACAGTACAGGCCAAAAGTTTGGACACGCCTCAGTCAATGCATTTTCTTTATTTTGATGATTATTTACATTGTAGATTCTCACTGAAGGCATCAAAACTAGGAATGAACACATGTGGAGTTATGTGCTTAGCAATCAAAGGTGAATAACTGAAAACATGTTTCATATTCTAGTTTCTTCAAAATATCCACCCTTTGCTCTGGTTACTTTTTTGCACACTATTGGCATTCTCTCGATGAGTTTCAAGAAGTAGTCACCTGAAATATTTTTTTACTTCACAGGCGTGCTTGAAGCTCATCGAGAGAATGCCAAGAGTGTGCAGAGCAGGGGTGCCCATTACATCGATCGCGAGCTACCAGTCGACCGCGGGGGGTGTGTCAGTCGATCTCCAGCCGGGCTTTTAAAAAAAAATAGACCTAAAAATTAGTGATCATCAATATTCACCAAGACTTCACTTAAATGACATTCACGGTACCGGAGGGTCTTGTGAGATGACGCTGGCTGCTGCAAGATCATTATTATGAAAATATGACCGAGAGGAAGGCGAGAAACACTTTTTATTTCAACAGACTCTCGCGCCGTACCTTCCGTCAAAACTCTAAAGGCCGACTGCACATTTCCTATCTTCACAACAAAAGCCCTGCTTCATGCTGCCTGCGCTAACTAAATACAGAGTCTCGGAAAACTGGCGTGCACAAGCGATCCTTCAGAAAGCTGGCGTGCACATCACTTGTGCACGCCAGCTTTCCGAGACTCTTATTTTGTTAGCGCAGGCAGCATGAAGCAGGGCTTTTATTGTGAAGATAGGAAATGTGCAGTCGGCCTTTAGAGTTTTGACGGAAGGGACGGCGCGAAAGTCTGTTGAAATAAAAAGTGTTTCTCGCCTTCCTCTCCGTCATTTTTTCATAATAATGAACTGGCAGCAGCCAGCGTCATCTCACAAGACCCTCGGGTGCCGTGAATGTCAATCAAGCAAGCTACGGAATTTGCCGCCAATGTTTTTCTTGTAAAGTGTATGGAAGCTGGATGAATTAGATGCCAAAAACCAACCACTTTCATGTGGTATTGTACAGAAAGGACAACTTTTTTTCTCCTCCATTTGAAAACGTGGGCGTTATCATCATTACTGTCTGATTCCAATCAATGCAAGTCATCAGAATCAGGTAATACACCAACTTATATTCTTGTCTTCGTGAAAGAAAGACATCTATATGTGTTACACATGCTTGCATTATCATTAAACACATTTAACTTGTTTACAAAAATGTCTCTTTCATAAATAGATAAATATAAATGATATCTATAAATGAGGTAGATCCCCTCGAGTTGGTCAATTGAAAAGTAGCTCGCCTGCAGAAAAAGTGTGGGCACCCCTGGTGCAGAGCATCATGAATATAAGCTGCACCCATTCGACGGATAAAATGTTTCATATTAGCCGCACCGATATATATGTTGTGAAATGGTTTATATACACATTCTGTGAATGTTTAAATACATACCTCAATTGTTTCCAAACGGTGTCTGTAACACGGCAGTAAAATGGGTGATCAAAACAAAACAGAAGTCATCGTCATGGACCCACTAGCTGTGGAAGCTCGCTCTCCAATCAGCTAAACAGACTCAATAACTCCACAGTGACGTCTTGCTGTGTTTACTGAGGAATTTGCGAAACTGAAACAATACAAAAAAGAATGCCGTTGTGAGTTAATAATACTAACAAAGACCGTCGTAAACGTGTTAGCTCATGTTAACGCTGCTAGCGTCATTGCATTACAATAGCGCATACACATATGCATGAAAAGGCTCCGAAAAAAAAAACACACACAGTAAGTATAAACAGTTTTAGTTAAAAATGTTGGTCGGAGTGATAAATGAAAAATCCATACAAGTTGAACGCTATGGACAGCTCGAAGACTGAATGGCAATCTACGTTCGGTTTGAAAGCACTTAATGGAAGGACACTGCAACACCTACAGAGAGCTCAAAGTTTTTACTTGTTTTTTTTTCAAACATTTTTTTATTATGGCCCTTAGGGAAGAAAATACATAAATTAGCAGCACAGTCTTTAAGCCGCAGGGTCCAAAGTGTAGGAAAAAAGTAGCGGCTTATGGTTCAGAATTTACAGTACTTTCTTTTCTTTAAATCGTTTTAAAGCACCATCCTGTAACAAGGAAATACCCAATTCACTGATTGTCTCGTGAGTCGTTATTTTTACAAACCAACACCTGTAAAAGTATGAATTTGATTAATAATAATCTCAGGACATTTAATCGATCGCAACTGGACTGTTTTAGAAGAAGTTTCGCCTCTCTCGCTTCATCAGTTCATGCTCATAGACTTAAATTGGGGTTTGGGCCCCAACCGCTAGACTAGATCTGACCAATCTAAGATCAAGACTAGATCTCACCAATGTAGTCTATGAGCAGAAACTGATGAAACCTATTAGGATGAGAGACGAAACGTCTTCTAAAACAAACCAAACTGTCCAGTTGTGATTGAATGTCCTGAGATTACAATGACCTGGATGAATGAGAACATTGACAGACTTCCAAATAATAATAATTAGAGATGTCCGATGATATCGGCCTGGCGATATTATCGGCCGATAAATGCTTTAAAATGTAATTATAGCTATCGGTTTCAAAATTATCGATATTGGTTTTAAAAAAAGGAAAATGTATTACTTTTTTTAAAACGCCGCTGTGTACACGTACATACGTAGAACCGAGCGCCAATAAACCTTTGAGACACTGCAATTGCGTGCCGGCCCAGTCACATAATATCTACGGCTTTTCACACAAACACACACACAAGTGAATGCAAGGCAGACTTGGTCAACACTGAGGGTGATCCTATAAAAAACTTTAACACAGTTACAAATATGCGCCACAATGTGAACCCACACCAAACAAGAATGACAAACACATTTCGGGAGAACATCCGCACCGTAACACAACATAAACAAAACAGAACAAATACCCAGAACCCCTTGCAGCATTAACTCTTCCGGACGCTACAATATACACCCCCCATTACTGCCTACCCCCCACACCTCAACCCTGCCCCCGCCCACATCAACCCCCCCCATGCTCTCTCAGAGAAAGCATGTCCCAAATACCAAGCTGTTGTTTTGAGGCATGTTAAAAAAAAAATAAAAAAAATACACTTTGTGACTTCAATAATAAATATGGCAGTTCCATGTTGGCATTTTTTTTCCCATAACTTGAGTTGATTTATTTTGGAAAACCTTGTTACATCGTTCAATGCATCCAGCGGGTATCACAACAAAATGAGGCATAATAATATGTTAATTCCACGACTGTATATTTTGGTATCGGTAATTCAGAGTTGGACAATATCGGAATATTAGATATCGGCAAAAAAGCCATTACCGGACATCTCTAATAATAATAATCACAATTACCAACTTTAACTTAATTGTGGCGTTTGGTTTTACTTCTGCGCAACTCAAATGAAGCGCCATTTCAGGCAAGTATTTAGACAAACTTTATTGAAGAATCATTTATTTTAAAAAATATGTATCAAAAAGGCAAACACAATAAATGTCAACCAAACACTGTATGCATGTTCGGAATGAACTTAAACAACAACCCAACTGTGCATGCACTTTTTGTTCGAGTTTAGAGTCCAGTGTTAAGAACACCAATGTTGGCTGTCAGAAGGCAGTGGAGGATCATGGGTAATGTAGTCCCAGTATTGTGTACAAAAGCCAGCCTGAGTCAAACATAATCCAACCTGCAGATATCAAGCATCATAGATCTATTTCATAATTGTGCTCATTAGTCTGCACCAGACAAAAACCACAGTAGTAAAAATAACCCCCCCGGACCCCCCAAAAAATCATTTTGTTTTCGTCTTCATTTCCTACACACAAAAAAAAGTCAGTCAGTTATTCATAAATGGTCAAATATTTAACAATTCACTTGTGAATGTGCACCCACCTCTAACTTGTATTTTAGAATTTCAAATTCCAGATGTGCTTTCTTAATTTGCCAGTCCAAGTACACCATTTCTTTGTCGGTTTTTTCCATTTTCTTGAGCAGATGCATTTTGTACACCTCGTTTACTGGCATCTGTAAAGACAAAATTGAGAACGATGATTAAGTGAAATTCGACACAAGTAATCCCTTGCACATTTACTCATCTTCTTACGATTTCAATCTGTGATGAAGAGTTTGATGAACACTGCTCGTGTCCGGCTGTTCTCTGTAAAAAAAAAAAAAATGTATTCAATAAAAAACAATTTAAATAATTAACATTCTAATTAGAGATGTCCGATAATGGCTTTTTTGGCGATATCCGATATTGTCCAACTCTTAATTAGCGATTCCGATATCAACCGATACCGATATATACAGTCGTGGAATTAACACATTATTATGCCTAATTTTGTTGTGATGCCCCGGTGGATGCATTAAACAATCCAACAAGGTTTTCCAAAATAAATCAACTCAATTTATGGAAAAAAATGCCAGTATGGCACTGCCATATTTACTATTCAAGTCACAAAGTACATTATTTATTTTAACATGCCTCAAAACAGCAGCTTGGAATTTGGGACATGGTCTCCCTGAGAGAGCATTAAGAGGTTGAAGTGGGCGTAACGTCCCGGAAGAGTTAGTGCTGCAAGGGGTTCTGGGTATTTGTTCAGTTGTGTTTATGTTGTGTTACGGTGCGGATGTTCTCCCGAAACGTGTTTGTCATTCTTGTTTGGTGTGGGTTCACAGTGCGACGCATATTTGTTACAGTGTTAAAGTAGTTTATAGGGCCACCCTCAGTGTGACCTGTATGGCTGTTTACCAAGTATGCCTTGCATTCACACGTGTGTGTGACATGCCGCAGATATAATGTGATTGGGCCGGCACGCAAAGGCAGTGCCTATAAGGTTTATTGGCGGTCTGTCCTTCTCCTTACGTCCGTGTACACCAGGGGTGCCCACACTTTTTCTGCAGGCGAGCTATTTTTCAATTGACCAACTCGAGGGGATCTACCTCATTTATATATATCATTTATATTTATTTATTTATGAAAGATACATTTTTGTAAACAAGTTAAATGTGTTTAATGATAATACAAGCATGTGTAACACATATAGATGTCTTTCTTTCACGAGGACAAGAATATAAGTTGGTGTATTACCTGATTCTGATGACTTGCATTGATTGGAATCAGACAGTAATGATGATAACGCCCACATTTTCAAATGGAGGAGGAAAAAAGTTGTCCTTTCTGTACAATACCACATGAAAGTGGTTGGTTTTTGGCATCTAATTCATCCAGCTTCCATACACTTTACAAGAAAAAAATTGGCGGCAAATTCCGTAGCTTGCTTAATTGACATTCACGGCACCCGAGGGTCTTGTGAGATGACGCTGGCTGCTGCCAGTTCATTATTATGAAAAAATGACAGAGAGGAAGACGAGAAACACTTTTTATTTCAACAGACTTTCGCGCCGTCCCTTCCGTCAAAACTCTAAAGGCCGACTGCACATTTCCTATCTTCACAATAAAAGCCCTGCTTCATGCTGCCTGCGCTAACAAAATAAGAGTCTCGGAAAGCTGGCGTGCACAAGTTATGTGCACGCCAGCTTTCTGAGGGATCGCTTGTGCACGCCAGTTTTCCGAGACTCTGTATTTAGTTAGCGCAGGCAGCATGAAGCAGGGCTTTTATTGTGAAGATAGGAAATGTGCAGTCGGCCTTTAGAGTTTTGACGGAAGGTACGGCGCGAGAGTCTGTTGAAATAAAAAGTGTTTCTCGCCTTCCTCTCGGTCATATTCAATAATAATGATCTTGCAGCAGCCAGCGTCATCTCACAAGACCCTCCGGTACCGTGAATGTCATTTAAGTGACGTCTTGGTGAAGATTGATGATCACTAATTTTTAGGTCTATTTTTTTTAAAAGCCTGGCTCGAGATCGACTGACACACCCCCCGCGGTTGACTGGTAGCTCGCGATCGACGTAATGGGCACCCCTGGTGTACACAGTGGCATTTTAAAAAGTCATAAATTTTACTTTTTGAAACCAATACCGATCATTTCTGATATTACATTTGAAAGCATTTATCGGCCGATAATATCGCCAGTCCAATATTATCGGACGTCTCTAATTCTAATGCTTCAATGTGGGGAGTTTCCAATATGTAGGATTATTGTTGTTTTAAAATGTTACCTCGGCGGGCCTTTCTGGATCCCTCCCCAATGCAGTAAACACTGTGTCTTTATCATCCTCCTCCTGTGGAAATCAAGATCATGTAGTAGTATTGTTTAATAGTCGAGGTCATTTGAAGTAGTGAGTATATGCAAGGAGTTTTGTCGAAACCTTGGGCTCTACAAGGCAAAGTGCACTATCAGAATCTGTTGGCACATAAGAAAATAGGTATGAAATGTGTGAAAGGGGAATTCTAATATCTGAAAAGGAAGAATAAAATAGGACATTTACATTTTATGAAGGTATGCGTGTCTTGAGGGGAGAGTGACTCTGATGAAGTCCCCCCTGGTGTTCCATTCATCGCATGCTCGCCAATGTTCTCACGGAGGGCCAGCTCATCTGCTTCGGATACTGCAAATAAGTAAATGTTTCACATTTCACGCAACTGTTCTGACTAAAAGCTCAGAAGAACCTCCAAGCAAGACAATATCATTAGCTACAATGCAGTTTTTTCACGGGCCACTAAAAAAACGTAACCTGACTCTCGCCACATCCTTGTAGGTCGCCGAGCTCCACACAAGGATCTGGGACTTCTAAATACAGTGCGGCAAAAAAGTATTTAGTCATCCACCGATTGTGCAAGTTCTCCCACTTAAAATGATGACAGAGGTCTCCAAAAACGACGAGTTGAGTTTATACCAAAAAGTTCTATTTTGGTTTCATCTGACCACATGACATTCTCCCAATCCTCTGCTGTATCATCCATGTATCCATTTTGGTATAAACTCAACTCGTTGTGTTTGGAGGAAGAAGAATATTGAGTTGCATCCCAAGAACACCATACTTACTGTGAAGCATGGGGGTGGAAACATCATGCTTTGGGGTTGTTTTTCTGCTAAGGTGACTGGCCTCAAGACACCCGTGGACACACCCCTCCGACTATCAAGTACTATTAAACTCACTAAAACACTAGCAACACAATAGAAAGATAAGGGATTTCCCAGAACTATCCTAGTAAATGTGTCTAAAAACATCTGAATCAGTCCCAATGCAATCCCTTTTTTTTAACTTGATTTTTTATTTTATTTTTTTTCTAGTCCTTCCCTATCAATATCCTCAGCCACAAATCTTTCATCCTCACTCAAATTATTGGGGAAATTGTCGTTTTCTCGGTCTGAGTAGCTCTTTTTGTTGGAGGCTCCCATTATAAACAATGTGAGGATGTGAGGAGCCCTCACACGGGTGATGTCATCGTCTACGACTTCAGGTAAAGGCAGGGCCTTTTTATTAGCGACCAAAAGTTGCAAACTTTATCGTGGATGTTCTCTACTAAATCCTTTCAGCAAAAATATGGCAATATCGCGAAATTATTAAGTATGACACATAGAATGGACCTGCTATCCCTGTTTAAATAAGAAAATCACAATTCAGTAGGCCTTTAAAATAGGCCATTCATTGAAGGTGCGCCTTATAATCCGGTGCGCCTTATAGTGCGGAAAATACGGTACCCCTTAATCCAGTGGTAGGGAACCTATGGCTCTCTAGCCAGATGTGTCTCTTTTGATGACTGCATCTGGCTCTCAGTTAAATCTTAGCTGACATCGCTTAACACGATAATTAATAATTCCGCTGGTATACACAGTGTTAAAAATCAGGTTCAAAATATAAAACATTCTCATGCATTTTAATCCATCCATCCGTTTTATACCACACCTGTTCAAGAAGTCCCATTAATGGTAAGAAGTAGGGGTGTGGGAAAAAATCAATTCGAATACAAATCGAATCGATTCTCATTTCTAAAAAAATCGATTTTTTTGTTGTTATCTTTTTTTTTTTTATCAATCCACCAAACCACTACACAGCAATACCATAACAATTCAATCCAATTCCAAAACCAAACCTGACCCAGCAACACTCAGAACTGCAATAAACAGAGCAATTGAGAGAAGACACAAACACGACACAGAACAAACCAAAAGTAGTGAAACAAAAATTAATATTATCAACAACAGTATCAATATTTGTTATAATTTCAGCATAGCAGTGATTAAAAAACCCTCATTGACATTATCATTAGACATTTATAAAAATAATAAAAAAGAACAATAGTGTCACAGTGGCTTACACTTGCATCGCATCTCATAAGCTTGACAACACACTGTGTCCAATGTTTTCACAAAGATAAAATAAGTCATATTTTTGGTTCGTTTAATAGTTAAAACAATTGTACATTATTGCAATCAGCTGATAAAATATTGTCCTTTATAATTATAAAAGCTTTTTTTTTTTTAAATCTATTACTCTGCTAGCATGTCAGCAGACTGGGGTAGATCCTGCTGAAATCCTATGTATTGAATGAATACAAAATCCTTTTGAATCGTGAATCGAATCGAAAAAAATCGATATATTATCGAATCGTGACCCCAAGAATCGATATTGAATAGAATCGTGGGACACACAAAGATTCACAGCCCTAATAAGAAGTATTTTATTTGTTATTGGTTGGCTTCAGAATAACAATGTTATTTATTAAAAATAATAAGAGACGTATTATACTCTAAAAATGTTTGTCTTACTTAAAAATGCACGCAATTAGTTGTAGTCAGTGTTAAAAAATATTATATGGCTATCACGAAAATACATTTTAAAATATATGGCTTTCATGGCTCTGTCACGCCAAATTTCTTCCCCCCTACAAAAACCTTTCCCCCCCCCCATTTACTTCCGGGGTCATGATTATTACAGACGTTTTGTTAACGCTATATTATAAAAATATAAGGCTATATTATAAAAATACAGACGTTTCGTTAACGCTATATTATAAAAAAAAATTTAAAAACTGTTTACAAAAACATAACTTTTATGGACAGAATTTCTAGGCGCAGTCAAGGCGTTGAGGGGTTCCGGTTTGGTGACCGCAGGATTAGGTCTCTGCTTTTTGCAGATGATGTGGTCCTGATGGCTTCATCTGACCGGGATCTTCAGCTCTCGCTGGATCGGTTCGCAGCCGAGTGTGAAGCGACCGGAATGAGAATCAGCACCTCCAAGTCAGAGTCCATGGTTCTCGCCCGGAAAAGGGTGGAATGCCATCTCCGGGTTGGGGAGGAGACCCTGCCCCAAGTGGAGGAGTTCAAGTACCTAGGAGTCTTGTTCACGAGTGAGGGAAGAGTGGATCGTGAGATCGACAGGTGGATCGGTGCGGCGTCTTCAGTAATGCGGACGTTGTACCGATCCGTTGTGGTGAAGAAGGAGCTGAGCCGGAAGGCAAAGCTCTCAATTTACCGGTCAATCTACGTTCCCATCCTCACCTATGGTCATGAGCTTTGGGTCATGACCGAAAGGATAAGATCACGGGTACAAGCGGCCGAAATGAGTTTCCTCCGCCGTGTGGCGGGGCTCTCCCTTAGAGATAGGGTGAGAAGCTCTGTCATCCGGGAGGAAATCAAAGTAAAGCCGCTGCTCCTTCACATCGAGAGGAGCCAGATGAGGTGGTTCGGGCATCTGGTCAGGATGCCACCCGAACGCCTCCCTCGGGAGGTGTTTAGGGCACGTCCAACCGGTAGGAGGCCCAGGACATGTTGGGAAGACTATGTCTCCCGGCTGGCCTGGGAACGCCTCGGGATCCCCCCGGAAGAGCTAGACGAAGTGGCTGGGGAGAGGGAAGTCTGGGTTTCCCTGCTTAGGCTGTTGCCCCCGCGACCCGACCTCGGATAAGCGGAAGATGATGGATGGATGGATTTACAAAAACAAGCTATGGGATGACGCATTTACTTCCGGGGTCACGTTTCCTCTTATGTCATCACATAGCTTGCGTTTGTAAATTGTTTTTTAAATGTTTTTATAATATACCGTTAACAAAACGTCTGTATTTTTATAATATAGCGCTATATTTTTATAATATAGCGTTTACAAAACGTCTGTATTAATCATGACCCCGGAAGTAGATGGGGGGGTAGGGTTGTAGGGAGAAGAAATTTGGCGTGACAGCTCTCTCAGCCAAAAAGGTTCCCGACCCCTGCCCTAATCGGAGCAAAGCATTTTTAAAATCTCACGTACCCCTCAGCATACCTTCAAGAACCCCCAATTAAGAACCACTGGCATAGTGTATGCTTGCTTATGACGTCACCCCCGGAAGTGCCTCCGGGTCACGTGGTAACAACACACTCTTAGCAGTTTGGCTAACTTGCTAATGCTAACGCTGAGCTACACATTCCTTTTAACGTACAGTGGACATTATTATTATTTATATTAATAAAACTTACAAAAGTCCATGCAGGTCTGACTCGGTCCAGGGTCTTGGCTCGTCTTATAATTGTTAAAAGCTTTCCCGGCGAGCTGACACGTCTTCCTGGTCCCCAAGACGGAGTTGAGTTGTTTGAAGAATAACATTTTCCCTCCCGCACTGCGTTGTCTGCAAAGACCCTTCTTGTGGTCCCTGTAGTCCTTCTTCAGCTTCTTCAGCTTGTTGTTGATCTGGTCAAAAGTCCGCACGAAGCCGGCTTCCGCCATCTCCTCGCGGATCCTCTCCAAAACAGGCCGCGTTCTCGTCGCCGTTTCTAGTTCGCTCTGCACCTCTGCCGACGTCCAAATGTACAGCAGATAGTGAGTTTCCTCGGCCGTCCATATTTTAGAGTGGCTCTCCATGTGTGCGACAATAAATCCAGCAACGTCGAGGTGTGAGGAACCTGTGCAGGTAACCTACTTAGTGCTTTGATGTTAGCCCCGCCCACACCTGAGTAAAGAGTTCTGCAATTGGAGCCAGGAAAGAACCGGTTCTTGTTTGCCACTCCTGTGTGTAAATCCATCCTCTCATTTCACTAGTGTCTTTTTTTTTTTTTGTACAATAAGATTTGACACCATCCATCTTCTTCCGCTTATCCGAGGTCGGGTCACGGGGGCAGCAGCCTAAGCAGGGAAGCCCAGACTTCCCTCACCCCACCCACTTCATCTAGCTCAGGGGTCACCAACCTTTTTGAAACCAAGAGATACTTCTTGGGTACTGATTAATGCGAAGGGGCTACCGGTTTGATACACACTTAAATAAATGACCAGAAATAGCCAATTTGCTCAATTTACTGTTAATAAATAAATCTATATATATATCAATCAATCAATGTTTACTTATATAGCCCTAAATCACTAGTGTCTCAAAGGGCTGCACAAACCACTACGACATCCTCGGTAGGCCCACATAAGGGCAAGGAAAACTCACACCCAGTGGGACGTCGGTGACAATGATGACTATGAGAACCTTGGAGAGGAGGAAAGCAATGGATGTCGAGCGGGTCTAACATGATACTGTGAAAGTTCAATCCATAATGGATCCAACACAGTCGCGAGAGTCCAGTCCAAAGCGGATCCAACACAGCAGCGAGAGTCCCGTTCACAGCGGAGCCAGCAGGAAACCATCCCAAGCGGAGGCGGATCAGCAGCGCAGAGATGTCCCCAGCCGATACACAGGCAAGCAGTACATGGCCACCGGATCGGATCGGACCCCCTCCACAAGGGAGAGTGGGACATAGAAGATATATTTGAAAAAATTGGTATTTCTGTCTGTCATTCCGTCGTATATTTTTTTTACTTTACGGAAGTTTTTTTTGTAGGGAATAAATGATGAAAAAAAACACTTAATTGAACGGTTTAAAAGAGGAGAAAACAGGACAAAAATGAATATTAAATTTTGAAACATAGTTTAGGTTTAATTTCAACCGAAAAAAATGAAGAGAAAAACTAGCTAATTGGAATCTTTTGGAAAAAATTAAAAAAATTAATTTATGGAACGTCATTAGTAATTTTCCCTGATTGATATTAATTTTAGAATGTTGATGACATGTTTTAAATAGGTTAAAATCCAGTCTGCACTTTGTTAGAATATATAACAAATTGGACCAAGCTATATTTCTAACAAAGACAAATCATTATTTCTTCTAGATTTTCCAGAACAAAATTTTTTAAAGAAATTCAAAAGACTTTGAAATAAGATTTAAATGTGATTCTACAGATTTTCTAGATTTGCCAGAATAATTCTTTTGAATTTTAATCATAATAAGTTTGAAGAAATATTTCACAAATATTATTTGTCGAAAAAACAGACGCTAAAATGAAGAATGAAATTAAAATGTATTTATTATTCTTTACAATTAAAAAAAAATACTTGAACATTGATCTAAATTGTCAGGAAACAAGAGGAAGGAATTTAAAAGGTAAAAAAAGGTATACGTGTTTAAAAATCCTAGAATCATTTTTAAGGTTGTATTTTTTCTCTAAAATTGTCTTTCTGAAAGTTATAGGAAGCAAAGTAAAAAAATAAATGAATGTATTTAAACAAGTGAAGACCAAGTCTTTAAAATATTTTCTTGGGTTTTCAAATTCTATTTGAGTTTTGTCTCTCTTAGAATTAAAAATGTTGAGCGAAGCGAGACCAGCTTGTTAGTAAATAAATAAAATGTAAAAAAATAGAGGCAGCTCACTGGTAAGTGCTGCTATTTGAGCAAATCTTTAGAACAGGCCAGCGGGCGACTCATCTGGTCCTTACGGGCTACCTGGTGCCCGCGGGCACCGCATTGGTGACCCCTGATCTAGCTCTTCTCGGGGCCTTCCCAGGCCAGCCGGGAGACACAGTCTTCCCGTGTCCTGGGTCTTCCCCGTGGCCTCCTATCGGTCGGACGTGCCCTAAACACCTCCCTAGGGAGGCGTTCGGGTGGCATCCTGACCAGATGCCCGAACCACCTCATCTGGCTCCTCTCGATGTGGAGGAGCAGCGGCTTTACTTTGAGCTTCTCATCCTATTTCTAAGGGAGAGCCCCGCCACACGGTGGAGGAAACACACAGTGTCAAAAAGATTTGACATTGGACAGCTAAATTGATCATTGCACCTCCAAAACCCTCAAATCTAGACTCCAAACATCCCAGAACAAGCTAGTCTGGTTACTTTTAGACCTCCACCCCAGATCACACCTCACTCCAACCCCTCAGGGTGGAGGACAGAGTAAAACAACAAGTCTATAAAATCCGCTACACCTCCCTGATACCGAAGTACATGTCAAACTACTTCCTTAACGCAAATGACCGCCATAACCACAACTCCAGGGGGAGCTCCACAAACCACGTTAAACCCAGATTCCGATCTAACAAAGGTCTTAAAGGCCAACTGAAATGAGATTTCCTTATTCAAATGGGGATAGCAGGTCCATTCTGTGTCATACTTGATCATTTCGCGATATTGCCATATTTTTGCTGAAAGGATTTAGTAGAGAACATCGACGATAAAATTCGCCACTTTTGGTCGCTAATAAAAAAAAGCCTTGCCTGTGCCGAACGTAACAGACGATGTGCGCGTGACGTCACGGGTTGTAGAGCTCCTCACATTGTTTACAATCATAGCCACCTGCAGCTAGAGCGATTCGGACCCGGAAAGCGAACATTTCCCCATTAATTTGACTGAGGATGAAATATTCCTGGATGAGGATAGTGAGAGTGAAGGATTAGAAGTAAAAAAAAAAAAAAAAAGACGAGGGCAGTGGGAGCGATTCAGATGTTAGTAGACACATTTACTAGGATAATTCTGGAAAATCCCTTATCTGCTTATTGTGTTACTAGTGTTTTAGTGAGATTAGTCACACCTGAAAGTCGGAAGGGTGTGGTGACCACCAGTGTCTCTGAGGGAAGCCATGGATGAGCCAGGAAAGTCGCAGCTGCCTCTTTGACAGCTGCAGGAAGAACGACACAAGCTCTGGTCATGTTTACGGTAAGAGCCGACTTATTACCATCATTTTCTCACCGAAACCTGCCGGTTGACCGCTCTGTTCCATATTAAAGCTTCACAACAAACAAAGAAACACCGGCTGTGTTTGTGTTGCTACAGCCGGCTGCAATACACCGCTTTCCACCAACAGCATTCTTATTTGTAGTCTCCGTTATTAATTGGACAAATTGCAAAAGACTCAGCAACACAGATGTCCAGATTGCTGTGTAAATATGCGATAAAAATAAGACTACTTTTAGCCGTGAGTGGTGCTGGGAGAACATGTGCGCTACCACCGGTGACGTCACGCGCACGCGTCATCATTCCGCGACGTTTTCATCAGGATACCTCGCGGGAAATTTAAAATTGCAATTTAGTAAACTAAAAAGGCCGTATTGGCATGTGTTGCAATGTTAATATTTCATCATTGATATATAAACTATCAGACTGCGTGGTCGGTAGTAGTGGGTTTCAGTAGGCCTTTAAAATTGGCATCCTAACTCTTATGTTGTTTCCTCAAGCTGCGTTCACTCCGGTCTGGACCAAATATGTAGAAATATGGGGATACAACTACAAATGTGCGCTTCATTCACTAACCTTGTTACAAAAAAGAGCCATCCATTCATCAATTTTCTTCCGCTTATCCGAGGTCGGGTCGCGGAGGCAGCAGCCTAAGCAGGGAAGCCGAGACTTTCCTCTCCCCAGTTGCTTCGTCCAGCTCTTTCCGGGGGACCGCAAGGTGTTCCCAGGCCAGCTGGGAGACAGTCTTCCTCCTACCGGGTGGACGTGCCCGAAAGACCTCCCTAGGGAGGCGTTCGGGTGGCATCCTGACCAGATGCCCAAACCACCTCATCTGGCTCCTCTCCATGTGGAGGAGCAGCGGCTTTACTTTGATCTCCTCCCGGATGACAGAGCTCCTCACCCTATCTCTAAGGGAGTCTCCACCCGGCGGAGGAAACTCATTTTGGCCGCTTGTACCCGTGATCTTGTCCTTTCGGTCATAACCCAAAGCTTATGAACATAGGTGAGGATGGGAACTTAGATCAACCGGTAAATTGAGAGCTTTGCCTTCCGGCTCAGCTAGATCAGTTAGAATAATACATCCATCCATCCATCCATTTTCTACCGCTTATTCCCTTTTGGGGTCATGGAGGGTGCTGGAGTCTATCTCAGCTGTATTTGGGCAGAAGGCAGAGTACACACTGGACAAGTCGCCCCCTCATCGCAGGGCCAACACAGATAGACAGACAACATTCACACTCACATTCACACACTAGGGCCAATTTAGTGTTGCCAATCAACCTATCCCCAGGTGCATGTCTTTGGAGTTGGGAGGAAGCCGGAGTACCCGGAGGGAACCCACGCAGTCCCGGGGAGAACATGCAAATTCCACACAGAAAGATCCCGAGCCCGGAATTGAACCCAGTACTACTCAGGACCTTCATATTGTGAGGCACATGCACTAACCCCTCTTCCACCGTGCTGCCTATAGAGAACATACAAACACATTATTAATCACAGTTATTGAAATCCAATGATTTGGTGCATTTGCAAATAGCTAAAATGATGTACAAAGCAAACTATAACCAAGAATGTACAACAATTGTTCTCAACAAAAGAAAATAAATATAACCTTAGAGGAAAGTCTAATTTCAAACATTTTTATGCGCGTACAACACTTAAAACCCATCCATCTTCTTCAGCTTATTCGAGGTCGGGTCGCGGGGGCAGCAGCCTAAGCAGGGAAGCCCAGACTTCCCTCTCCCCAGCCACTTCGTCCAGCTCCTCCCGGGGGATCCCGAGGCGTTCCCAGGCCAGCCACTTAAAACTAAGAATTGATTAACGTGGACCCCGACTTAAACACGTTGAAAAACTTTTTCGGGTGTTGCCATCTAGTGGGCAAATGTACGGAATATGTACTTTACTGTGTAAACTGTACTGTTTCATATAATGTATTCTCTCTCTTCCTTCGCAATCTACCAATAAAAGTTTCAATCAATCAATCAATCAAACCTTTAGGCCAGGGGTGCCCATTACGTCGATTGCTTGTCAGTTGATCTCAAGCCAGGCTTTTTTTAAAAATAGACCTAAAAATTAGTGATCATCAATCTTCACCAAGACGTCACTTAAATGACATTCACGGTACCGGAGGGTCTTGTGAGATGACGCTGGCTGCTGCAAGATCATTATTATGAAAATATGACCGAGAGGAAGGCGAGAAACACTTTTTATTTCAACAGACTCTCGCGCCGTACCTTCCGTCAAAACTCTAAAGGCCGACTGCACATTTCCTATCTTCACAATAAAAGCCCTGCTTCATGCTGCCTGCGCTAACTAAATACAGAGTCTCGGAAAACTGGCGTGCACAAGCGATCCCTCAGAAAGCTGGCGTGCACATCACTTGTGCACGCCAGCTTTCTGAGACTCTTATTTTGTTAGCCCAGGCAGCATGAAGCAGGGCTTTTATTGTGAAGATAGGAAATGTGCAGTCGGCCTTTAGAGTTTTGACGGAAGGGACGGCGCGAAAGTCTGTTGAAATAAAAAGTGTTTCTCGCGTTCCTCTCTGTCCTTTTTTCATAATAATGAACTGGCAGCAGCCAGCGTCATCTCACAAGACCCTCGGGTGCCGTGAATGTCAATCAAGCAAGCTACGGAATTTGCCGCCAATGTTTTTCTTGTAAAGTGTATGGAAGCTGGATGAATTAGATGCCAAAAACCAACCACTTTCATGTGGTATTGTACAGAAAGGACAACTTTTTTTCTCCTCCATTTGAAAATGTGGGCGTTATCATCATTACTGTCTGATTGCAATCAATGCAAGTCATCAGAATCAGGTAATACACCAACTTATATTCTTGTCTTCGTGAAAGAAAGTCATCTATATGTGTTACACATGCTTGTATTATCATTAAACACATTTAACTTGTTTACAAAAATGTCTCTTTCATAAATAAATATGCTTTAGTATATCAGTATGTGGAATTAAATTATGGAACGGATTAACCAAAGAAATCGAAAAAAGCACCAAATTGATTCAGTTTAAGAGACTGTTCAAACTGCAAGTGTTCACAAAGTACACAGAACAAGAATTATGATGAACATCTTAAACCATTTTTTCCTTTTATTGAGACAAAGATTTATGTTTTTAATATTTGTCTGCTTACTAGTGTGTGAATGTGGTCTGCCTATCTGTGTTGGCCCTGCGATGAGGTGGCGACTTGTCCAGGGTGTACAGCGCCTTCCGCCCGATTGTAGCTGAGATAGGCACCAGCGTCCCCAGCGACTTCAAAAGGGAATAAGCGGTAGAAATGGATGGATGGATGGATGCTTACTATGGTATTTTATTTATTTGTTCACTGTTCTATCACAGAGAACAAGGAAATGGAATACAATTGCTTTGGTATGAAAAGGGGTAGGATTAAATGAGCTCGGCTTCTTCCTATTCCTTTTCCGACGTGCTGCTGGAATTGTGTGACGCGTTACATTGTATCGTACGTATCTTCGAAATAAACTGAAGCTGAACTGAACCGAAAAATGAATACAAGGTTGACTCAGGGCCAAATGCTGCTAAGTTAACACATATATTAATGGTTATTATTTCAGTAGATCAATTCTAAAAGTGAAACTCCCATGCTCTATAGCACATATGGCAAACTCAAAATAATGCTAGCACATAGTTACATAATGTTAGATTTAAATCTTTATAAACAGGCGCCAAAACAACTGACATGGTTTTATACAAAGAAGAATAAGTGCAAAAATATGCAACTACGTTTATTTGGTGGTCATGTTTCCTTTACTGTTTTATTTTGAATATTCCAGAGATCCAATGTCCTCTGCCGTAGACATTTAGTTTTTGTCTATTTTTGTCTGCTGTTTTTATTGACCTTCTGCAAAAATGCGAGTCTCTCACAGGTTTGTATGCCCAAAGAAGTTGAACAAATGACTACTGACTGCGTCTGAAGTAAACAAGCTACAGGAACACCTTAGTTACTGTGCATTAATTGCATTTTGGAAAAAAAAGTATATCTGGCAAAAATGAGCCTTGAGGAAGGCGCCTCTGTTAAGTAAATTTCAAGTTCAGACCCCAGTGTTCTGTTTGCTCGCAAGATTAAAATGTCTGCAAAGATCTGCCCACGTGTTTACAAAGATCCAGTGGAGTACAACAGGAGCACTCTTGTGTTTTTAGGAATTTGTTGCAAAAATGTTTGTCTTCCAATTTCTGAACTGAACCTGGTGTATGGTATATCATTTCTGGGCCGGATTTGGCCGCCAGTTGAATAGCCTTCATGTAGTGGCTAATTAGCTGACCCCTCAACCTGATAATACCATGACTGCTAATTACTCATAATCATGTTGTTGATTTATTTTTCATCAGTGCATGATTGCTTTTAGGGAACAGAAGCGAGCTGGCTTTGTGTCACCTCTGAGGGCAATTACCCTCCTCCTGTTCCTGGTAACTGAAACTAAACAAGAAAACAAATCACCCACCAAATTATTCCCATTTGATTAATGTCCTCATCATTTAAGTGCTTTGCTTTCATACTGTCAGCATTTGGGCTTCTTCCCATAGCTGTCCACCAGCTCTGGTGTGACACTCTCATCGTCTCCCACGTCTTCAGTGACAACCCTGCCAATCAGCTGGAAGATGTCCTCAGCAGCTACACCCATGGGCACGGCCACCTTCACCGCCAACATGTCCAGGGTGAGGACAGTTCCTTTGGGGATCTTCACCTTGGCCACCACAGACTTCCCCAGCTTGAGGGTAGAAAAAAACATGTCATTCATTTTTCTATAAACACAATCTACCTCAGAACACTGGTGGATTTATGATTTGTTCAGATTTTAAATGAATTATTTCTGTATGAAGTTATGGAAATAGAAATATATCCTGTGTCAAACTATGACTACGTGGGCCAGTGACTTTTTGGGCACCACATGATTCAATTCGATTCGATTCTTGGGGGTAAACATTCGATTCAAAACGATTCTCAATTCAAAATTCATACTTTTTAATAAAATTCGGTGCCGGTTTTATGATTAACTACATTCCTCCATTAAAATATATACAGTGGGGCAAAAAAGTATTTAGTCAGCCACCGATTGTGCAAGTTCTCCCACTTAAAATGATGACAGAGGTCTGTAATTTTCATCATAGGTACACTTCAACTGTGAGAGACAGAATGTGAAAAAAAAATACAGGAAATCACAATGTAGTAATTTTAAATAATTTATTTGTAAATTATGGTGGAAAATAAGTATTTGGTCAACCATTCAAAGCTCTCACTGATAGGTGGTTTTGGCTCAAAATCTCACAATACATGGCCCCATTCATTTTTTCCTTAACACGGATCAATCGTCCTGTCCCCTTAGCAGAAAAACAGCCCCAAAGCATGATGTTTCCACCCCCATGCTTCACAGAAGGTTTGGTGTTCTTGGGATGCAACTCGGTATTCTTCTTCCTCCAAACACGACGAGTTGAGTTTATACCAAAAAGTTCTATTTTGGTTTCATCTGACCACATGACATTCTCCCAATCCTCTGCTGTATCATCCATGTATCCATTTTGGTATAAACTCAACTCGTAGTGTTTGGAGGAAGAAGAATACTGAGTTGCATCCCATGAACACCAAACCTACTGTGAAGCATGGGGGTGGAAACATCATGCTTTAGGGCTGTTTTTCTGCTAAGGGGACAGGACAATTGATCCGTGTTAAGGAAAGAAAGAATGGGGCCATGTATCGTGAGATTTTGAGCCAAAAACCTCCTTCCATCAGTGAGAGCTTTGAATGGTTTACCAAATACTTATTTTCCACCATAATTTACAAATGAATTATTTAAAATTCCTACAATGTGAATTCCTGGATTTTTTTTTTCACATTCTGTCCCTCACAGTTGAAGTGTACCTATGATGAAAATTACAGACCTTTGTCATCATTTTAAGTGGGAGAATTTGCACAATCGGTGGTTGACTAAATACTCGTCGTGTTTGCCGGCCGGTCCCCTGACAACTTCAGCGATCCAATCCACCCCTCCCCCTCCTCACAGCTACCCAACTCCAATGACTACCTCACCCCACTGAACACCTCACCCTCAGCTTGACGACCCCCCTTCCCCAACCACCTGAGACCCCCCAGTGTCTCTGTCTGCAGAACAGGTGAATGCACAGCCAAACAAGTTACACACAGACTGTGTGAGCCCCAGGGTGCTCAAAGGCTGCAGAAAGTCCCCACACGGTGGAAAACCTCAGGCCGGTGGCTCTAACCTCTCATATCATGAAGACCATGGAGAAGTTGGTCCTGGAACAACTCCGCCCGACGCTCAAGCCCCACCTGGACCCAGTCCAGTTCGCCTACCAGCCCCGACTGGGAGTGGAGGACGTGGTCATCTACCTGCTGAACCGAGCCCACACCCACCTAGACAAGCCAGCGAGCAGTGTGAGGGTCATGTTTTTTTTACTTCTCCGGTGCTTTCGATACAATATGCCCCGGGCTACTGGGTGTGAAGTTAGAGACGATGCAGGTGGAGGCCCCCTTCGTGTCCTGGGTTGTTGATTACCTGACTGACAGACCACAGTACTGCAGGACTGTGTCTGACAGACTGGTCAGCAACACCAGGGCCCCGCAGGGCACAGTCCTCCCCCCCTTCCTCTTCACCATCTACACCACAGATTTCCACTATCGGTCAGAGTCCTGCCACCTTCAGAAGTTTTCTGATGACTCTGCGATAGTGGGGTGTATTGAGGATGGTGATGACGAGGAATACAGGGCACTGGTGGAGGACTTTGTCACATGGTGTGGAAAGAACCACCTCCAGCTTAATGTGACCAAGACCAAGTAGCTGGTTGTGGACCTGGGAAGGAGGAGGAGTACTCCGGCGACCCCTTTTTCCATCAGGGGCGTGGATGTGGAAATGGTTGAGGATTATAAATACTTCGGAGTACACATCTACAACAAGCTGAATGGATCAAAACACGCTGAGGCCCTCTACAAGAAGGGTCAGAGCCGCCTCTACTTACTCAGGAGGCTGGAATCCTTCAACGTCCGTACAAAGATGGGCCTTTATTCTGATTTTTTGTGTCCATGTAAACATGGCTACTGTAAATATATATGCAACTAAAATTATATATTTGTTTAAATTGACTAAATGTGGTTATAGACTGCATTAGTTTTCAATTATGGGAACTTACTACATATGTCTAGCTTGTGTGTTTCGATGTTGTGTTGTAATGGCTGCAGGGATACATATCAATTGTATGTGTATGTATATATATATATATACATAATGTATATATACATATATATACATATATATATATAAACACACACATATATATATATATATATATATATATATATGTGTGTGTTTATATATATATATATATATAAGTATATATATATATATATATATATATATATATATATATATATACACACACACACATATAAACACACAAATACATATATATACACGCACATATATATATATATAAACACACACACACATATATATATATATATATATATATCAATATATTTAAACACACACACATATATACGTATATACTGTATATATAAACACACACACATATATATACACACACAAATACATATATACACACACGTGTGTGTATATATATATATATATATATATATATATATATATATATATGTGTGTGTATGAATGTAAGTTCATAAACTGCAAAACAAAAAAATACAACAATGCAATATTCAGTGTTGACAGCCAGATTTTTTGTAGACATGTTACATAAATATTGATGTTATAGATTTCTTTTTTTGTGAAGAAATGTTTAGAATTAAGTTCATGAATCCAGATGGATCTCTATTACAATCCCCAAAGAGGACACTTTAAGTTGATGATTACTTCTATGTGTAGAAATCTTTATTCATAATTGAATCACTTGTTTATTTTTCAACAAGTTTTTAGTTATTTTTATATCCTTTTTTCCAAATAGTTCAAGAAAGACCACTACGAATGAGCAATATTTTGCACTGTTATACAATGTAATGAATCAGAAACTGATGACATAGTGCTGTATTTTACTTCTGTATCTCTTTTTTTCCAACCAAAAATGCTTTGCTCTGATTAGGGAGTACTTGAACTAAAAAAAATACGTTTACAGGGGGTACATCACTGAAAAAAGGTTGAGAACCACTGGCCTAGTGGTTAGTGTCCGCCCTGAGATCGGTAGGTTGTGAGTTCAAACCCCAGCCGAGTCATACCTAAGACTACAAAAATGGGACCCATTACCTCCCTGCTTGGCACTCAGCATCAAGGGTTGAAATTGGGAGTAAAATCACCAAAAATGATTCCCGGGCGCGGCCACTGCTGCTGCTCATTGCTCCCCTCACCTCCCAGGGGGTGATCAAGGGTGATGGGTCAAATGCAGAGAATAATTTCGCCACACATAGTGTGTGTGACAATAATTGGTCCTTTTTAACTTATAGCATCTCATAGGATAAAAGGCAATAAAATCCCATATATTTGTTTTTTTTCCCGCTGATATCGCATTTATATCCAAAATACTTATCAAATCGGGGCACTCCTAGTCCAAAACCCATAGGATACTCATGCCCATAATGGGTGTATGTACACTTTTGACTGTAACAATTGTCTCACCTTTTCATGGCATGGCTTCTCACAAGGAAGCATCCTCTTGACGCCACTACCCAGTGCCTTCTCCACCACTCGGACAGAGCGAACCAGCTCGGCCAGCTCAGCGGGCTCCAGCGACGCCGCGTGATCACTTCCCTTCCACGTCTTGTCCAGTGTCACGTGGCGCTCGATGACTTTTGCCCCCAAAGCAACAGCTGCCACTGAAATACTGATTCCAGACTCGTGGCCAGAATATCCAATTGGAATATCTGGGAATTCCTTCATGTATTCCTGTGGATTGAAAGATTATAGGACAATGCATGCTTCTATATTAGGTTATACTGCCTTCTATTTACTGTGATCACTCTGAGGTTGACGTCCTCAGACTCAAGAGGGTAGGCGCTGGTACACTGCAGGATGGCAAAGTTTTGGTTGTGCTCTTTCACCGTCTTGTACACCCGACGCATCGTCTCCATGGACTGCATCCCACTGGAAACCACCATGGGACGTCCTGACAACACATAAAACAAGACTTCAACATAACAGTAATTCATATATTTTAATAAATCAATCAAGGGTTCCACCTTTCTTTGCCGTCTTCTCCAGATACGGAAAGTTGTTGGTGTCTCCTGAGCCCACTTTAAAGAAAGGCACATTTAGCTCATGGAGAAACTCTACTGCCATCTAGAGGTGGAAAACAACTTTTTGAAACGTTACATTTCTTTAAAGTGATGTATAAAGTAGAATTGTGTTGCAGTTTTTGACATACCTCGTCCATTCCTGAGGCGGTGAAGAAGATTCCCACTTCCTTGGCATATTTCTGCAACTCCCTGTACTGCTCATGGCTGAACTCCAGGTGGCGCTTGTGCTCTCCATAAGTGGCCCCCCAGGAGTGTTTGGACGTGTAGGGGCGTTCTAAGGCATGTTTGTTAAATTTGTACTGCAGTTCACTTTTCTGGAATTTGGCACAATCAGCACCGCAGTCCTGTACATGAATTAAAGTAAGGCAGACATTTTATAGAATTGTATACACTTTAATGTATATTATAAATAAGTATATATGGCCCTAGTGCAGTGGTTCTCAAATGGGGGTACGCGTACCCCTCGGGGTACTTGGAGGTATGCCAAAGGGTAGTGAGATTTTTTTTTTTCAATATTGTAAAAATTGCAACAATTCTAAAATCCTTTATAAAAATATTTATTGAATAATACTTCAACAAAATATGAATGGAAGTTCATAAACTTTGAAAAGAAACGCAACAATGCAATATTCGGTGTTGACAGCTCGATTTTTTTGTGGACATGTTCCATAAATATTGATGTTAAAGATTTTTTTTTTTTGTGAAGAACTGTTTAGAATTAAGGGCTTCACGGTGGAAGAGGGGTTAGTGCGTCTGCCTCACAATACGAAGGTCCCGCAGTCCTGGGTTCAAATCCAGGCTCGGGATCTTTCTGTGTGGAGTTTGCATGTTCTCCCCGTGAATGCGTGGGTTCCCTCCGGGTACTCCTCCCACCTCCAAAGACATGCACCTGGGGATAGGTTGATTGGCAACACTAAATTGGCCCTAGTGTGTGAATGTGAGTGTGAATATTGTCTGTCTATCTGTGTTGGCCCTGCGATGAGGTGGCGACTTGTCCAGGGTGTACCCCACCTTCCGCCCGACTGTAGCTGAGATAGGCGCCAGCGCCCCCCGCAACTCCAAAAGGGAATAAGCAGTAGAAAATGGATGGATGAATGTTTAGAATTAAGTTCATGCATCCAGATGGATCTCTATTACATTCCCCAAAGAGGGCACTTTAATTCGATGATTACCGTACTTCTATGTGTAGAAATCTTTATTTACAATTGAATCACTTGTTTATTTTTCAACAAGTTTTTTGTTATTTTTATATCTTTTTTTCCCAAATAGTTCAAGAAAGACCACTACAAATGAGCAATATTTTGCACTGTTGTACAATTTAATAAATCAGAAACTGACGACATAGGGCTGTATTTCATAGCTGCGGCATAGCTCGGTTGGTAGAGTGGCCGTGCCAGCAACTTGAGGGTTGCAGGTACGATTCCCGCTCGTGCCATCCTAGTCACTGCCGTTGTGTCCTTGGGCAAGACAATTTACCCACCTGCTCCCAGTGCCACCCACACTGGTTTAAATGTAACTTAGATATTGGGTGTCACTATGTAAAGCGCTGAGTCACTTGAGAAAAGCGCTATATAAATATAATTCACTTCACTTCACTGTATTTTACTTCTTTCTCTCTTTTTTTTTTAAGCAGAAATGCTTTGCTCTGATTAGGGGGTACTTGAATTAAAAAAATGTTCACTCAAAAAAGGTTGAGAACCACTGGTCTAGTGTGTGAATGTGAGTGTGAATGTTGTTTGTCTATCTGTGTTGGCCCTGCGATGAGGTGGCGACTTGTCCAGGGTGTATACCGCCTTCCGCCCGATTGTAGCTGAGATAGGCGCCAGCGCCCCCCGCGACCCCAAAAGGGAATACGCGTTAGAAAATGGGTGGATGGATGTTTAGAATTAAGTTCATGAATCCAGATGGATCTCTATTACAATCCCCAAAGAGGACACTTTAAGTCCATGATTACTTCTATGTGTAGAAATCTTTATTCATAATTGAATCACTTGTTTATTTTTCAACAAGTTTTTAGTTATTTTTATATCTTTGTTTCCCAAATAGTTCAAGAAAGACCACTACAAATGAGCAATATTTTGCACTGTTGTACAATTTAATAAATCAGAAACTGATGACATAGTGCTGTATTTTACTTCTTTATCTCTTTTTTTTTTTAAGCAGAAATGCTTTGCTCTGATTAGGGGGTACTTTAATAAAAAAAATGTTCACTCAAAAAAGGTTGAGAGCCACTGCCCTAGTGTGTGAATGTGAGTGTGAATGTTGTCTATCTGTGTTGGCCCTGCGATGAGAGGGCGACTTGTCCAGGGTGTACACCGCCTTCCGCCCGAATGTAGCTGTGATAGGCACCAGCGCCCCCCGCGACCCCAAGAGGGAATAAGCGGTAGGAAATGGATGGATGGATGTTTAGAATTAAGTTGATGAATCCAGATGGATCTCTATTACAATCCCCAAAGAGGGCACTTTAAGTTGATGATTACTTCTATGTGTAGAAAACTTTATTTATAATTGAATCACTTGTTTATTTTTCAACAAGTTTTTAGTTATTTTTATATCTTTTTTTCCAAATAGTTCAAGAAAGACCACTACAAATGAGCAATATTTTGCACTGTTGTACAATTTAATAAATCAGAAACTGATGACATATATTTTATTTTACTTCTTTCTCTCTTTTTTTTTAAGCAGATATGCTTTGCTCTGATTAGGGGGTACTTTAATAAAAAAAATGTTCACTCAAAAAAGGTTGAGAGCCACTGCCCTAGTGTGTGAATGTGAGTGTGAATGTTGTCTGTCTATCTGTGTTGGCCCTGCGATGAGAGGGCGACTTGTCCAGGGTGTACACCGCCTTCCGCCCGAATGTAGCTGTGATAGGCACCAGCGCCCCCCGCGACCCCAAAAGGGAATAAGCGGTAGAAAATAGATGGATGGATGGATGTTTAGAATTAAGTTCATGCATCCAGATGGATCTCTATTACAATCCCCAAAGAGGGCACTTTAATTCGATGATTACCGTACTTCTATGTGTAGAAATCTTTATTTACAATTGAATCACTTGTTTATTTTTCAACAAGTTTTTAGTTATTTTTATATCTTTTTTTCCCAAATAGTTCAAGAAAGACCACTACAAATGAGCAATATTTTGCACTGTTGTACAATTTAATAAATCAGAAACTGACGACATAGGGCTGTATTTCATAGCTGCGGCATAGCTCGGTTGGTAGAGTGGCCGTGCCAGCAACTTGAGGGTTGCAGGTACGATTCCCGCTTGTGCCATCCTAGTCACTGCCGTTGTGTCCTTGGGCAAGACAATTTACCCACCTGCTCCCAGTGCCACCCACACTGGTTTAAATGTAACTTAGATATTGGGTTTCACTATGTAAAGCGCTTTGAGTCACTTGAGAAAAGCGCTATATAAATATAATTCACTTCACTTCACTGTATTTTACTTCTTTCTCTCTTTTTTTTTTTAAGCAGAAATGCTTTGCTCTGATTAGGGGGTACTTGAATTAAAAAAATGTTCACTCAAAAAAGGTTGAGAACCACTGGTCTAGTGTGTGAATGTGAGTGTGAATGTTATCTGTCTATCTGTGTTGGCCCTGCGATGAGGTGGCGACTTGTCCAGGGTGTACACCGCCTTCCTCCCGAATGTAGCTGTGATAGGCACCAGCGCCCCCAAGAGGGAATAAGCGGTAGAAAATGGATGGATGGATGTTTAGAATTAAGTTCATGAATCCAGATGGATCTCTATTACAATCCCCAAAGAGGGCACTTTAAGTTGATGATTACTTCTATGTGTAGAAATCTTTAATCATAATTGAATCACTTGTTTATTTTTCAACAAGTTTTTAGTTATTTTTATATCTTTTTTTCCAAATAGTTCAAGAAAGACCACTACAAATGAGCAATATTTTGCACTGTTGTACAATTTAATAAATCAGAAACTGATGACATATATTTTATTTTACTTCTTTCTCTCTTTTTTTTTAAGCAGATATGCTTTGCTCTGATTAGGGGGTACTTTAATAAAAAAAATGTTCACTCAAAAAAGGTTGAGAGCCACTGCCCTAGTGTGTGAATGTGAGTGTGAATGTGTCTGTCTGTCTGTGTTGGCCCTGCGATGAGAGGGCGACTTGTCCAGGGTGTATACCGCCTTCCGCCCGATTGTAGCTGAGATTGGCGCCAGCGCCCCCCGCGACCCCAAAAGGGAATAAGCGGTAGAAATGGATGGATGGATGTTTAGAATTAAGTTCATGAATCCAGATGGATCTCTATTACAATCCCCAAATAGGGCACTTTAAGTTGATGATTACTTCTATGTGTAGAAATCTTTATTCATAATTGAATCACTTGTTTATTTTTCAACAAGTTTTTAGTTATTTTTATATCTTTTTTTCCAAATAGTTCAAGAAAGACCACTACAAATGAGCAATATTTTGCACTGTTGTACAATTTAATAAATCAGAAACTGATGACATAGTGCTGTATTTCATAGCTGCGGTTTAGCTCGGTTGGTAGAGCGGCCGTGCCAGCAACTTGAGGGTTGCGGGTACGATTCCCGCTTGTGCCATCCTAGTCACTGCCGTTGTGTCCTTGGGCAAGACACTTTACCCACCTGCTCCCAGTGCCACCCACACTGGTTTAAATGTAACTTAGATATTGGGTGTCACTATGTAAAGCGCTTTGAGTCACTTGAGAAAAGCGCTATATAATTCACTTCACTTCACTGTATTTTACTTCTTTCTCTCTGTTTTTTTTAAGCAGAAATGCTTTGCTCTGATTAGGGGGTGCTTTAATAAAAAAAATGTTCACTCAAAAAAGGTTGAGAGCCACTGCCCTAGTGTGTGAATGTTGTCTGTCTATCTGTGTTGGCCCTGCGATGAGTTGGCGACTTGTCCAGGGTGTACGCCGCCTTCCGCCCGAATGTAGCTGTGATAGGCACCGGCGCCCCCCGCGCCCCCAAAAGGGAATAAGCGGTAGAAAATGGATGGATGTTTAAAAACGAACAAGACAAACAGAACTACTAGACTTAGTTCCCCACTCATGCTACTTGTGCAAACAAATGATAAGCAATGTATAGATTTTACAGTCTTTATCGTTAATTAAGGCTTTTCAAGCCACGTTTTAAAACAAGACATTCTAAAAAACGGACATCTAAAGTTGATTATTTATAGTTTATTTAATTAAACTTGTAAAAATAATCAAGCATAAACAAGACGTTTTAAGAAACAAAGCTCTTAGTTTTTATATCCGTGTAGCGGTTTTTACCTTCGCCATTTTGATCATTTTCTTGGCAATCTCGATGTCTCCCTGGTGGTTTTGTCCGATTTCGGCGATAATAAAACACGGATGGTTGCCTCCAATCGTCCTCCCGGGACACAGTTCAAACTTTAAAGGCATGTTGGTGTCAGCTAAAAAAAACAAACAAACTCAATAACTAAAGTATTTGCTGAATGATCGGAGAGGAGCGATGAGTTGGTCGCGCTATGAGAAGCCGACCGGGACAGTTATTCGGGTGCACATTCCGGAAGTGTTATTTATGACTTCCGCATTTGTTGCACACGGGGGTTGACGTCATAGATAGTGGTTCTCAACCTTTTTTCAGTGATGTACCCCCGTGAACATTTTTTTCATTCAAGTACCCCCTAATCAGAGCAAATAATTTTTGGTTGAAAAAAGAGATGAATAAGTAAAACACAGCACTATGTCATCAGTTTCTGATTTATTAAATTGTATAACAGTGCAAAATTTATTAAATTAGACTCAGACTTCCTTTTTAGTCATTCAAATTCAAACTTCTCAGCACAGGTAAGAACGAAATTTTGTTACATAAGCTCATGGTAGTGCAGGATTTTAAAAAAAGGCAATAAGGTGCATCCATCCATCCATCTTCTTCCGCTAATCCGAGGTCAGGTCGCGGGGGCAACAGCCTAAGCATTGAAGCCCAGACTTCTCTTTCCCCAGCCACTTCGTCTAGCTCTTTCCGGGGGATCCCCATGCGTTCCCAGGCCAGCCGGGAGACGTATACAGTCTTCCCAACGTGTCCTGGGTCTTCCCCGTGGACTCCTACCGGTTGGACGTGCCCTAAACACCTCCCTCGAGAGGCGTTCGGGTGGCATCCTGACCAGATACCCGAACCAACTCATCTGGCTCTTCTCGATATGGAGGAGCAGCGGCTTTACTTTGAGCTCCTCCCAGATGGCAGAGCTTCTCACCCTATCTCCCAGCAGAGGAAACTCATTTCGGCCACTTGTACCCGTGATCTTATCCTTTCGATCATAACCCAAAGCTCATGACCGTAGGTGAGGATGGGAACGTAGATCGACCGACAAATTGAGAGCTTTGCCTTCCGGCTCAGCTCCTTTTTCACCACAACGGATTGATACAGCGTTCGCATTACTGAAGACGCCGCACCTGTCGATCCACTCTTCCCTCAATCGTGAACAAGACTCCGAGGTACTTGAACTCCTCCACTTGGGGCAGGGTCTCCTCCCCAACCCGTTGATGGCACTCTGCCCTTTCCCGGGCGAGAACCATGGACTCGGACTTGGAGGTGCGGACTTTCATCCCAGTCACTTCACACTCATTTTTATTTTATTATATTTGTGTTTGCTCTAATTTTCTTTCCTTTCCATATTTTGTGAAAAACAGAATATGCTCAACCTGATGGGTGTTTGAAATTATTGAGTTCAAACCCTGGCCGAGTCATACCAAAGACTATAAAAAATGGGACACATTACTTCCCTGCTTGGGACTCAGCATCAAGGGTTGGAATTGGGGGTTAAAACACCAAAAAAATTATTCCCGGGCGCGGCCACCGCTGCTGCTCACTGCTCCCCTCACCTCCCAAGGGGTGATCAAGGGTGATGGGTCAAATGCAGAGAATAATTTCGCCACACCAAGTGTGTGTGTGACAATCATTGTTTCTTTTTTTTAACTCTTTAAGATATGTTGAAAGTGCCCTGCGATGAGGTGGCGACTTGTCCAGGGTGTACTCCGCCTTCTGCCTGATTGTAGCTGAGATAGGCACCAGCGCCCCCCGCCACCCCAAAGGGAATAAGCGGTAGGAAATGGATGGATATGCTGAAAGTGCTTTGTCTATTTTTTGTGTACATTGCGAATATTTGTTTGTATATGCATTGTTCAATAAAAGAATAAAATAAAAAATTAAAAAAAGCCACGACTGTATACATTTTGCATGCATTTTTGTTTCATAAAAACAGCAAATACAGTTATTTTTGTATTATTTTTTCGAATGCAGCTGAGATAGGCTCCAGCAACCCCTGCGATCCCAAAAGGGACAAGCGGTAAAAAATGGATGGATGGAAAAGTATCCTGATGGATGTCCTTGAAATAAATCATTATTTATTATGTGAAGGCTTAAATTAGTCCACATTAATTTATTCATACATTTCACAGCATTTCTATCTGGGTTTGTTTTTTAAATTATATACAAACCCCGTTTCCATATGAGTTGGGAAATTGTGTTAGATGTAAATATAAAGGGAATACAATGATTTGCAAATAATTTTTAACCCATATTCAGTTAAATATTCTACAAAAACAACATATTTGAGGTTCAAACTGATAAACATTTTTTTGTGTGCAAATAATCATTAACTTTAGAATTTGATGTCAGCAACACGTGACAAAGAAGTTGGGAAAGGTGGCAATAAATACTGATAAAGTTGAGAAATTCTCATTTAACACTTATTTGGAACATCCCACAGGTGCGCAGGCTAATTGGGAACAGGTGGGTGCCATGATTGGGTATAAAAACAGCTTCCATGAAATGCTAAGTAACTTACAAACAAGGATGGGGCGAGGGTCACCACCACTTTGTAAGCAAATTGTCGAACAGTTTTAGAACAACATTTCTCAATGAGTTATTGCAAGGAATTTAGGGATTTTACCATCTACGGTACGTAAAATCATCAAAAGGTTCAGAGAATCTGGAGAAATCACTGGACGTAAGCGATGATATTACGGACCTTTGATCCCTCAGGCGGTACTGCATCAAAAACCGACATCAGTGTGTAAAAGATATCACCACATGGGCTCAAGAACACTTCATAAAACTACAGTTGGTTGCTACATCTATGAGTGCAAGTTAAAACTTTGCTATGCAAATCAAAACCCATTTATCAAAACCACCAAGGAAGGCCGCTGGCTTTGCTGGACCCGAGCTCATCTAAGTTGGACTGATGCAAAGTGGAAAGGTGTTCTGTGGTCTGACGAGTCCACATTTCAAATTATATTTGGAAACTGTGGACGTGGTGTCCTCCGGAACAAAGAGGAAAATAACCATCCGGATTGTTATAGGCGCGAAGTTGAAAAGCCAATATCTGTGATGGTATGGAGGTGTATTAGTGCCCAAGGCATGGGTAACTTACACATCTGTGAAGGCACCATCAATGCTGAATGGTCCATACTCCACTGCTTCCACAGTGGAGTGTTTTAAGTCTCATCTTAAGACCCACTTTTATTCTTTGGCTTATAACACTACGTGAGTTGTGTGGTCCTCTGTTCTCTGTTGTCCTCTGTGTTTTTTTATACACTTTGATTTCTATTTTACTGTTTTAATTGATTTTACCCTTTCAAAATAGTTTTTAATCATATTTGTTTTTATATTGTTTTTATTGGTTTTATATTCATTTATTTTTTTGTTTTTATTCAGTCATTGGTGGAGCATAATATATATATATATATATATATATATATATATACTTTTTTTAAAATTTAATTTAATTTATTTATTTACTTATTTATTTTTTTACAATTGTTTTTAACATGGCTGTGCAGCACTTTGGAAACGTTATTGTTGTTTAAATGTGCTATATAAATAAAGTGGATTGGATTGGATTGGATACAGGTTTTGGAGCAACATATGTTGTCATCCAAGCAACGTTATTATGGACGCCCCTGCTTATTTCAGCAAGACAATGCCAAGCCACATGTTACATCAGCGTGGTTTCGTAGTAAAAGAGTGCGGGTACTTTCCTGGCCTGCCTGCAGTCCAGACTTGTCTCCCTTCGAAAATGTGTGACGCATTATGAAGCGTAAAATACGACAGCGGAGACCCCGGACTGTTGAAGGACTGAAGCTCTACATAAAACAAGAATGGGAAAGAATTCCACTTTCAAAACTTCAACAATTAGTTTCCTCAGTTCCCAAACGTTTGAGTGTTGTTAAAAGAAAAGGTGATGCAACACAGTGGTGAACATGCCCTTTCCCAACTACTTTGGCACGTGTTGCAGCCATGAAATTCTAAATTATTTGCAAAAAAAAATAAAGTTTATGAGTTTGAACATCAAAGATCTTGTCTTTGTAGTGCATTCAACTGAATATGGGTTGAAAAAGATTTGCAAATTATTGTATTCCGTTTATATTTACATCTAACACAATTTCCCAACTCATATAGAAACGGGGTTTGTGCATTTATGTTCATTTATTCCCTTTATTAATTTAATTTCATGAATTTATTTTGTTTTCAAACACATTTTTTCATATTTCTTTTCTGGTTTCTAATTCTCACAGACTGAAACGGAGTATATTGTTTTAATTTAGTACAAACATAAGCCTGGGAGAACTGTTCTTTTGTCTTCATGTAAGGTGTGTGGTTTCCATGCACGTCATTGTTAAGATTTCCTCCATATAAGCTCTATCGGCTTTCGAACCTTTTACACATTATAAAAAGAAAAGAAAAGAATACATTATTATGACGACCTTTTCTTGCCTGGTATAATGCCGGGTAACATGGATGGATGAATACTTTTACTAGAGATTAGATTGTCATTGTGTCGTTGATGCAGCCAATGGAATGCAGTGATGCTGAAAAGTTACAACATGTGAGAACTGTATTTACTCTTGTTGAGACATTGTGACTGAGGGATGAGCTCTAAGAACAAATATTACTTACTATACCCACGTCATCTGTGAAATAACAATGTAATGTAATCATCCTTTTAATCGTCTTCCTATCGGTGAGTAAGACCGTTTGCTTAAATAAGGAGTGGGCCATGTTATTTTAGACAGGTTCCAGTCGAACAGGTCTTCTTGGTCATGGGCACTCCTCAAAGTCAAGTGGAAAAACACACACGTTCAAATGTCCGACCGATACCACCCTTCAATCTAGATCCTGTCTTTCGGACATGTCTTAATGAATGAAGAAGTAAGATTTGCTCGGGTCTTTCAGATATTCTATAACTTGTATTGAGATGTTTGTCTAGTTAATGTGATACAATCAGTAATAACTCTGTAAATATCTATTCTGGGGACTGGCATGACCACATCATTTGTTTGTCACTTCATGTATTTACATACGCAATGTAAACATGTCTATTCACACACACACGTCAACGTTGAGAACTTGTTGGATTAGGTTCCGACGTTGCGCAACTCAAACAACACGCTTTCTGACAAAGTTTAATCAATGTTGGGTTCTGACGTTGATTCGACCGTTGAATTTTGGCCATTTTCCAACACAAATACAACGTTGAAACAACATGCTTTTTCAATCAATCAATCAATCAATGTTTATTTATATAGCCCCAAATCACAAATGTCTCAAAGGACTGCACAAATCATTACGACTACAACATCCTCAGAAGAACCCACAAAAGGGCAAGGAAAACTCACACCCAGTGGGCAGGGAGAATTCACATCCAGTGGGACGCCAGTGACAATGCTGACTATGAGAAACCTTGGAGAGGACCTCAGATGTGGGCAACCCCCCTCTCTAGGGGACCGAAAGCAATGGATGTCGAGCGATTTGGCAACGATTATTCAATGTCAGGTTGTGACGTTGATCTGACCTTTTATTTTTGGTAATCTCCTAACCCAACAACGTGGATCCAACGTTAGACATTAATGTTGTTGGCAAGACTTGGACTATGGTGGGGTTTGTTTTCCCGTGGTGCAAAGCGACTGGACCGGAAATGGCGCGAAGGTAATGACATATTTTATTAATAACTCAAATATTACAAAAAAACAAAGGGTATAAACAAAAGGCGCTCTCAGCAGAGGTACAAAACTTGGCTATGAAAACTAATCTATTACTACAACATAAACTATGGACATAAAACAAAACTTGCAAACTATGGCATGAATAACGAAAACTTACTTGGAACTTGTACCCACAGGCCCGTCAGGCTTGTGAATGCTAGCTCCCCCGCCCTCCCCCCATTTACTTTGTCTTTTTGAACTAAAGACAGGTACCTTGACCACCCCCGAACTGTGAACCATCACTGTAGACACTTCAACTGCTGCTGTGACCCAAGGTCACCTCCATATTTATACTGTTGACAGTCAGAATGTGCAATAATGTTATGTTACTTACTGTGCCTTGTATATACATTTTTATCGTTATTTTTCATTTTATTTTTTTTAGCTAGGTACCGTGTGACTTGTTGAAGGGTGGACTAGCAAAGTTATGAAGCGTAAAATACGACAGCGGAGACACCCGGACTGTTGAACGACTGAAGCTCTACATAAAAAAAGAATGGGAAATAATTCCATTTTCAAAACTTCAACAATTAGTTTCCTCAGTTCCCAAACGTTTATTGAGTGTTGTTAAAAGAAAAGGTGATGTAACACAGTGGTGAACATGCCCTTTCCCAACTACTTTGGCACGTGTTGCAGCCATGAAATTCTAAGTTAATGATTATTTGCAAAAAAAAATAAAGTTTATGAGTTTGAACATCAAATATCTTGTCTTTGTAGTGCATTCAACTGAATATGGGTTGAAAAGGATTTGCAAATCATTGTATTCCGTTTATATTTACATCTAACACAATTTCCCAACTCATATAGAAACGGGGTTTGTGCATTTATGTTCATTTATTCCCTTTATTAATTTACAAGTATTTAATTTCATGAATTTATTTAGTTTTCCAACAATTTTTTTTAAAGGGTGGACTAGCAAAGTAAGATTTTCATTGTACGGCAAACTGTCTGTTTAACTGTGCATATGAAAATAAACAACCTTGAATCTTGAAAAGGGAGCGTGGATCATCGGCATGGATAACAAGGGTGTGTAGAGGGTGATGTCGCCAGGCTTACTGCCTGGCAACTACAGGCTTAAAAAGTGACGTAGTGATTGACAACAGGTGCATGACTCCAAGTGAATCACGTGCGTGAAAACAGGTGAAAACTAATGAGTTGTCATAGTGACAAAAACAAGAGTGCACAATAAGTCCAAAACCAAACAGAACGTGACCACAAAACATGACAGTTGTCTCACAACTATTTTGCAACGTTGTTTCGAAGCCAATTTTAAAAGGACTTGTATATTTATAATAAATTTATCAATATATGGTGCCTGCTGGGATACACACATCTGTCTTTCATTCCTGTTTTTGCATAAAGACACAATGTTGACATTTGTCTACTCGCATAAACACATCATTTACATCGGTCTGTCCATTCACATACGAATACTGCTCAGTGGCCTTGTGGTTAGAGTGTCCGCCCTGAGATCGGTAGGTTGTGAGTCATACCAAAGACTATAAAAATGGGACCCATTGCCTCCATGCTTGGCAATCAGCGTCAACGGTTGGAATTGGGGGTTAAATCACCAAAAATGATTCCCGGGCGCGGCTACCGGGGCTGCTCACTGCTCCCCTCAGCTCCCAGGGGTGAGGGTGATGGGTCAAATGCATAGGATAATCTCACCACACCTAGTCATTGGTATTTTTTTACTATCAACACCTGTGTGTTCATTGTCATACACTCAACAGCAACATCGATCTTTCATCCCCACTCACAGACCAACTTTACTCTGTCCTTTCACATACACACACACACACTTGCATATTTTGTCAACTCATTCACATACAATTCTCAATACAGTCATCAACTGTCTGTCCTTTTGCATACACAACCAAAAATTGTCGAACCATTCACATATTTACATTGCTGTGTCTGAGATTTTGTCAGAACTACTGACTGAACCCTCGCTTTTGAACTCTTACAACAGCCCCACTTTGGAGCTGGAGGTTGGTGTATTGTATGGAGGATTTACTATAGAATTAGTAACCTTATACAGTATGTGTCGTCTTGGGTTACTTCTCCCTAAGGTAAAACTGGAAGTTTAATTAAGTGTAGAAAGGCAGTCGCACTTATGGGGGAACTCTGGAGGACATATCGTTTAAAGCGGGGGTTCTTAACGATTTTGACCTCGGGGTCCAAAGGCCTGGGGCTTCACTCAAATATTAACACAAAATTACTCATTTTACTTTAAATTTTGTTCGTATTCAATAATTATATCTAACCTTCTTACAGTTTACAACCTTGTCAAAAGATATGAAACCATCACAAAGATTATTATTAAGGCTTAACTCGGGCTGATTAGAAATTGAAGTATTAAACAAATATACTGCATAAGCAGGGACTCATAAATAACGATTGAAAAATATTTAGTACTAACATGTAATCTACCTAATGTTTCTGAACTGTCAATAAAATTAAAGATACACCATTACCACTTAAGTCAATGTTTATGTTTAAAAACTTCTCTGTGGCTTTAGCTCCGGACTTCGGTTCGTTTGCTATTGTGAAAGTGAACAAATATGTTAACAATTGCTATAAATTGGAAAAGGAGTAGGACTAAATACGCATTGCTTCCTCCAACTAATTTTCCAACATGTAAAGAGAAATTAAAATATGTAGATTATATGACATATCATAATATAGCTTCATATGTGTTAGAAATCAATTAAACCATAACTAACTGAGCATTGCTACCTAGGGCCCATACAGACCACTGCTGAGAAATATAATTGTTGGCCCTATAGGGGGCACTATCTACCCGACAATTGTTATTGTAATGGCATGGTTAAGAAACACTGGTTTAAAGCATAATTCTTGTGGCCAAACTAGGCAGTGAAGCTTATCTCGGCAGTAGCTCTACATTTCTGCAGCTCCCAAAACTAATCATGACCAAATAGCATGTTTTATTTGTTCAAATTTGTACGGCAATTCACTTTTCTAAAGTTTGCCAAAATCAGTATAATTACTGTTTAGGTTATTTGGGATGAGAAACAACACTCCGGCTTTGTGTACTTTCTTTCAGATGAAAAAGAACATATATTGCCGGGAATGAGTTGCTAAACATCTAAGGGGAAGTTGTTAGTTCTTCAGTTTTGTACACAGATTGCAGTTTAAAATAAATATCACGTGATTTAGTGCCTGGAGGAGATATAAATACTGTCCAAGACTCGTTTGGTTTATTTGTTCTCAATGAGAGGAAAGCTCAGCAGTCACCTGACAAAAGATGGAAACTCTTAAGACACAAATGCGAGGTAGAACGGAACCAAAGTTGTCATTCACCGTTTACTGATATTGAAGTCAATGGACATGGACATGCATGGTCGAACAACAGCTGACTAATATCTAGTTCTCTTTAAAACCACAATTGTATTGACTAACATATGTTTTATATTCTGTATATATAGTGCTTTCTGTATATGTACATAGGTGGACAAAGATAGTACATGGACACTGCAAACACACATAAACATTAAATTGTAATGTACTGGACTGTTCATTTCATGACTGGAGACGGGATGAGCTTTTCATAAGGAAATGCATAGATTGAAATCAACTGGACAACATTTGCCACAAGTAGGGACAACACAGTTCAAAAAACACTTGCTGGATTTAGTTTTAAAAATTTGGTCCTTAAAGCAAACTTTTTTGGAAGGATGATTAACTACTAGGTACTGATGACAAAAATGTTTGTCTCAAACCATAAACAAGACAAAGAGCAGATTTAAAGTTGACAAGCTGAAAGATTGAGTGGATAGTCTGATGATCAACCAAACCACACCGCAGTGTAGCGATGGACCCATAGAATGATTGGCTTGAAGACAAGAACTTCTTACAGGCCTGTCAGGAGTGGAACGCTAGGATGAGGGTGCGATAACGATCTATGTCCTTCCGTTAGAGAAAGCTAGGTCTGTGTGTGGTAAACACGCATGTAGAAAAAGGGGTGTATGCCACCTTTTCATCAGGTTGTGTTTGCATTGGTGGTGATATTCGATGGAGTGAAGCAGAGTCTAGCGGACCAGCGGGGACTGCTTCAGGGAAATGAGGACGGAGCGCATGCGGGACACATCTTTGGCCTGCTTGCTGGACTTGGGGTTGAAGTCGCAAAGGCGAGCCACACGCTCCCATTCTGTGCCAGGGTTGTTCTCGTCCATGTCTGAAATCATGGCCTCCTCGGCCGCCCTGCACCGGACGGAGGGGAGAAGAGAGGGTATGGAAGTCGATCAGTAGCGTAAGAGGTGACGTACGTACTTATAAGAACAATGTAAAAGACGGCTCTCAGATAGTCCTCTGCTGATCACCAACAAACTCAAAGACTGTAAGAATTATTTGCCAGATTGATAAATGCAACTTAGTAAAAGGAGAGAAGGTAGCTGTAAGAGTTCTGCAGTTATGTAAAAAAATGTATGGGAATACAATTATTTTTGAAGTATGTCCACCTTCAAACATTGGTGACTACATTTCCCTTTTTAGACATTACTTTTTGAAGATCTTGATATGAAGTAAAAAAATACTATGTAAACAAGCAAACTAGTGCCTAAGAGGTTTGGACGGTGCAACAGCCAAGTATATTTGATATGCAGTATGCACTTAGATCGGTGTCCAAATAAAAAGATTTATCTCCAAATGTCAGTTTTTACTTTTAATCCAGAACATGAAGCCATTCTTATTCGGGGGTATTAACACTCACATATGAGCAACAAAGAGTATGTGTAGTGGTCAAGAACAAAATCTTAGGTTTGCTTAACACAATAAGTGTATACTCCTTTATGTTGCTACTGGTTATATTGCGACATTAAAGATTAAACTTTTCACATGACTCAGCACAGTAATGCTGATCACATGATGCAAACAAAGTGTCGCCATTGACCTTCCATTGTCTTCTAGTTTTCTACCAAAGTTCAGTGAGGCATATCAGCACACAGCCTATCATGCACTGTCTGGAATAAAACTTTTTTAATGTTTTTTTTATTTTAACATGCTAATCTTTCATCAAGGTTAGTGTCATCGGTTCAAGAGAGGTTACCTGAGAGCGGGAAACACAGACATCAGCATTCTCTTCACATAATGGAAAAAATACAACTTAAATACCCCGATTCTTTTTCTTAACGCTACAGTGCTGTTACTTTTATTTATAGCTCAGCAAATAAGAAGGGCGTGTAGAAAAATCTGATGAAACAAGAATTCTAAGAAGGTTGTGGGAATACCTTGCCATTGAAAACTCAGTCCATAGCTGCTCACTTGTCTGGGACGTTCTTACATTTTCTATACCTTGCAAAAGCCAGTTATAGAAATGAAAAGCTCATCACTGTATTTGTACTTGATTAAAACAAAACACCAGAGTCAAGTGTTTTGTTATTCTGCTTTTAACCAAGTCCAAAGTGGAAGCACTACTGGGCCTTTGCCATGCATGGTGCTAAAGAGCAGGCTTTTTTGGAATGTGATTTTCTTTGATTTCGTGTATTTTACTTGTGAAACTGATCAATTCATGTCTAATTGAAAACAGTAAAACAAAACAAAAATGTGGGGAATTTAAAAAATACTATTACAAGGCAAAACATTAGCTAAACAAATACAAAACACTACCTTCACCCACCCCCCAATACCCTCCTTATTACAAAATCTATTCATCGGCATTGCTTGTTGTATTTAACAACCCGTAAATCAAACCACAAAAGGTACCAACTACAACCTATTACACAAAGCAAACATGGGGATGAAGAGCAAATGAAACTTCTCCACTATACACAAACAAGGCACAACACAAAAGGGAGTGTTACACTAAATACATTAACTTAGCTAACACACAATACTGCATCTAACCCCATCGCATAAGCAAACAAATGAATATTTGGGTGTTTTGTTTGGTTACTTAACTGGTCTAGGCGGTAGCAAGGATGGTTAATGTGTGTGCTTTAAGGTGCATAGGAAAAGAAAAGAGGGAGAAACAGTTTCACAGGTCAGAATTCAGAAGAGAAAAAGCAAAGGGTGGGGGCAAAATGAAATAAATAATGAAGCTTAATGCAGATGTTAAAAGCCAGCATGCAAAATCAATACATTATCAGTCATTTTTTCAGCCTTTCTTGAGTGCTCAAAAGTACAATCAACGAGCAGCCTTTGGTTTGCTCACTCACTGGAAAGCTTGTGTTTTGGTTGGAGTGGCCACGAGTCGCCAATATGGAAGGGAGCTGATGATGTGACTTTTACTGCCCAAATCAATAGTTTTGTTTTAATACTTTTCCAAATAAAGAGGAATTTAAATGTTTTCCATTACAAAAGTGTACACTGCATGACATTGCCCTGTGCACAATTGTTAATTATTGTAGACTAACATTCATCCTTTGAATTGGAACTATACCAACTGGGTGCCACACGGTCCCTTAGATTTTCAAATTGCACTACTTAGACCTAAACCAGTTTTGTATTGCTCAGGCCTGACTGGTAAAAGAGAAACCTTGTTCATACAAGTTCACAATGTTAGAAAAACCTGATTATTAGTCTTTTAATGTCAAATTTGTTGGTAATGCTAGGTAAAATTGTCTTAACACTATGGTTTTCTTTATAAAAAGGTGAAGAGGTAAAAGGAGTGTGCGCCACAATTCTGTCCCAAAGACGCTTTAGTTATTAGAGAGGGAAAGCAAAGGCTGCACAATTTCGGCACTTTCTGGCTTGTTCTTCTTTAGGACTAACAAAGTATAGTTTGAAACAGTTGTGTCTCTAAATGGAAAACATTGCATGTATACATTCCATCAACAAGTGCAAGAAATATTAACAAGCCTAATATTTTCAAGGCAAGAATTGAAATGTACATTTTTTTCTTGACTGTACTTCTTAGGCCATGTCAACACGAACACAGAAAATCTCAAAAACACATTCGGGGTTAAAATGATCCCCATCCATGTCTCTGTCTACACACAAACCAGCTGTCATGCACATTTAGTCCAATAAGAAGGCTGGAAAAGCATTCAGACTAGTTAACATTACAACTCTGTTATTATGTTAAATTTCTCATACCAGACATAGAATGACATGCATATCATCTTTAAAACTCGCCTGCACTTACAGAGTCCTGGGAACATTATGAATCTTTTTTTAGAGTGTAAAGCGCACATTCGCACCTGTGCTACTGAAACCCAACACTTGTGAAATTATAACATGTTTATTCAGCAAGTGTACATTATTTCTAAAAATCATCACGCACTAACAAGAGGCTAAGAAAACCTCAACGTTTAAGTGCCAAAGTGCATGGACATTCATGTGCTGCTGCAAAACTCTTGTGGAATTATAACAAATACATGTGCAATAATGTGTATATTGCCTTAACATCAGTATATACAAACAAAAAGGAAGCTAAAATCAAAGTGTTTTGTTTTATTTAGTTGCTCGGATGTGTTATACGCGCGTGCCCTGTCGCGCATGCCTCTATCTACACAAATAGAACCAACACACAAGTTAACTTCATGATTTGTTCTCAAGGATTAAAACAAGATAATGTTGCACCTTTCTTATGACACAAAAGAAAAAGTCTTTCTTGTCAAAGTTTCCCCATCAGCTGGAGGGCCGACCGCTTACGTATCCAAAACAGCTGATTATAAGTCCTCTTATAGTGTGTCTAAAGCCAGCAAAGCAGTGTTGTTGAGCTTTGGGAAATGACAGTGCACACCTGACGTCATCAGGAGTACAAGTTTCCGTTTGAGCAGTGTACACACATACGCTGAGTGGAATGTTTTGGAACTCTTCACCTTTGCCATCGTTTGCAATAGTCTGTTTGTGCGTGTGGACAAGAAGCCTTAATGCAGAGATAAGTATGCATTTATTAGGGATTTGTGTTTGTATGGACATGGACTTGAATAAATATCTAAATATTGTGATGAATAGAACTTCAGTTATAACTCATGAATACAATAAGATCTCAATTTTTGGCATCCCCAAATTTGAAAACATGATTGCTTAAAGCCTCCTACACCTGAATATTTAGTTAAGTTGTTTAAAGGCACTTATTTCCAAAATTTAAAAAACCCCGAGTTCCATGGGGGTTACATGTTAGATTTTCTGTTGTTGCTAAAAATTAGATGGTTAAAAATATATACATGCAAGTACATGTGACTCAACCAAGGAGTAAAGGTATATGGCAGTGGGAATGTGTGTGCTGGGACATGCAGCAGCATACTCTCATATGTGACATGTTTGGGGGAATGCACATAAATTACAATGTAAATGGGAAATAATAGTAATGATCGTGGGTTTATGATGGATGACATGAAAACTACTATGTATGAACTAATGAGGAGAGATAAATTGTGGGTGATAAATGGAAAAAGAAACATGGGGTCAAAACCAAAATGAGGACAGAGGATGTTAGTTGGAGCAACATACACATAACCAATGAGCTCAGAGAAGGGCTGCTTGTAGAAGTCTTCATCCAGCACCCTGGACACACATCCGCCCACACGAGAGTGCAGCAAGAGGGCAGAGAACAGAGAGAGCAGTAAAACGGAGAAGAGGATGGAACACAAGTATTATAGTTACAAGACAATCAAGATCAAGCATTAATTAAATTGGCAAAGCGAGGGTCTTTGAAATTAGGCGTCAGTTGTTTTATGGAGAGTTAATGAGACGTGTGTTAGTATTTTCACATGAGTAGTGGTCTACGATTGCGAGCAGCCCAGTACAAAATAAAGTATTTGCAGTCTGAGGCAATGAAGACCTCGGATTGTGGAGTGTCATCATTTGAAAATTGCAATAATGTGACAGGCAAAGGAAAATAATTATATCCTATTTTATTTTAATAATATACAGTGACACTTTTTTTTTCAATTAATGAGAATTAGTTTTTAATTTAGGGTGTTAATGTGTGGTTGCAACACCCATTTCCCGATATTGGAACTTTGCAAGGCGGAAAAGGATACAATCTGTTTAAGTGTCAATTAGTTCAATGCCTAAACAAACAGCTTTAAAATCGAACCAGAACATCTGGTACCGTGCTTTGTATACACAACTACTTATTTTAGAACTAAACAAAGAAAAAACACCAGTTTCAATTTCAACTTTGCCTAAAACCATGACGTCCTCAATTGGGCTTTTGTTATTGACACAGAACTTGCATTTGTTGTTACCAAAAATAGGTCCTCAGTGTGATGCCATCTTTGAGGATAGTACCTGTTATTGGTTTTGGTTTTCTCCAGCTGCTCATTCTGCCTGGCATGCCACTCTTCCAGCTCCACCTTGGCCTTTGTTTTCCACTCAGACTCCTGTTTGCGAGAGTTATCATCTGGCCAGGGAAGTGAGCAAGCAGAAGAATAAAGAGTGTTAGATTTTATGAAAGATAAAATGTTTTTTTCTACAATATATCTCGTTAAGTGTCAAGAGCCACAGTCTATGCCAAAGGATTGACAAAAACGTAGCCTACATCCTGAAATGCTTGCCAGTCAACTACAAGACTTATGAAGAGAGGCACAATCATTCACATCTAAATCAAGCTGTGTGTAACGCTATCAGTGAGTTAGTAACAGTGACCGAGAGCATTTGCGCTGCCATGTTTTAGCGCTTAACTCTTTTTTTATAGGTAAAAATTAGAAGTGCAACCATTAATCAATATGTATTGATTTATATTCAACTACATTTATCGATTTAAAGCTGGAATCATCGGTTTTATCGCTATTAGAAAAAGGAAAACATTTGATTTAAAAGCGTCATACTTTATATTAAGTGTGGCATTTTTAATTAAGACTTTCAACATTATGTCTGCCTGCCCGTCTGTAGCGTCATCAAAACAAAAATGGCGGATAGTGACAGTGGTCGAGAGAGGTCATAATATCAAACGCCACAAGACGATATCTTTAATTAAGGTTTAATTTTATTTGTCACATGCAGACTACACCAAAGTGAAATGCTTTAGCCAAAATACACAAATCTTGTGACGATGCAGCCGAACGGAGCAGCGCCATTTTTGGATTTGGATTACATCACAAACACTTTCAGTTTTAGTACGATTGCAAAACTTTAAAAGGGAACATGCTCCCATTAGCAATGAAGCTAATGGGAGCAATCATTGCTGTCACTAGGATGCAGACAGCTAGAATCTCGTTATATTCCCGTTTTAGATGAAAAATTACTCATAATCATCGCGAATAAAAAGGGGGGTGGATCCACGTGCCTTTTCATGTTGTTCTCGTCATTTACAGGTTTAAATTGGCTTTCAGATTATACCAACATTTAGGATTACATCTTTTTCCATCTAATATCCAGAGGCAGGATTTATGCTCTACAATAAAAACTTTCACAGGCAAAGGAAGCAGCTTACCATTCGGTGATGTAAACAGACACACACGCTAGTGATCACGGCGCCTCTATAAAAATTATGCGTTAGCGCTTATAATAATATCACAAAAACTTTCTTAATATTCAAGTCACAAAATGTAAATGGAGTATCGTTAGCGCTTTTTGAAAGTTTTTTTATTGAGTTTAATGGAATTAATAGAGGACCGCCCATCGGCTCAGCTGTAAGCAAACTTTTGTTTATTTTTTAGTTGGAAAGCATCAAAAAAAACATAAAATACATCCGCCTTTAAAAAAGGATGCGGCCGACACATCGGAAGTGACAGCTTGATGAACACAAGAACATGAAGCGAACAACTGATAGCCAAGGAAAGGTATTTTTATCGGAAACAAATATAAGAGATAGCTCAAGGAAGCTATGAAAATTATGATGCGAGGGGACAATACCAACAACAGGGATGAGGGGGCATACATGCTTCCAGACACTGTCCTACATCGGCGACGCCAGGGCGGAGAACAGATACTGTATGGCCGAGTCGGGGAACTTTATTCAGCAGGTAAATCTACAGTCAAATTGTTGGTTACTGTAGTTTTTTAGAAAATTGCTTAAATATAAAAAATGTGAGCAGAAAAGTTTTCCACTTGTCAATTCAACCTAAAGTGTTGGTTGCATTTTATTCAAATAAGATGTGAAAGCATTGGCCATTTAATTTTTTGCTATTGGTTGATTTTTTTTCTTGCTAAAAAGTTACAGAATCAGTTTTATCTCACTGAATTGTTTCGTTCTAAAAAAAAAATTAGATCACCTCTGAATATTATCGGCAACCACAAATTCTGAATCGAATCAAGGTTAAAACAAATTATTACCCCTATAGTAAGAATTAAAATGCAAGAATGTCCAGGATAGACTTTGCAGAGCTTAACATAGTCCCTCTTATGGGCTTACCAAGCAATTCCAGTCTTTCGCTTTGCTCCTCCCTCCATTTGCGAAGGCTTTCTGGTTCCGCCTGCAGACGGTCGGCACTGGAAATTGCAGCGTAGGCATCAGATGGACCGTTGCTTTCCTAAGATACATGATATACACGGATGAGACAAACGATACTCCCTTGTATAGTGTCTAATTCATGACCAGGACAAGCTAAATAACGGTTGTGTCTTGAATTATTCATCTTACTTTAATCTTGCCAACTGCCACCTCACAGCTGCAGTCTGCTCTTGTAGGCAGTTTCTTTTTTCCGACAATATGAAATTAGCAATGTGTAGTTTTTGCTGTTGGAGGGGCTCTTTCCAAATAATAAATCATTGCCATTGTATGTGCTTCTCTTAAAAACACTCACAAGGAAGTCCTGACAAGGCAAAAGGCAGCAAAATGTTGCAATGACAGCACAGGAAAGGGAAATTAAGAAGGTTCTAACATGCAGATATTTAAAGCAAAGGGCACAAGTGAAAGCACAATGATTTGGTCATAAAATAAAACTGTAGCACTCACCAAATGAGACAGTGCATGCACAGTTCAGTTTTCATAGAGAATTAATTGTTAGCACATAGTGTTTTTAAAATCATTAGCGGAATGCCCAGAAGAAATTTGACTGACTTTTGAAGACGCGGAAAAACAAGGGAATTTTTTTCTTTAATGATTTTGTTAAACACGGTACTTTAAAAGGGGTCATGTTCTGATTTTTGTTCTACATTTTGTGGTCTACACAGCATGTAATGGTTATTCCTTTGTCAAAATTGTGCATAAATTATGTTTTACAGACAGTTCAAGCTGCTTTCTGAACGTCTTTTGAGAATGCGTCGCTTCGTGAGCGGGTTTTATTCACGTGCATCCACTTCAACTGAGACTTCTCCCTGTAAGCCATGTTGTAGTTTTCAGCGCTTCCATTGCCAGCCTACTGACATATATAAATTGGAACTATACACTACTTTGTATTTGAAATGGCAACAGCGGATGATGCATGCGCATGTACGAGCAAGTATTCCCTACAGCAAGAGGATAGAGAAAAAAAAGAAGCTTATTGACTACAGCCCTGACTACAATTGCCCGCAAGGCACTCTGGATACATTTATACCATGTGTGGATAGTCCGGTGACGTCACAGGTTGTGCAAATTTTAAACGGCTCGCTTGGCAGAAGTAGAAAGGAACGCAAGATTAATTTATTATTTGTCTCAGGAATGTCTCTATGGTTTGATTTCAAATTTTGGGGAACTTATGCAGATCCGAAATAAGCAACAGCAGCTGCCAATGGGTGAATGTGTTATACTTCTATAGCGCTTTTCTACTTTCAAGGTACTCAAAGCGCTTTGACAATATTTCCACATTCACCCATTCACACACTGATGGCGGGAGCTGCTATGCAAGGCCCTAACCACGAACCATCAACAGAAAGGATGAAGTGTCTTTCTCAAGGACACAACGGAAGTGACTAGGTTGGTAGAAGCTGGGGATCGAACCATGAACCCTCAGGTTGCTGGCAAGGCCACTCTCCCAACCGCGCCACATTAGAAAAGTCAGTTTGGCATAATAGGGCCCTTTTAACACACAAAGTGGGCTGGCTCAGGGTGGAGGACAGAGCAAAACAACTTGCACTGAGGCTTGTCTATAAAATTCACGACACCTCCCTGATACTAAAGTACATATCAAAGTACTTTCAGAACGTAAATGACCATAACCACAACAACAGGGGAAGTTGCACAAACCACGTCAAACCCAGATTCCGATCTAACAAAGGTCTTAACTCATTCTCATTCTATGCCACATCAATATGGAATGCACTTTCAACAGGTGTAAAAGAAAGTGCATCTCTATCCTCCTTCAAAACCGCACTAAAAGAAAACCTCCAGGCAGCTACAACCCTAGCCTGACCCCCTCCCCCACCACATCCCACCTCCCTGGATTGTAAATATTAAAATGTATATACTTTTTCTTATGCTTTCTCAGCTCACTATGTTCACTGCTCGCTGTACATATCCAACCAAGTGAGACCTACACTGTTACAATGTCCATTTCTCAGATTATATAATTGTTGGTGACTGAAGTATGCTGATAGCAACCCAACCTAACCCCCCTGCCCCAAGCCTTTCCCCGGATTGTAAATAATGTAAATAATTAAATGTATATATTTTGATGATTAACTTGTGTGATGACTGTATTATGCTGATAGTATGCTGTATATTTGTACCATGAATTGATTAACGTGGACCCAGACTTAAACAAGTTGAAAAACTTATTTGGGTGTTACCATTTAACGTTCAATTGTACATAGGACTGGGCGATATATTTATATACTCGATATATCGCGGGTTTGTCTCTGTGCGATATAGAAAATGACTATATCGTGTTAATCGGGTATACGTTCTCACGCAGTTGCTTTTAGCTGTGGGCATTACACTACAGGCTCTTCCCACTCCTTCTTGTGTCTCCTTCTCACAGACAGTAAGCACACCTTCTTACATAAGTCACATCATACGTCATATACACCCTCGCGGAGCAGAAAGGTAGCAGGTAGCATAGGTAACGTTAGCAACTTAGCTGTGATGCTAGCGAAGCCGTGCGAGTGGTAATACGAGAGAAGGAACATGTGAATGTGGTAACAAATGAAGAACGAATTAATTCCCAAGAAAAACAGCAGGGGGTCCATCGTCTGGCGGTAGTTTGGCTTCAAGCGGGAATATGTCGAATAGACAACTTTAATTTGTCAAGTGTGGGGCACAAGTGTTTCCACCAAAAGTAGCATTACTGCTAATATGTGGCATTATTTGAAAAGGCACTTGCTAATAACTTTTTAATAAAAACAGTTTTCGTCAATTGACTTAGTTGAGATTTCCTTCTCTGCATGAAAGTTTAAAATGAGCATATATTAATGCAGTATGAACAAAAATGTTTTAATGTAGACACATAGAATCATCATACTGCTGTGATTGTATGCATCAAGTGTTATTTCAAGGCTAAGGCCTTGAATATATATATCTTGTATCGCGATATGGCCTAAAAATATCGAGATATTAAAAAAAAAAAGGCCATTTACTAATAAAAGTTTCAATCAATCAATCCAAAATCAACATTAGATACGTAAATCAGTTACTTTATGATATTAGTAAAATATAACAGCCAAGTTTATGAAGCATTTGGACTTTGCCTCTGTTGGCCACCGTAGCTGCAAATAAAACAAAAACATAAAAAGGAAAACTATGTTTGATTATTTAACAAATATGTTTTACAAAATAATATTAGTTACCCCATGAAACTCTCCATTGACAGCACCATCTAGAAAGACAAGGGGAAAAAGGGGGTTAGAACTCAAGCAGCAATAGTATGCATAGAAACAAACAAGGTTTATTTTAAACTCTTTAAAGCAGGGGTCTCGAACTCAATTTGCCTGGGGGTCACTGGATGCAGACACTGGGTGAGGTTGGGCCGCAAGAAAATATTACTTAAAAATTGTAACATGCACGTTTAATGGATTCACCTTCTTTGGACAGCTTACCCACCCTAGCAACATAGTAGTCGATTCTCCCCATTTATCCAGGAGACACCCGTATATAAGTGCATCTCCCGACTATTTCACGGGGTAAACTTCCAAATATTAATCCTGATTTACACCCAGTTAACAATACCATGAGGGTTCCGTGTTAGCGCTGCCTTCACCGCTTTTTACTACATGTCATCGCTATGGACTAAAAACATCATTAACAGCGTGCCGGCCTTGTTATATACGGCAGAACTCTTACGTCGATACACGTGAGTGACTGCAAGACATACTCGATCAACAGCCAGACAGGTCACACTGAGGGCGGCTGTATAACTGTTACAAATATGCGCCACACTGTGAACACACACCAAACAAGAATGACAAACACATTTTGGGAGAACATCCGCACTGTACCACAACAGAAGAAACACCCAGAACACCTTTCAGCCCTAAATCTCCACCTCCACCGACGCGGGGGTCAGGGTGGGTGGGTGGGTGGGTGGGGGTAGTCGGCAGAGTTGGGAGGCGAGGTTTGGTGGTAGCCTGGAAGAGTCAGGGCTGCATGGGATTCTGGGTATTTGTTCTGTTTTGTTGCAGTGCTGATGTTTTCCTAAAATGTGTTTGTCATTCTTGTTTGATGTGGGTTCACAGTATGGCGCATATTTATAACAGTGATGAACTTGTTTAAATAGCCACTGTCAGTGTGACCAGTAAGTATGCCTTGCAGTCGTTGCAGAAACCTTACAGAACATGTGGCTGAGACTATGTTGTATGTTTGATGAAAAGGTGGATGCTATGACTTGTATTCATAAAAGCCAAATACAGAAATGTCTGGAATGGTACGCTGTAAGTACAAGATGTAGAGGGCGTCAAAGGCAGTGTCAACACGGCACCCATTGAACATTGTTGTTTGGTGAAGACTGTCGGAGGTTGGCGGGAATGATTACCCTTGAATGATTGCCTTGAAATTCTGGAGTCTCCCGGAAAATTCGGGAGGGTTGGTAATTGTAGCAAATATAAATAAATAAATGATAAATGGGTTGTACTTGTATAGCGCTTTTCTACCTTCAAGGTACTCAAAGCGCTTTGACACTACTTCCACATTTACCCATTCACACACACATTCACACACTGATGGAGGGAGCTGCCATGCAAGGCGCCAACCAGCACCCATCAGGAGCAAGGGTGAAGTGTCTTGGTCAGGACACAACGGACGTGACGAGGTTGGTACTAGGTGGGATTTGAACCAGGGACCCTCGGGTTGCGCACGGCCACGCCGTCCCTAAGAAGCCCCTTTACTATGAGCTCTTGGCTTTATCTTTTTGTTTACCGTAGGGGGTCTAACAGGAACCATTTTAGCAAACTCTTCTTTAGATATTGTCCTACATGACACATATGTAGTTGCTCACTTTCACTACGTTCTTTCCATGGGGGCTGTATTCGCAATTATGGGCGGATTTTGTTCACTGATTTCCTTTATTCACAGGATTCACTCTTCACAAATATGCCATTAATATAAAACTCGCGGGCTACACTAACACTACATTTACATATCAAGGTGCGGGCCGCAAAATAACGACTCGCGGGCTGCAATTGGCCCGCGGGCCGCGTGTCTGAGACCACTGCTTTAAAGTAAAGCACCAAGACATGAGGCCAAAGGTCAGCAAGCGCCATCATTGTCTTGATAACTTTAGCGGGCAAATTGGCTTGGAATATTCTAATCACTTAAAACATGGGTATTACAAAATGAGATACACGACGAGGATAAGGATATATTTTTATTGGAAATTATGTGTTTTTTATATCAAGTGAGGTTAGTGTCAGGTTAGGTTAGCTAACCCCACTTAGCTATCTTGCTAGCCGCGCTAGCCAGCTTTCGAACGTGACAAAAGGGAATAATTTCATTTCGCTAAATGATAAAACATCACGACAACATTCCTCGACATTTATCAAGCAATGGCGAGCAGAAACTGAGCTGGATAATGACCCACCGTTGTTATCTGCCAGCGACGAAGGCACCTCGCCGCTGTCTAGGATGCTGAAGCCTTCGTCGTTTTCAATCCCGGCGATTTCGCTCTCCTGCTGGGCCAAAAACGCCGCGGCGGGGTCCTCGTCCGAGCAGACGCCGTTCCCGGCAGCCGGAGGGTTGAGCATGTCAAAATCATCCATGTTGCTTTTTTTTTTTAATTATTTATCGGCAAATATGAATTCTCCAGCAGGTGTGGATGTGGACTAAAGGCGATTAGCTGAAAGGGAAGGACACACGACAGGGGAAAAAAAGAAAAAAACTGTCAATTTAGAGAAGCGGAAATGGAAGGGGTAGCCAATGAAAAGCCAGGAATGCTGACTGACTGGATAAAGAACCAACCAAAATACCGATATCACAGGAATTGGCCAATCACAACAAAACGCCCGTCTCCATGCCAGTCTCGTGACGTGCTGTCACAACTTCAATGAAATAAAAAAAATATGCAATAATGTTACATCTTCACTGAAATGACATTATTGACTATTTTCACTTATTCCAATGCACAAACATCACCTTATTTTATGTTTTGTTTTACTCACTGTCTGTTGTATGCAGGGGGAAAAAAAAAACAGCTCTCAAAATGTCATTGGTGTTTTATAATGGCACCGATACCCTCACTCATTCGTCTAAAAGATTTATTTTCTTAATGTTCAAGAATATTTCCGTAAAGCCTCCTGGCAACCGCTGTGGTGTCTGGGCTAACAATAATGGCATGGTGGTTAATTATTTAACGGAACCTGACAGTGCCAAATTGTTCAGATGCAAGTCACCTGACTCAAAGTACAAACCCCGTTTCCATATGAGTTGGGAAATTGTGTTAGATGTAAATATAAACAGAATAAAATGATTCGCAAATCCTTTTCAACCCATATTCAGTTGAATATGCTACAAAGACAACATATTTGATGTTCAAACTGATAATCTTTTTTTTTTGTGCAAATAATCATTAACTTTATTTAGTATTTGATGCCAGCAACATGTAACAAATAAATTAGGAAGGTGGGAATAAATACTGATAAGGTGGAGGAATGCTCATCAAACACTTATTTTGAACATCCCACAGGTGTGCACGCTAATTGGGAACAGGTGGGTGCCATGGTTGGGTATAAAAGCAGCTTCCATGAAATGCTAAGTAATTTACAAACAAGGATGGGGCGAGGGTCACCAATTTGTAAGCAAATTGTCGAACAGTTTTAGTACAACATTTCTCAACGAGCTATTGCAAACAATTTAGGGATTTTACCATCTACGGTCTGAAAAATCATCAAAAGGTTCAGAGAATCTAGAGAAATCACTGCACGTAAGCGATATTACGGACCTTTGATCCCTCAGGCGGTACTCTATCAAAAACCGACATCAGTGTGTAAAGGATATCACCACGTGGGCTCAGGAACACTTCATAAAACCACTGTCAGTAACTACAGTTGGTCGCTACATCTGTAAGTGCAAGTTAAAACTCTTCTTTGCAAAGCGAAAGCCATTTATCAACAACACACAGGAAAGCCGCCGGCTTCGCTGGGCCCGAGCTCACCTAAGATGGACTGATGCAAAGTGGGAAGGTGTTCTGTGGTCTGACGAGTCCACATTTCAAATTATATTTGGAAACAGAGGACGTGGTGTCCTCCAGAACAAGGAGGAAAATAACCATTCGGATTGTTGTAGGCACAACGTTCAGAAGCCAGCATCTGTGATGGTATGGGGGTGTATTAGTGCCCAAGGCATGGGTAACTTACACATCTGTGAAGGCACCATTAATGCTGAATGGTCCATACAGGTTTTGGAGCAACATATGTTTTCATCAAAGCAACGTTATCATGGACGCCCCTGCTTATTTCAGCAAAACAAGGCCAAGCCACGTGTTAAAACAGCATGGCTTCGTAGTAAAAGAGTGCGGCTACTTTCCTGGCCCGCCTGCAGTCCAGACATATCTCCCATCGAAAATGTGTGGCGCATTATGAAACGTAAAATACGACTGAAGCTCTACATAAAACAAGAATGGGAAAGAATTCCACTTTCAAAGCTTCAACAATTAGTTTCCTCAGTTCCCAAACGTCCCAAATCGAGAGGAGCCAGATGAGGTGGTTCGGGCATCTGGTCAGGATGCCACCCGAACGCCTCCCTAGGGAGGTGTTTAGGGCACGTCCAACCGGTAGGAGGCCACGGGGAAGACCCAGGACACGTTGGGAAGACTATGTCTCCCGGCTGGCCTGGGATCGCCTCGGGATCCCCCGGGAAGAGCTAGACGAAGTGGCTGGGGAGAGGGAAGTCTGGGTTTCCCTGCTTAGGCTGTTGCCCCCGCGACCCGACCTCGGATAAGCGGAAGATGATGGATGGATGGATGGATAGGATTAAACTCTTCTCGGTATCAACTACCTCCTTAGTCATGTCCACCGATCAATCCAGTGGTAATTCAACAAACTGTAAAAAACGGAGGTAAAAACTATTCAAAAGGGTTAATTTCACTTTTCTCATGTTTGACAGACATTTTGGGGGAGTTAGGGTGCCAAATACCGATGTATTCGAAGCAGAAGACATAAAACGGCAGGTTTTAGGTTTCATGTGGGTCGAAGAGGAGGAGCCAGAGTCACCCTTTACTGTGTATCTCCTGCTTGCCTAACAGAATTGCTATTGTGACATCCAGTGGACACATTTAAAACAACATTTTTTTTCGTTTAAAAAAAAAAAGCAGGTAATTTTTATACTAGGCAAACTCAGCGCACGGCCCTATTAGATGTACGTTAACAGTCAAGAACGCCACACAACATATCTCAAACATTTTAAGTTTTATTTAACCCAAATTTCATTTTTAACATAATATAAAATAGGTCACGGCACAGGTGGTATAGTCAATGAGCTGTTTACTTTCCTTCCTTGATATCATATTCTATCTCTGTGTCAATGACGAAACATTAAGTTGCTGCCTTGGAGGTAGAAACACGTTTCAAATGTGGATGTGTCGCAGTCATTCATAAACCAAAGAAACAAAAATAGGTGGAAGCACATTTTAAGTATGATACATACAATGTGTAGAGCTGCAAACATACCTTCAATATAGCTGCAGAAGTAGTACATCTGGTTTCAGTCACAACAGTGTTCAGTCTATGATTCCTTGATTATCGCTAAAAGTCTTTGAGACTACTAACTTGAACATCAATATATTTTACCCTAAATTGTGCACAATGATTGATAAGAATATACATATAAATATAACATAAAATCGTGTCAATCGCCCTTATCACAGTAAGGCATAAACAAAACCTGCAGAAAGGTTAAACAATAAGCTAAGGAAAAAATAAAGAGCAGTCTTTCAAAACATTTTGGTCAAAAGTGATCTGTTCTTATAACATGAAGGACAGCAATTTGTTGTCTGACTTAAGCCAAAAAACGACTTGCATTTTCTCCGAAATAAGAACATAATAACATGGATTGCACAAGGGACCCTATTGACACAATAAAAGAGTATCTCTGCTGGAATCAGGACATTTGGCTGAGGATACCGAGGAATTATTTTCATGTGAACACAACTACAACAAAAAGAAAACAAGCAGATTTGCCAATTTATGTTCCCATATCCAGATGGAGAGTGAACAAGGTGCGACAATAAGGTTCTTTGTAGGATTTTCGTTTTGATGTCATGGCACAGAATATATTTACCCGCTAATAAATCCGTCTTGTAGCATAGTCTAATACCATACTAGCTGCTCCAAGCAAAGCAGGTTCTTCCAAGTCTGATGCGACCACTTTGGTGTTCTGGGCAGGTAAGAGGGCTCTGCTGGAGATAATGCGCTTCACAGGGTCTTGGTAAAACGAGGCCAAGACACCAGATAGGATTACCAGTGAGGGGTTGATCGTGTGCAGGATGTTGATGATGCCAACCCCCAGTGCTGTGGAAGCTGCAAAAAGAAGCATAAATGAAACTAGTTTAATGCAGCAATAAAGAAGTGATGCTGTATTGCTCCTAAAAAAGGCAACTGAATTTTTCAGTGGGTTTTTTCGCTCTCATATTAACCTTCGTCTTGTGTTAGGGTCGGCACCGACCCGTTTTAGTTTTTAAATGCATAAAAACACCACATACATTTATTTTTTTGCATCAAAGCTTTTTGACTTTGTCAGGAACCTCTTTGTCAACAAAATAAAACATTTTAATTTTTTTCACTAAATTATAAAATGCTCTGGTAGAAATTATGCCCTTGGTGTTGTTAGGGTCGGTTTCGACCCGGTTATAAAAATAAGATGATAAAGCAATGATAAGAGCCAAAACTGAACACACTGACAGCCAGCTCCTCTCCCAATCTTGTGAGCTTTAGTGGATTCTCATTTTACCTTGTTATCCTGTACAAAAACAAACAAAAGACGGACACTAAAAGTGTCACTTTTTGCCACTCTGATTTTGTTTTTTTATTAGTTTTGGAACTAGTAATCTATTTCTCTTGGTTTCATTTGCTTGATTGGTTGTTTGTTTGATGTTGGATTTCTGTTGCTGCAAAAAATACTTTTTGGCCTTTTTCTTGAAGTAAATATATATGGGTCGAAATTGACCCGTAACACCATATATGTTACTATAGTTAAAATTCTTAAAATGAAAAAATAAACAAAACACATTTATTCAAGAGATGTGTTCTAATACCCCTTAGTAATAGTTAGGTAACACAACAACCTTTTTTTATTTATATGATTCTCTTGAGGTTCGTTTTACCATTTTTAAAAATTGAAATAGACGGGTATACTGACAAAATAAGGCCCAATGGCCCAAACCAAAAATATTAAAACCAATATTTTCAAGGATTAAGGAAGCCTAACAAGGTAACCAAGAGATGAGAAACAAATTGGATGATAGGTAATTGTTTTTAGTGTATTTTACAGCTGATTTAAAACATGGGTCAAAACCGACCCGTTAACATAAGAGATGGTAACAGAAAGCTAACACAAGAGGAAGGTTAAAATACTATTTTTGATTGCTAGTTTGCTCTTTATGCAAGTTGTTTATAATCAGTTACATTTCCAGCAACAATAGATTTAATTTGGGGGTCAGCCACCGTGGCTCTGGAGCCGCATGCGGCTCATTAGCGGCGCCTTAGTGGCTCCCTGGACCCCTTTCAGAGATGTGTGAAAATAGAAAAAGAAGAAGAAAATAATATATTTTCTGTAGTAGAAAAGAAATGACACAAACCTTCCTAATTGTTAGAAATCCCACTGTTTATGTTATGCTTCACTGATGAGAGTATTTGGCAAGCGCTGTTTTGTCCAACTTTTTCAGCGACCATTGAACTCATTGTGGTTTGTTTACATGTACAACTTTCTACGATGCTGCCACAGAAAGATATGTTTTATGCCACTCCTTCTTTGTCTCATTTTGTCCACCAAACTTTTTATGCTGTGTGTGAATGCACAAAGGTGAACTTTGTTAATTTTATTGATTTACTGGAGTGCTTATCAGGCATATTTGGTCAATCCATGACTGCAAGCTAATCGAGGCTAACATGCTGTTTAGGCTAGCTGTATGTACATATTGCATCATTATGCATGGACCCCGACTTAAACAAGTTGAAAAACTTATTCGGGTGTTACCATTTAGTGGTCAATTGTACGGAATATGTACTGTACTGTGCAATTTACAAATAAAAGTATCAATCAATCAATCAAATGCTTCGTTTGTAGGTACAAACCCTGTTTCCATGTGAGTTGGGAAATTGTGTTAGATGTAAATATAAACAAAATACAATGATTTGCAAATCATTTTCAACCCATATTCAGTTGAATATGCTCCAAAGACAACATATTTGATGTTCAAACTGATAAATATTTTTTTGCGAATTATCATTAACTTTAGAATTTGATGCCAGCAACACGTGACAAAGAAGTTGGGAAAGGTGGCAATAAATACTGATAAAGTTGAGGAATGCTCATCAAACACTTATTTGGAACATCGCACAGGTGTGCAGGCTAATTGGGAACAGGTGGGTGCCATGATTGGGTATGAAAGCAGCTTCCATGAAACGCTAAGTTATTCACAAAGAAGGATGGGGTGAGGGTCACCACTTTGTAAGCAAATTGTTGAACAGTTTTAGAACAACATTTTTCAACAAGCTATTGCAAGGAATTTAGGGATTTTACCATCTACGGTCCGTAAAATCATCAAAAAGTTCAGAAAATCTAGAGAAATCACTGCACGTAAGCGATGATATTACAGACTTTTGATCCCTCAGGCGGTACTGCATCAAAAACCGACATCAGTGTGTAAAGGATATCACCCCATGGGCTCAGGAACACTTCATAAAACCACTATCAGTGACTACAATTGGTCGCTACATCTGTAAGTGCAAGTTAAAACTTTACTATGCAAAGCCAAACCCATTTATCAACAATATCCTGAAATGCCGCCGGCTTGGCTGGGCCCAAGCTCATCTAAGATGGACTGATGCAAAGTGGAAAGGTGTTCTGTGGTCTGACGAGTCCACATTTCAAATTATTTTTGGAAACAGAGGATGTGGTGTCCTCCAGAACAAAGAGGAAAATAATCATTCGGATTGTTGTAGGCGCAAAGTTGAAAAGCCAATATCTGTGATGGTATGGGGGTGTATTAGTGCCCAAGGCATGGGTAACTTACACATCTGTGAAGGCACCATTAATGCTGAAAGGTACATAAAGGTTTTGGAGCAAGATATGTTGTCATCCAAGCAACGTTATCATGGACGCCCCTGCTTATTTCAGCAAGACAAGTGTTACAACAGCGTAGCTTCGTAAAAAAAGAGTGCGGGTACTTTCCTGGCCCGCCTGCAGTCCGGACCTGTCTCCCATCGAAAATGTGTTGCGCATTATGAAGAGTAAAATACGACAGCGGAGACCCCGGACTGTTGAACGACTGAAGCTCCACATAAAACAAGAATGGGAAAGAATTCCACTTTCAAAGCTTCAACAATTAGTTTCCTCAGCTCCCAAACGTTTATTGAGTGTTGTTAAAAGAAAATGTGATGTAACACAGTGGTGAACATGTCCTTTCCCAACTACTTTGGCACGTGTTGCAGCCATGAAATTCTAAGTTATTTATTATTTGCAAAAAAAAAAATAAAGTTTATGAGTTTGAACATCAAATATCTTGTCTTTGTAGTGCATTCAACTGAATATGGGTTGAAAAGGATTTGCAAATCATTGTATCCCGTTTATATTTACATCTAACACAAGTTCCCAACTCATATGGAAACGGGGTTTGCATATTTGAGTTCATTTAATTTCCTTTACTTATGTCCTCTGTGTATTTCATTTATACTTGCATGTCTCATGACACATCAGTATGTAATATTGGCTGCATTTCTCATAGTTGTTTGTGTACCATGTTGTTCCAGACTACAGCAAACGTTACCCGGCTTGCAAAGATTGTAATAAATCCATTAGAAGAAGACATTATGCCGTTTCCTTTAACTTGAAAAACCACATCTAAACCTTTGGCTTTCTGAGCCAGTCTTTTCCAGAAGTTATCTCATCATGTGAAAAGCTTTACTAATGATTTCCAATGTTGCAAAAATGTGTAGATTTTTTTTTTTTAAATGCAACATTTCTGTCAACAAAGATTTGCGCCAGCGTTTGTGTTGCCTTCATTACAAGACTTATATGAGGTTTTTAATTTTTTGCGGCTCCAGACAGATTTTTTTCTTTGTACTTTTGGTCCAATATGGCTCTTTCAACAATTTGGGTTGCGGACCCCTGGTTTAGTTGAATGAAGACCTAAGCCCTGAATGCTTTTCATATTGAGACATTACACTACATGTCAATGTGATCCACATTCAGTAGTTGGGGTATTTTCACCCCACAAAAATTAATCAATAAACATCACAAATAACTTTTTGAAATAAAATATACTTGTTCTTTTGTAATTAGAGAATTTGAAGGATTGGAGATATTTGGGTTTTTATGAACTTTGCTGTGTTTATGTGCTTGTTTTATGTTCTGACCTTTGCTGAGAGCAGCTTCAGCTTTGGCGTTCCCCAGTCTGGCTGCACTGATGAGGTGAGCAGCGGTGATGGGTTCCGAGAGCTTCATATCCAATCCCTCCACTTTTAGCTTTTCATCTGAAACACACATCAGTACTTCTGTAAATTTTCTTTCACTGTACTGTATTTGTTGGCTGTTTTCAGATTGGTTAGCCTTGTTTATTACCTACATTTTATTGTGGTACCTTGCTTTTCGTACGCCCTCTGTTCAACCAAAATTTCCACAAAAAATTTGCCTATCAAATAATCCCACACACTGCTTTTGTTTAAATAAGTGCAACTGCAAAATAAACCACCATGCAGCCAAAGAAAGTTGCGAGGGAAAGGATTTTGACAAAAAAGGTGGGAAACACTATTGAATTCAAGAAAGAACTCATAGCAAAGTATGAAGGTGGCTTCCATGTGTCTATTCCATCCAACAACTCCACATATTGCCACTTTTGCAAACAAGAATATTTAATAAAGGTAAAAGTGATTTGAAATGCTCATTCATTTTTTAATTTTATTTTGATCTTCTATTTTTTTCTTCCCCCCCCTTGTTTACCTGTATGTCATCTTTTTTGTAAGGGGCGCTGGAAGCCGGCAGACCCGTCAGCGATCCTGTTCTGTCTCCCTGTAATGTTTGTCTGATCTTGAATGGGATTGTGCTGAAAATTGTAATTTTCTTGAAGGAACTCTCCTGACGGAATAAATAAAGTACTATCTATCTATCTATCTATCTATCTATCTATCTATCATCCATTTAAATCAAATTGTTTTATGTACATCACATTGATTTCTGCATGATCGACTCGGAATAGGCGATATGTCCTAAAATCTAAAATCACAGCTTCCTGTGATAACAATATACATCACAATGTATTATTTGGTATATAAATGATCATAGAACTTTTTCAAAACAGTAAACAAATGCTCCCTATTTGGCTGCAGACATGTGCAGTAACATTGTGTCATTTCCGGTTGTATTTTTTTGTCAAAACTAATATTATACTTGTAAACTTGCTGCTAATGGCTGGTTACTTTCTGCTGTAACATCTGCACTACTAATAAAATGTACCTAGCACTTATTCTCCTGTTTTTGGACACTTCACATTAGTTTTGGTCGATATTCAAATTAGGAGTATCAATACCAAGTAGTCACCTCGTCAGTATTGGTCATACCAATGGTGATACTTAAAATTTAAATGATCATTTAATGATTATATTTTTGATCACATTTATAATCAGAAAAAAAAACACATGGTCAAATATCAACATTGATTAAATTTTTAAATGATTTCCTACTATTTGCACCGATTTCCTGAATCCTTTGGTTCTTTCTCTAAAAGTCTTCCTTTATCCGGGGACTTTTTTCCTGAGTTTTTAAACAATAACAAAAACGTAAAAATATTTTTTGCGAATAACAATAATTGGTTTTAACCGCTGTAGCATCGACCTATACTGATACTATAGTTGGTATCGTTTCTAGAAGTGGGAATCTTTGGGCACCTCATGATTTGATTAAGATTCTGGGGCTACGGTTCGATTATAAATTAATTATTTATATATCTTTATTATATTGTCAATAACTTAATAATTTTGTATATTCAATCAATCAATCAATGTTTACTTATATAGCCCTAAATCACTAGTGTCTCAAAGGGCTGCACAAACCACTACGACATCCTCGGTAGGCCCACATAAGGGCAAGGAAAACTCACACCCAGTGGGACGTCGGTGACAATGATGACTATGAGAACCTTGGAGAGGAGGAAAGCAATGGATGTCGAGCGGGTCGAACATGATACTGTGAAAGTTCAATCCATAATGGATCCAACACAGTCGCAAGAGTCCAGTCCAAAGCGGATCCAACACAGCAGCGAGAGTCCCGTTCACCCGTTCACAGCGGAGCCAGCAGGAAACCATCCCAAGCGGAGGCGGATCAGCAGCGCAGAGATGCCGATTGTATTGTACCATATGTCCCGGCAAGAAATCTGCGTTCAAAGGACTCTGGCTTATTAGTGATTCCCAAAGCCCAAAAAAAGTCTGCGGGCTATAGAGCGTTTTCATTTCGGGCTCCAGTACTCTGGAATGCCCTCCCGGTAAAAGTTCGAGATGCCACCTCAGTAGAAGCATTTAAGTCTCACCTTAAAACTCATTTGTATACTCTAGCCTTTAAATAGACTCCCTTTTTAGACCAGTTGATCTGCCGTTTCTTTTCTTTTTCTCCTATGTCCCACTCTCCCTCGTGGAGGGGGTCCGATCCGATGACCATGTACTGCTCTGACACTGTATTTTATATTATTATGATTATATACTGTATTGTAAATGCATTTTAATCAATTATTAATAGTATGTGTAAAAGTGTCCTCTTTTGGCTACAGATATATGTGGTGTTGCGTCATTTCCGGTTTTAGACGTTGGTGCAAAAAGCATAGATGTGGAGGACAGATACGTGCCAGCTATATGACAAACTAAACGTCCAAACCTCATTGATTTTTTTGTTTTGCCTTCTAAAACCAGTCGCCCTAAATTCAAAGACGTGTGTCATCTTTTAACTCATTTATATGGCTGACAGACGTGTTGTCGCACTGGCACAGTGTCGATATAATTCTCTCCTGATTTATTAATGTACTTGCTAATTTACTCTTCTCATCTGGTTACTCCCGGCTGTAACACAGATCCTATTAGCCTTCTGTTGAAGAGTACAAAGCACTTATTTATTTCTTGTTTTGTTACTTCGCACTCAAGCTAGAACAGCGCCACGGCTAGCATATCTTGTCCCTACTCTGTGTTTTTGCACTAGCGGCTGCTAGACTTTAGACAAGAACAAGAAAGTTTGATCACATTACGCCTGTACTGGCTCACCTGCACTGGCTTCCTGTGCACTTAAGATGTGACTTTAAGGTTTTAGTACATACGTATAAAATACTAAACGGTCTAGCTCCATCCTATCTTGCCGATTGTATTGTACCATATGTCCCGGCAAGAAATCTGCGTTCAAAGGACTCCGGCTTGTTAGTGATTCCCAAAGCCCAAAAAAAGTCTGCGGGCTATAGAGCTTTTTCATTTCGGGCTCAAGTACTCTGGAATGCCCTCCCGGTAAAAGTTTGAGATGCCACCTCAGTAGAAGCATTTAAGTCTCACCTTAAAACTCATTTGTATACTTTAGCCTTTAAATAGACTCCCTTTTTAGACCAGTTGATCTGCCGTTTCTTTTCTTTTTCTTCTATGTCCCACTCTCCCTTGTGGAGGGGGTCCGGTCCGATCCGGTGGCCATGTACTGCTTGCCTGTGTATCGGCTGGGGACATCTCTGCGCTGCTGATCCGCCTCCGCTTGGGATGGTTTCCTGCTGGCTCCGCTGTGAACGGGACTCTCGCTGCTGTGTTGGATCCGCTTTGGACTGGACTCTCGCGACTGTGTTGGATCCATTATGGATTGAACTTTCACAGTATCATCTTAGACCCGCTCGACATCCATTGCTTTCCTCCTCTCTAAGGTTCTCATAGTCATCATTGTCACCGACGTCCCACTGGGTGTGAGTTTTCCTTGCCCTTATGTGGGCCTACCGAGGATGTCGTAGTGGTTTGTGCAGCCCTTTGAGACACTAGTGATTTAGGGCTATATAAGTAAACATTGATTGATTGATTGATTGAACCTAGCGAGCATGTAACATTAAAAGGATGTGAGCTAATAACTCCCCAGTGGTTAGTTAGAATCAAACCTAGAAGTAACGTTTAGAAAACATTAGCATTAATGCGGCATTTTACAACCGTCAGTTTTCAAGGTACGTAAATAATCGATACGTGATTATTTGTCCATCGATTCAGAATCCATCTCGTTCTAATCCTGATGCATCGGAAAATCGACCATTTTTTCCAACTCTAATCGTTACTGTCAATATTTCTATCACTCTGCCCACTTTTGTGTACATCCAAGCACTCTAGCTTGCGGTTAGCGTATCATGCTGTGCTGTGTAGTTTAGCAGGGTTAGCTATTCCTCGTCCTCCAGTGATAATGATATTTGTAAGAAACTTAAGTTTATTTGCCGCCTTGGAGGCGGGGATTGCTGACTTAAAGGCCTACTGAAATGAGATTTTCTTATTTAAACGGGGATAGCAGGTCCATTCTACGTGTCATACTTGATCATTTCGCGATATTGCAATATTTTTGCTGAAAGGATTTAGTAGAGAACATCCACGATAAAGTTCGCAACTTTTGGTGCTGATAAAAAAGCCTTGCCTTTACCGGAAGTAGCAGACGATGACGTTACAAGGGTGAGGTCTCCTCACGTCCTCACATTGTTTTTTAACGGGAGCCTCCAGCAGCAAGAGCTATTCGGGCCGAGAAAATGACAATTTCCCCATTATTTGAGCGAGGATGAAAGATTTGTGGATATTGATAGCGAAGGACTAGAAAAAAAAAAAAATTAAGTAAAAAAAAAAAGGCGATTGCATTGGGACGGATTCAGATGTTTTTAGACACATTTACTAGGATAATTCTGGGAAAATCTCTTATCTTTCTATTGTGTTGCCAATGTTTTAGTGATATTAAATAGTACCTGATAGTCGGAGGGGTGTGTCCACGGGTGTCTTGACGTCAGTCTCTAAGGGAAGTCGACGGCAGCTGTATGGACGGCGCAAGCTCAGCTGATCTCCGGTAAGAGACGACTTTTTACCACAATTTTCTCACCGAAAACTGCCGGTCGACATGTAGACGTGATCCATGTTAGCTCGACCGCTCCGATCCATGGTAAAGCTTCACCCCCGGGAATTTTAAACAAAGAATCACAGTGTGTTTGTGTGGCCAAAGGCTAAAGTTTCTCAACGCCATCTTTCTACTTTGACTTCTTCATTATTAATTGAACAAATTGCAAAAGATTCAGCAACACAGATGTCCAGAATACTGTGTAATGCGATGAAAAGAGACGACTTTTAGCCGCAAATGGTGCTGCGCTAATATTTCCTGACAGTCCGTGACGTCACGCGCACGCGTCATCATTGCGCGACGTTTTCAACAAGAAACTCCGCGGGAAATTTAAAATTGCAATTTATTAACCTAAACCGGCCGTATTGGCATGTGTTGCAATGTTAATATTTCATCATTGATATATAAACTATCAGACTGCGTGGTCGGTAGTAGTGGGTTTCAGTAGGCCTTTAAAAGTGGCTTTGCACTGTGCAGGTATGTTAGCCGCCAGCAAGAACGCTACATTGACTTGAAGAGGCGTTCGTTGGCTTGTCGCTGTCAAATTTGCGGGACGCAGAATGCGTCCAAAACATGCATTATCACAATATAATGATAAAAGCTTTATCGCCAAATTCATATTATTCATATTGTATATCGTGCCACCCTATTTACAACTTATATTATTATCTATAACATGTGAATGGCGTTAATATTTTTGGGTTCCTGGAACTTAATACCGTATTTCCTTGAATTGCCGCAGGGCATATAGTATGCGCCTGCCTTGAATTACTGCCGGGTCAAACTACCTTCGCAAAATAATTAGCGCCTGGTCAAACTCGTGACGTCACAAGTGATACTTCCCCTGTCATCATTTTCAAAACGGAGGAGGCTGATTTCAATACCGGTAATTTGAAATCGCATAAAGGGAAGAAAATTAAGAGCTAATCAGTAGGATTTAAGGTCCAAGCTTACATCATACTCAAATTTGTACTGCATGCCTTTGATAAGCGCAGGAGTGAGAAGAGGTTTTAAATTAATTAGCGCCCCGGCGGCAATTCAAGGAAATACGGTAATTGGATTTGCTATATTTCTTATTGAATTTTTGTTTTTGTCTGACCTTTAGAAAGCGATTACGAAAAAAACGGGGCATTACAATGTAGCAAAATAAATCTATTTGGGTCTTTTGCAGGTGAAAAAAAGTTAGTAAAATACTGCTGGGGGGGCATTCGGACTTCCTTGAGTGTTCTTACCAACTGCTAGATTAAACAATAGCAAATGCAGTTATAAAGTTATAATATCCACATAATGAATAACAAATGCAGTTATAAAGTTATAATCTTCCACATGTAAAGATAGGTTGATTGGCAACACTAAATTGGCCCTAGTGTGTGAATGTGAGTGTGAATGTTGTCTGTCTATCTGTGTTGGCCCTGCGATGAGGTGGCGACTTGTCCAGGGTGTACCCCGCCTTCCGCCCGATTGTAGCTGAGATAGGCGCCAGTGCCCCCCGCGACCCCAAAAGGGAATACGCGGTAGAAAATGGATGGATGGAAGGATGTAAGGATAACAGTTAGCTTAACCACATTCCCAACTATTACATAACTGGACCCGTCACTGACCATCTATCAGTTTTTTGGCCTCTCTCTGCAGGGCCATGCCAGAAGCGTAAGCCTCGATGCATCCTCGGCTTCCACACGAGCACTCTGGACCGTCTAAGGAAACCATTATGTGACCCAGCTCAGCGCCACAGAAAGTGCTGCCATGGACCAGCTCGTTGTGTTGGATGATTCCTCCTCCAATCCCTTTACGCAGTCAAAAGGTGACATTCATTAGGATAAATCTACATACTGCAATAACCATAATTCATTCATTACAACGTTTATTTGTGTTTTCTATTTCATCTAAGACAGGGGTGTCCAAAGTGCGGCCCGGGAGTTATTTTTTACCGGCCCCAAGGCACATTTTAAGAATACAATTGAAAAAAATGTACATAAAAGTGGTATAAAAGAGCAAACAGGTGAATTGTAACAATAAATTGTTGCAATGCTTACTCTTATAACACAAAGCTGCCATGCAGGCTGTTTCTTTCTTCATAAAATAATAATGAATCAAAATCAATGTCATTTTGAATTATTGACCTATTCAAGGCTCTGATTACGTCACGTTAAATATTCCACTTTGAAATATTTTTTGGGGGAAAATGTTGCATATTTTGTGTTTTGCCATATAAAAAACTGTTTTTTTTTAAAAGAAGGGCCTAAAACAAACAAAACATAAAAAACAATAAAACTTAAAATTGACGAATATATCTGAAGTTGATCTCGAGATTATGGTGCTTAAAGTAAACAGTAAAAAAAATGAGCGGGACACTTTTGGATCCCAATTATTTTAGTGTGATTTGTTTTTAAGTGTCATTGCTCAAAAAATAATAATGAATCAAAATCCCAAATTAGGGCTACAATTATATAATCTCAAATATTCCACCTAAAAAAGTTATTGGGTGAAAATATTGCATATTTTGTGTTTTTTCCATTTTTTTTCCCCTAATGTTGACCTAGAGCAGGGGTCTGCAACCTGCGGCACCAGAGCCGCATGTGCCTCTTTAGCACTATCCTTGTGGCTCCATGGAGCTTTTTCCAAAAACGCATGAAAACATAAAAAAGTGGCGGGCGGGGGGGTATTTTGGTTTTATTAGGGTTTCTGTAGGAGGACAACATGAGACAAACCTCCTTAATTATTAGAAACCCCAGTGTTTGTATCAAACATGATTCTCTGATGAGAGTATTTGGCAATCACCATTTTGTCCTACTAATTTTATTGCTCCATGAACTCACCGTAGTTTGTTAACATGTATAACTTTCTTCAATGATGCCAGAGAAAGACATATTTTATGCCACTCATTCAATGTCTCTTTTTGTCCACCAAACCTTTCATACTGTGTGTGATAGCTCAAATGTCAGCTTTGTTGGTGTTATTGAATTGTGTGGAATACTTATCAAGCATATTTGGTCACTGCATGACTGCAAGATAACCGATGCTAACATGCTATTTAGGCTAGCTGAATGTACATATTACATCCCTATGCCTCATTTGTAGGTATATTTGAGATAATTTAATATCCTTTACTTTTACCTTCTTTGTTTGTAATTTAGTTTTGCATGTCTCATGACACATTATCGGGGCGGCATAGCTCGGTTGGTAGAGTGGCCGTGCCAGCAACTTGAGGGTTGCAGGTTCGATTCCCGCTTCCGCCATCCTAGTCACTGCCGTTGTGTCCTTGGGCAAGGCACTTTACCCACCTGCTCCCAGTGCCACCCACACTGGTTTAAATGTAACTTAGATATTGGGTTTCACTATGTAAAGCGCTTTGAGTCACTAGAGAAAAGCGCTATATAAATATAATTCACTTCACTTATCATCTTTATGTAATATTGGGTGCATTTCAGATAGTTGTTTGAGTGCCATGTTGTTCCAGACCACAGCAAACATTACCTTTGGCCATTCTGAGCCAGTCATTTCCAGGAGTTATCACACCCTGTTTTACTAATGGTTTCTAATGTTGTAAAAATGTGTAGAATAAATACATAAAATTTCAACATTTCTGTCAAAGGAGATTTTCTTCAGCCTGCGACTCAGTCATTTTGATAGTAAGCTATTATAGGTAATTTAGAGACTTACGTCATGTGTTACCGTCACCACAAGACTTACAGTATATACCGCTTTTCATTTTTTGCGGCTCCAGACAGATTTGTGCATCGGTTTGCAGCCGAGTGTGAAGCGACCGGAATGAGAATCAGCACCTCCAAGTCCGAGTCCATGGCTCTCGCCCGGAAAAGGGTGGAATGTCATCTCCGGGTTGGGGAGGAGACCCTGCCCCAAGTGGAGGAGTTCAAGTACCTAGGAGTCTTGTTCACGAGTGAGGGAAGAGTGGATCGTGAGCTCGACAGGCGGATCGGTGCGGCGTCTTCAATAATGCGGACGTTGTACCGATCCGTTGTGGTGAAGAAGGAGCTGAGCCGGAAGGCAAAGCTCTCAATTTACCGGTCGATCTACGTTCCCATCCTCACCTATGGTCATGAGCTTTGGGTCATGACCGAAAGGATAAGATCACGGGTACAAGCGGCCAAAATGAGTTTCCAGGTCTCTCCCTTAGAGCTAGGGTGAGAAGCTCTGCCATCCGGGAGGAACTCAAAGTAGAGCCGCTGCTCCTTCACATCGAGAGGAGCCAGATGAGGTGGTTCGGGCATCTGGTCAGGATGCCACCCGAACGCCTCCCTAGGGAGGTGTTTAGGGCACGTCCAACCGGTAGGAGGCCACGGGGAAGACCAAGGACACGTTGGGAAGACTATATCTCCCGGCTGGCCTGGGAACGCCTCGGGATCCCCCGGGAAGAGCTAGACGAAGTGGCTGGGGAGAGGGAAGTCCGGGTTTCCCTGCTTAGGCTGTTACCCCCGCGACCCAACCTAGGATAAGCGGAAGAAGATGGATGGATGGATGGATGGATGGATGGGTTGCCAACCCCTGATCTAGAGATTTAAAACTTGAATAATAATAAAAATAATAATACTGAATAATGACACATTTCTAATATTTTTTTTTGACCAAAACCCTTTGGGGTTTCCGGGATCATAACTGAGTGGAGGCCAAAATCGGGATCATAACTGAGTGGAGGCCAAAATGTATATTTTTTATACATATATTAAATAAAAATTATGAAAAGGGCCCCCGCTTGCTTTGATTTTTCAGTGTGCGGCGCTCAGTGGAAAAAGTTTGGACACCCCTGATCTAAGACGATACAAATGACAGAACTAGTATGACAAATCTGCTAACTCACCAGTTCCTGTAATGACGGTAACAAAGTTCTCCACTCCTTTACCATGACCAAATTTCCTCTCGGCCAATGCCGCACAGTTGCCGTCATTGTCGACCCAAACGGGCAGGTGCAAGGCGTCAGAGATGGGTGTTCTTAAGTCTACAGAGGTCCACTCCTGTATTAGCTTTGTCGAGTCCAGTACCACACCATCCTGTGGGTTTACACGCCCGCCCGTAGACACTCCTATTTTGTAAATATGTGGAAGAGAGGTAGAGTTTATTTTCCCATAACAAAAAGTTTTTGTTTAAGGAATTGCTGAGTGTGTTTATTTTCATACCAACACCCAGTATTCTACAGTTGAGAGAGACCGCATCCTGTGTGGCATTTACACACATTTTCAATATAAGCTGCATTCTGGCCTCAAAGGTCTTTGGATTAGTTTGAGTATATTTCTTCACAATAATACCCTAAAGGAACAAGTAGGACATCTTATCAATGACAAGTGATAACAATGAGACAAGTCAAAAGTGAAGACTTAACCATAATCGCACAGATTGGGCTCACCCTGGAGCAGACGATGGCCACTCTGAGGTTGGTACCTCCGAGGTCGATAGCTAATGCAGTTTGTGTTTCCAGGATGTGATCAATGTCCTGGGAGATACAGTCTTTGACTGGGGGGAAGCAGAAAGTCTTCTGAAGGGGCTCGTTCAGGTCAATGGATCGGAGGAACTTGAGAATGCGAGGGACAGCATTTCCATCACCATAAATTTTAGAGCTAGAGAGGCAGAAACGTTGAGAAGAGCACTCAGAGACATGTTTTTTTTAAGATAATTTGATTTCCCTTAATCTCAAATACAGAATAAAAGTCAAAAGTTTGATAAGACTTTCTCAATCTATAGCAGGGGTCCCCAAACCTTGTGACTTGGGGGCCGCATTGGGTTAGAAGACAATATGATTTGCCTGAGTGGCTAGGAGAGTAACAAACAGTGGAAAATGGATTAGAAAGGACAGATTTATAAAATAATAATAATAATAATAATAATAATTAATTAAAACAATTTTTTTAACATGAGCCGGATTTTGGACCCTGGTGGGCCGGATTTGGGGACCCCTTGTTTATAGCAATAGTAAATGTGCAAGACGAGTAGACATTTGCATTCTGATCTAGAGTACCATTTTTGTGGTGGGTTCATAGTTGGTCTATCCATTCATCCACCCATCCATTTTCTACCGCTTATTTGCTGTGGGGTCGCTGGGGGGTCCTGGTGCCTATCTCAGCTACAATCGGGCGGAAGGCGGTGTACACCTTGGACAAGTCGCCACCTCATCGCAGGGCTAGTGGGTCTATATGTATGTATATATATATATATATATATATATACATATATATATATATATATATATATATATATTAGGGCTGCAAATCTTTGGGTGTCCCACGATTCGATTACATTTCGATTCTTGGGGTCGCGATTTGATTATTTATCGATTTTTTCGATTCAACGCGATTCTCGATTCAAAAACGACATTTTTCCAATTCAAAAAGATTCGGTATTCATTCAATACATAGGATTTCAGCAGGATCTACCCAGGTCTGCTGACATGCTAGCAGAGTAGTAGATTTTTGTAAAAAAGCTTTTATAATTGTAAAGGACAATGTTTTATCAACTGGTTGCAATAATGTAAATTTGTTTTAACTATTAAACGAACCAAAAATAAGACTTATTTTATCTTTGTGAAAACATTGGACACAGTGTGTTGTCAAGCTTATGAGATGCGATGCAAGTGTAAGCCACTGTGACACTATTGTTCTTTTTTATTATTTTAATAAATGTCTAATGATAATGTCAATGAGGGATTTTAAATCACTGCTATGCTGAAATTATAACTAATGTTGATACTGTTGTTGATAATATTCATTTTTGTTTCACTACTTTTGGTTTGTTCTGTGTCGTGTTTGTGTCTCCTCTCAATTGCTCTGTTTATTGCAGTTCTGAGTGTTGCTGGGTCAGGTTTGGTTTTGGAATTGGATTGCATTGTTATGGTATTGCTGTGTATTTTTTTGTTAAATTGATTAAAAAAAATAAAAATAAAAAATCGATAAAAAAAAAAAAAAAAGAGAATCGATTCGCATCAGGATCGATTTTTTTCCCGCACCCCTAATATATACATTTTTATGGACACTACATCCAGTCAAGACTCCGGAACAACATGCATGTCTCTATTTGCGCCTACGTGATGCGCCAACTTCGGACCATCATGGACATCTCCTGGACAGACAAAATCCCGAACACAGAGGTCCTAAGTCGTGCTGGACTGCCACCGATGGATGACATCTTAACCCGAACGAACCTGAGATTTGTCGGGCATGTAGAGAGAATGAGTCACGAGCGGCTCCTTCGGCATCTGCTCTACTCACAGCTGGAGGAAGGGAAATGAAACCGAGGGAGGCCAAGGCTACGGTACAAGGACACCGTTAAATGGAATTTGAGGGAACTGAAGATCGACACTGCAACCTGGCAGCTGAAGGCAAAAGACAAGGCTGAGTGAAGGTCTATGATCCGACCGAAACGAAACAGACTGCTATGATGATAACGATGATGATATATATATATATATACATATATACATATATATATATATATATATAAACGCATACATACACACTATTCGTTACCAATATCCATTGGTACTATATGTAATTTGGTGTAAATAAAGATGTGAAAGAAAAAAAACTATTTTTTTCTACCATTTTTATCACCAAAGGAGTGGGTGACACCAGCAACATCTTTGAACACATCACACTAGGTTTGCCGTACAAAGTAATGTCAAACAAATGCATACAGTTATGCTGATAAAGTAAAATAGTTTAAAAAAAAAAAACGAGATCGATATCTGTTGCCGTCGTTTGGCAACGGTGATTATTATTATTATTATTATTGTTACAGATGACGATTCCTGCCTTCTGTAACAATAACAGTTACTTACAGTATATTAACCTGGTTACCATAATAACTACACACCTAACTACTACTACTGACTTATTGTTGTCGAAAGATGGTAAAGATTAGACTGGGTGTTTGCACTGAAGAGGAAGCAGCGTTCTCATTGGTCGTTTGGCTTAATAAGCAGTCAAATATGCTGCTGTCTTTCAACTTTATTCCATGAGTATGTTGCCAATGTTTCATTATGTAAATGCGGTTTTCCCCCATTTGGGACAAATATTGCTTTGAGCCTAGTTTTCAGTCTTTTTGGTAACTTTTATCTACAATTTTAAACATTTAGTGCTCAATTAGAGGCAAGCAGGTGTCACGTCATCACCTGCTGTCGGCGGCGTGTATTAACTATGATAGTTAGCCAAATATAAAAAATACCCATAGCCAGATCTTTTTTCCAGAATCTTAACAGTCTTCCTGGACCAATCCAATTAGTAACAGATACCCAAAAATATCGTTTTTAAAAATTTTTTTATACTGTAAATCAGGGGTCTCAGACACGCGGCCCGCAAGATTTTATTTTGCTTTGAGCCTAGTTTTCAGTCTTTTTGGTAACTTTTATCTACAATTTTAAACATTTAGTGCTCAATTAGAGGCAAGCAGGCGTCACGTCATCACCTGCTGTCGGCGGCGGTGTATTAACTATGATAGTTAGCCAAATATAAAAAATACCCATAGCCAGATCTTTTTTCCAGAATCTTAACAGTCTTCCTGGACCAATCCAATTAGTAACAGATACCAAAAAATATCGTTTTTAAAAATTTTTTTATACTGTAAATCAGGGGTCTCAGACACGCGGCCCGCAAGATTTTATTTTGCTTTGAGCCTAGTTTTCAGTCTTTTTGGTAACTTTTATCTACAATTTTAAACATTTAGTGCTCAATTAGAGGCAAGCAGGCGTCACGTCATCACCTGCTGTCGGCGGCGGTGTATTAAATATGATAGTTAGCCATATATAAAAAATACCCATAGCTGTATTTTTTTTCCAGAATCCTAACGGTCTTCCTGGACCAATCCAATTAGTAACAGATACCAAAAAATACCGTTTTTAAAAAAAATGTTATACTGTAAATCAGGGGTCTCAGACACGCGGCCCGCGAGACTTTATTTTGCAGCCCCCACCCAAATATTAAAGCTTAATGTTAGCGCGGCCCGTGAGTTTTATATGAATGCCGCTTGACAGCGTTGTGTGTGGAGTGGAAGGAATCTACAAATTACGGTGTGGTATATGGCTCCTGAGGGCCGAACATGAATGCGTGATGCAAGCAGAGAAACGTTTTGCCGCTTTTCCACTAAACCCGCACCTGCTTTTCCTCCCTCCCTCCCTCCCTCCCTCACTCGCTCGCTCTCTCCATCCCTCCTCTCTTGGCGCCGCTGGAAACAGTCCGGGCCTGGGAGAGGAGCGGCCCGGTAGCTTCCAAAGCACTCCGCCGAAGGACTGAGCGACAATACAAAACTGTGGTGCACTGGACCCCAGCGTTGATACCCCGACAGAGTCGCTGGGGCAAATCGGACGTGTAACACGTTAGTCGTAATGTTAGCCCGTTCGGGGCTAAGTGTGCTACCGTAACTGTAAACTCCAGGACGAGCAATCCCCCCCGTCTCCGCTTGGGATGGTCTCCTGCTGGCCCCACTATGGAGTGGACTCTCACTGTTATGTTAGATCCACTATGGACTGGACTCTCACTATTATGTTAGATCCACTATGGACTGGACTCTCACTATTATGTTAGATCCACTATGGACTGGACTCTCACTATTATGTTAGATCCGCTATGAACTGGACTCTCACTATTATGTTAGATCCAATATGGACTGGACTCTCACTATTATGTTAGATCCACTATGGACTGGACTCTCACTATTATGTTAGATCCACTATGGACTGGACTCTCACTATTATTTTAGATCCACTGTGGACTGGACTCTCACTATTATGTTGGATCCACTATGGACTGGACTCTCACTATTAAGTTAGATCCACTATGGACTGGACTCTCACTGTTATGTTAGATCCACTATGGACTGGACTTTCACAATTTTATGTTAAACCCACTCGACGTGCATTTCATCCGGTCTCCCCTGGTGAGTTTTTCCTTGCTCTTATGTGGGCTCTGTACTGTGGATGTTGTTGTGGCTTGTGCAGCCCTTTGAGACACTTGTGATTTAGGGCTATATAAATAAACATTGATGGATTGATTGACAAACAGTATGTTTGCCTTGAGGGTGCTTTGGAACAGACATGTAACTATGTGGCTATTAATGTTTTGAAGTTAAGGTCATGCAAACCTCTCCTGGCGCCGCTGGAAACAGTCCGGGCCTGGGAGAGGAGCGGGCCCGGGTAGCTTCCAAAGCACTCCGCCGAAGGACCGAGCGACAATACAAAATTGTGGTGCACTGGACCCCAGCGTTGATACCCCGACAGAGTCGCTGGGCAAATCGGACGTGTAACACGTTAGTTGTAATGTTAGCCCGTTCGGGCTAAGTGTGCTACCGTAACTGTAAACTCCAGGACGAGCAATCCCCCCCGTCTCCGCTTGGGATGGTCTCCTGCTGGCCCCACTATGGACTGACTCTCACTGTTATGTTAGATCCACTATGGACTGGACTCTCACTATTATGTTAGATCCACTATGGACTGGACTCTCACTATTATGTTAGATCCGCTATGAACTGGACGCTCACTATTATGTTAGATCCACTATGGACTGGACTCTCACTATTATGTTAGATCCACTATGGACTGGACTCTCACTATTATGTTAGATCCACTATGGACTGGACTCTCACTATTATTTTAGATCCACTATGGACTGGACTCTCACTATTATGTTGGATCCACTACGGACTGAACTCTCACTATTAAGTTAGATCCACTATGGACTGGACTCTCACTGTTATGTTAGATCCACTATGGACTGGACTTTTACAATTTTATGTTAAACCCACTCGACGTGCATTGCATCCGGTCTCCCCTGGTGAGTTTTTCCTTGCTCTTATGTGGGCTCTGTATCGTGGATGTTGTTGTGGCTTGTGCAGCCCTTTGAGACACTTGTGATTTAGGGCTATATAAATAAACATTGATTGATTGATTGACAAACAGTATGTTTGCCTTGAGGGTGCTTTGGAACAGGACATGTAACTATGTGGCTATTAATGTTTTGAAGTTAAGGTCATGCAGACCTCTCCTGGAGCCGCTGGAAACAGTCCGGGCCTGGGAGAGGAGCGGCCCGGTAGCTTCCAAAGCACTCCGCCGAAGGACCGAGCGACAATACAAAACTGTGGTGCACTGGACCCCAGCGTTGATACCCCGACAGAGTCACTGGGTAAATTGGACGTGTAACACGTTAGTTGTAATGTTAGCCCGTTCGGGGCTAATTGTGCTACCTTAACTGTAAACTCCAGTTTGGAGCACCCCCGTTGGCTCCAAACAGAGATATTTTTTGTTATTTGGGTCCAAAATGGCTCTTTCAACGTTCTGGGTTGCCTACCCGTGCATCAGTGGAAAAGCGGAAAATGAGTCAAAGCGACAGAAATGTTGCCATGGAGACGAGAGTTTTCCTACGTGCCTGGCTGCAGTCACACCGCGACACCTGTCCGTCAGTAATAACAGTCCCCGATAACCTGGACCAATTCAAACCGTTATTTTTTTTTTATTGTTTAATTTGCAATGCCTCACACGATGAACACTACATATATTTTTATTTAACGCCGGATAACACTCCGGGAGCCGTCACTTTTTTGCGCTCGATATTCCGGTACTATTATCCGCCGACCTCCGTGTTGCTGTAGGGAGGAAATGCAGAACGACACACATTGCGGTAATAACATTATTCTCCGTGCGTGGGCTAAATACAAATATATTCCACAACCCCAAACATGTCTTTTTCAAAGCCTGCATTGAAGAGAAAGGTTAGTGATGAGCCAAGACAATTCCAGGGAAAGTGGGAGATGCAGTATTTCTTTGTTGAGCACAGCGGCACCCCGACGTGTTTTATTTACACACAGAAAGTTGCGGTGCACAATTCTCATTTTGTTCATTTATATTTTGATTTTAATTTGTGTAGTAAAAATAAAACATTTAGAAATATATTTTTAAAGAAATCTTTTCTTGCGGCCCAGCCTCACCCAGACTATGCATCCAGTGGCCCCCAGGTAAACTATGTTTGAGACCCCTGCAGTAGATCCTAACTCCCCATAGAAAATTAAGTCAAACACAATAGTCAGAAACCGGGGTCAATCATATTTAGTTCTATAAAAGTGGTTACATGACCATACTGTTCTAAGACATGCTTTCAGGTAAAATATGGATTATCTGCAAGGCGAGTAGACCTTTGCAATGTTTTGTATTGTAGATGAACACAGACCAAACCATTCTTTCATTGCAGTAATATTGTGGTAGAAAGTTTCATAAAATTGTAAAAAAATATGCAACACATACTGCTAATACTGTTTTAAATGACTTATTGATACAAATCGTTTCATAGGGAGGTCAAATGAAAAGGTGATGAGTAGTGTTTACCAGGGATATCGCTTTCCAAACTGCAACTGGAGAGCGTGGTAGATCTTATTATGCGAGTCGGCATCTCTCACATGGAGAACGTTTTCACCTTACAGAAAAGAGATAAGGACATGAAAAAAACGGTCACAAGCTAAATACAACGGTCATTCTGTAGTGGAATTAGTAAGATTATTAGTATTCATTCACATTGATATTTCACACTACGCCAGGGGTGTCAAACTCATTTTAGATCGGGGGCTGCATGGAGAAAAATCTACTCCAAAAGGGGCCGGACTGGTAAAATCACGGCACGATAACTTAAAAATAAAGACAACTTCAGATTGTTTTTTTTGTTTAAAAATAGAACAAGCACATTCGGAAAATGAACAAATCATCAAGCTGATGTTGTTTTTTTACACTTACATGTTGCGGTTAATAGTATTCTATCTTTATTTGTCGATTGGTAGAGTGGCCGTGCCAGCAACTTGAGGGTTGCAGGTTCGATTCCCGCTTCCGCCATCCTAGTTACTGCCGTTGTGTGCTTGGGCAAGACACTTTACCCACCTGCTCCCAGTGCCACCCACACTGGTTTAAATGTAACTTAGATATTGGGTTTCACTATGTAAAGCGCTTTGAGTCACTAGAGAAAAGCGCTATATAAATATAATTCACTTCACACTTCACTTTAATTAAACTTTCTGAATAAATGATGTGATAATGTTCATCAGTCATCTCATTGGTGTTGATTTTCAATCGATTAAGATAAAAAAATTATATCAAAATGAAATTACAGGATGTTATTTATGTAGTTTGCTCATTTTTCTCAACTGGTGCACTAAGACAGTGGTCCCCAACCACCGGGCTTGATTGGTACCGGCCGCAGAATAATTTTTTTATATATACATATATATATATTTTTTTTTTTAAACTATCCATCCATCCATCATCCATCACCTTCCGCTTATCCGAGGTCGGGTCACGGGGGCAACAGCCTAAGCAGGGAAACCCAGACTTCCCTCTCCCCAGCCACTTCGTCTAGCTCTTCCCGGGGGATCCCGAGGCGTTCCCAGGCCAGCCGGGAGACATAGTCTTCCCAACGTGTCCTGGGTCTTCCCCGTGGCCTCCTACCGGTTGGACGTGCCCTAAACACCTCCCTAGGGAGGCGTTCGGGTGGCATCCTGACCAGATGGCCGAACCACCTCATCTGGCTCCTCTCGATGTGGAGGAGCAGCGGCTTTACTTTGAGTTCCTCCCGGATGGCAGAGCTTCTCACCCTATCTCTAAGGGAGAGCCCCGCCACACGGCGGAGGAAACTCATTTCGGCCGCTTGTACCCGTGATCTTATCCTTTCGGTCATGACCCAAAGCTCATGACCATAGTTGAGGATGGGAACGTAGATCGACCGGTAAATTGAGAGTTTTGCCTTCCGGCTCAGCTCCTTCTTCACCACAACGGATCGGTACAACGTCCGCATTACTGAAGACGCTGCACCGATCCGCCTGTCGATCTCACGATCCACTCTTCCCCCACTCGTGAACAAGACTCCTAGGTACTTGAACTCCTCCACTTGGGGCAGGGTCTCCTCCCCAACCCGGAGATGGCACTCCACCCTTTTCCTTTCGTTCTTGATTAATGAAAACATTCTTGGCAAATGCTTTCGCTCTCGTCCGTCTTGCGCCGGTCCAAGAATTTCACCTCTAGCGGCACTATACGTCAACTCATTAGTGTTAATTTTCAATCTATTATGATAAAAAAATTATATCAAAATGAAATTACAGGATGTTATTTATGTAGTTTGCTCATTTTCCTCAACTGGTGCACTAAGACAGTGGTCCCCAACCACCGGGCTCGATTGGTACCGGGCCGCAGAAGAAGTTTTTATATCTCCAAGGTTTCTCATAGTCATCATCGTCACCGACGTCCCACTGGGTGTGAGTTTTCCTTGCCCTTATGTGGGCTCTACAGAGGATGTTGTTGTGGTTTGTGCAGCCCTTTGAGACACTAGTGATTTAGGGCTATATAAGTAATCATTGATTGATTGATTGATATAAATATATATATATATCCATCCATTTTCTACCGCTTATTCCCTTTTAGGGGTCGCGGGGGGGGGGGGAGATGGCTGGCGCCTATCTCACCTACAATCGGGCGGAAGGCAGGGTACACCCTGGACAAGTCGCCACCTCATCGCAGGGCCAACACAGATAGACAGACAACATTCACACTCACATTCACACACTAGGGCCAATTTAGTGTTGCCAATCAACCTATCCCCAGGTGCATGTTTTTGGAGGTGGGAGGAAGCTGGAGTACCTGGAAGGAACCCACGCATTCACGGGGAGAACATGCAAACTCCACACAGAAAGATCCCGAGCCTGGATTTGAACCCAGTACTGCAGGAACTTCGGATTGTGAGGCAGACGCACTAACCCCTCTGCCACCGTGAAGCCCATATATATATATTTTTTTATTTATTAAATCAACATAAAAAACACAAGATAAGCTTACAATTAGTGCACCAACTCAAAAAACCTCCCTTTTTCATGACAAAAAAAAAAGGTTGGGGACGACTGCACTAAGATCATGCGTTTTTTAAATTTTTTTAACATATGCAGCATCATCTACAACGATACAAATAACTGCTATTGCGATATCTAGTGGACACATTTAGAACAACTCTTTAATTCATTCCAAAATTTCGCAAACTCATCCCGCGGGCCGGATAAAACCTGTTCTTGGGCCTGATCCGTCCCGCGGGCCGTACGTTCGACACCCCTGCACTACGCCATTCTCACCTGTTTCTCTGCCTGTTTGCCTCGTTCCCAGGTTGATGACTGGCGTGCCAAAAGCCCCGGCCTCTCGTACTCCACAGCTACTGTTTCCAATCATGCAGCCGGCGTGGCACACCATCTGAATGAACTGCTCAAAGGGAATGTGCTTCACTGCCCGGAAGTTGGGATGCTGCTCGATGCCCTTTTTTCTCATTACCCGCACCATCTCCTTACTTCCTGTGTACACGGGATGCATTGTGTCAAAGCTCACATATACACCATTAGAGCCCTATACTCATGTGGTTAAGTGAAAAATATCTGTGCAACTAAATGGATTCTAGCTGCACAGCATCCATTCTCCTCGAATTTAGGTCTATAACTGTGTGCCTTTATCCAAGATGCGTACTTTGAGTGGAGCAAACCGTAAATGAGGACGTTCCCTGTCAAATCTGGCCTTCTGTGTAATCCGACGTGCCTCTGAGGCTGAAATAAGGACTATATTGCTCTGAAAGTTTGGATGCAATGTACACCACACGTAAAAAAATGGTAAAAGCAACTGCCGGAAAAATATCAAGTCTATTCCGATCGAAACGATTGAGACACCTGGAATCATCCACGAAGATGAGGATAAAAGCAACATAATGTTACTGTTACTCAATCAAAAATCAAAATGTACATTATTATTTCATGAGAACGACGACAGTGGAACATCCTGGTAATAATGGATGTTAAAGTCCTACTTTAACCCACTACTACCGACCACGCAGTCTGATAGTTTATATATCAATGATGAAATATTAACATTGCAACACATGCCAATACGGCCGGTTTAGTTTACTAAATTGCAATTTTAAATTTCCCGCGAGGTATCCTGTTAAAAACGTCGCGGCATGATGACGCTTATGTTGACGCGTGCTTGTGACGTTATTGGTTGGAGCGGACATGTTCTCCCAGCACCACTCACGGCTAAAAGTAGTCTGTTATTATCGCATAATAACACAGTATTTTGGACATCTGTGTTGCAGAATCTTTTGCGATTTGTTCAATTAATAACGGAGACTATAAAGAAGAATGCTGTTGGTGGAAAGCGGTGGATTGCAGCTGCCTTTAGCAACCGAAACACAGCCGGTGTTTCTTTGTCTGTTGTGAATCTTTAGCGAACATGTTTCTCTGCCACATGTCAACCAGCAAGTTTTCGGATGAGAAAATTGTGATATTAAGTCGGCTCTTACCGGAGACTTGAGCGGCGTTACATTTAGCGTCCTCCTGCAGCAGCTGTGATCTTGGCTCCTCCATTGGCTTCTGTCAGAGACACTGGCGGTCACCCCAGCCCTCCGACTTTCAGGTATGACTTTATAATATCACTAAAACACTATTAACACAATAAGCAGATAAGGGATTTTCCAGAATGATCCTAGTAAATGTGTCTAATAACATCTGAATCGCTCCAAATGTCGCCTTTTTTTTCTTCTAGTGCTTCACTCTAACTTTCCTCATCCACAAATCTTTCATCCTCGCTCAAATTAATGGGGAAATTGACGCTTTCTCGGTCCGAATCGCTCTTGCTGCTGGTGGCTATGATTATAAACAATGAGAGTATGTGAGGAGCCCTACAACCCGTGACGTCACGCGCACATCGTCTGTTACTTCCGGTACAGGCAAGGCTTTTTTATTAGCGACCAAAAGTTGCGAACTTTATCGTCAATGTTCTCTAATAAATCCTTTCAGCAAAAATATGGCAATATCGCGAGATGATCAAGTATGACACATAGAATGGACCTGCTATCCCCGTTTAAATAAGAAAATCTCATTTCAGTAGGCCTTTAAATAATACTTCTGGACTGTAATCATTGAACTGGGTGACTATTTAATAGAAAATACATACACATCGCAGAATCTATCAGTTGATTAAGAATACTTTTTTTTGACAGGTATTGTCAAACTTTCACAACTGGCGCGTGCACACACACACACGCACCGTTGTCCATACAAGCCCCTCTGACGCTTTGCGACTTCACAAACATTTATACGAAACAGAACTCTTGACATCACAAATAATATCTGTGTGGTTATAATAACAAAAATAAAGTTCCATCTATGATCATTATTCACATCCAGTAAGAAAGAAGAAGCTGTTGTAGCGTGCATACACGCACTACATAATCATGGTGACACACCTTAACGTGACAACCTATGCCTGGATTCATACGGTCCTTTCACATTTTAAGTGTTATCTTTTCCATAGATTTTCAAATGTTCACACAAGCAAGAAAATTATGCCTCATTAGTAATGAGTACACCTTCATTCATGACTTAAGCATGTTTGCCTAACTTACAAGGCTGGATGGAAGAGTAATGGTAAGAGAAACGTGCATAACTTTAGAGGTCTACTGAAAGCCACTACTACCGACCACGCAGTCTGATAGTTTTTATATCAATGATGAAATATTAACATTCCAACACATGCCAATACGGCCTTTTTAGTTAACTAAATTACAATTTTACATTTCCCGCGGAGTTTCTTGTTGAAAACGTCGCGGAATGATGACGCGTGTTTGTGACGTCTCGGGTTGTAGCGGACATATTAGCCCAGCACCACACACGGCTAAAAGTAGTCTCTTTTCATCGCATAATTACACAGTACTTTAGACATCTGTGGTGTTGAATCTTTTGCAATTTGTTCAATTAATAATGGTGACTATAAAGAAGAATGCTGTTGGTGGAAAGCGGTGGATTGCAGCTGCCTTTAGCACCGAAACACAGCCTCTGTTTCTTTGTTTGTTGTGAAGCTTTAACACACAGCGGGCAAGCGAACATGTTTCTCTACGTCAACCCGCAAGTTTTTGGATGGGAAAATTGTGATATTAATTCGGCTCTTACCGGAGACTTCAGTGGATTATGGGACTTCCTCCTGCAGCTCATAAAGGCAGCTGTGATCTTGGCTCCTCGGCTTCTCTGAGAGACACTGGCGTTCACCGCAGCCCTCCGACTTTCAGGTATGACTTACTATGTCACTAAAACACTATTAAAACAATAAGCAGATAAGGGATCTTCAAGAATTTCCCTAGTAAATGTGTCTGATTACATCTGAAACGGTCCCACTGCCGCCGCCTGGAGCCGTCGCTTTTTCTTTTTTGGGCTTCACTCTAACTTTCCTCATCCACAAATCTTTCATCCTCGCTCAAATTAATGGGGAAATTGTCGCTTTCTCGGTCCGAATAGCTCTGGCTGCTGGTGGCTATGATTGTAAACAATGTGAGGATGTGAGGAGCTCCACAACCCGTGACGTCACGCGCACATCGTCTGCTAGTTTCGGTAAAGGCAAGTCTTTTGTATTAGCAACCAAAAGTTGCGAACTTTATCGTCGATGTTCTCTACTAAATCCTTTTAGCAAAAGTATAGCAATATCGCGAAATTATCAAGTATGACACATAGAATGGACCTGCTATCCCCGTTTGAATAAGAAAAGCTCATTTCAGTAGGCCTTTAACCGCGTAAAAAACACTTTAAGCACAATTGGGAGAATAGAGCCCTTAGAGCATAAATAATCATTAAATTAGTCAAACAAATTAGTCAAACAAAGCAAAACTAAGTAGCTTTGCATTCAAAGTCAAAGGTTATAGAAACCACTCAAGAAAATATAATGCGAAATATTCCATGAAACCAAACTAACCAGCATCAATGTTGGGGAAAAGGATGAGGGTCTTTTTGTTGAAGGAGACAAGCGCATCCAACATGAGTCCATAAATCTTAATAGAGTGCTGGATATCAGTGGTGACTGGGTGCTGCAAAGCCACAACGTAGTCATGATCCTGCACATTGTCGCCTGTAGTCAACAAAAATCACAGGAAATAATCTTATCTGCTTTTGTGCATGACTTTCTGCTGCTGTCCAACTGACATGTGTTACATACCCAGCCAGCTCTTAATGATATCCATATAGTCTTCCTGGTAATGAGGAGAAAGCAGCTTATCGTAGGAGGGGCAGCCGGCCAGCAATATCCGAGAGTGGTCTTCACACATTGAGATGAGGTGCTGCTCTGCTCGTCGTGTGCAGCAGGCATGAAAGTGGGCCAGTTTACTGATGGCGTGGCGGATTGAGTCATCAATTGTGCCGCTTACCTGGAAAATTGGCGAAGAGGGGATTTGCTCTCATGGGCATTGTACACCACAAAAAATATATCTTAAAAACTATCCATTCACTTATTAAAGTAGACCCCTGCCAATGTCAAAATCTTTCAAACTGTTTTTTTTTTTCTTTGCAGACATTGCGAGTGTCTCTTTATTGCCTTCAAGCAGCCGGACTTCTATGAGAGGAATTGCACTTTTTTTATCTAGAATTTTGCCTATCATACACAATCTTTATGTGACACAAGAATTCTAAATGTGTGCATTGTGCATTCTAAATCGAAAAAAAAAAAAAAAAAAAAAAAAAAAAACTCCAGTACAAGAACGCTAAGAATGTAGATAATGGGATTCAACTATTCTGCTTTTAATGCCCTCAAAAAAAAAAAAAAAACTGCCAACAATACTCCATTTACATGCTGAGACCTGCATATTAACCAAGTATTAGCAACACTGTTTTTATAAGACATAACAATAACATTATCCCCCAAAAAAATGTATAAACATACACACACACACACACCACACACACACACGCATACAGATGCGCACACATCATATATATATATATATATATATACATAAACACATATACATATATTAATATATTTAGGCGTATACAAACATATACACTCACATGTATGTATAAATACATACATATATACAAATATATATAAATATATACACATGTATGTATATATATATATATGTGTGTATATATACGTACACACATATATACAATTACAAATACACACACATATACATTTTAAAAAATATATACACACAACCATACATACAAACCCCGTTTCCATATGAGTTGGGAAATTGTGTTAGAAGTAAATATAAACGAAATAAAATGATTTGCAAATCATTTTCAACCCATTTTCAAACTGATAAACACTTTTTTTTTTGCAAATAATCATTAACTTTAGAATTTGATGCCAGCAACACGTGACAAAGAAGTTGGGAAAGGTGGCAATAAATACTGATAAAGTTGAGGAATGCTCATCAAACACTTATTTGGAACATCCCACAGGTGTGCAGGCTAATTGGGAACAGGTGGGTGCCATTATTGGGTATAAAAACAGCTTCCCAAAAAATGCTCAGTCTTTCACAAGAGAGGATGGGGCGAGGTACACCCCTTTGTCCACAACTGCGTGGGCAAATAGTCAAACAGTTTAAAAACAACGTTTCTCAAAGTGCAATTGCAAGAAATGTAGGGATTTCAACATCTACGGTCCATAATATCATCAAAAGGTTCAGAGAATCTGGAGAAATCACTCCACGTAAGCGGCATGGCCGGAAACCAACATTGAATGACCGTGACCTTCGATCCCTGAGACGGCACTGTATCAAAAACCGACATCAATCTCTAAAGGATATCACCACATGGGCTCAGGAACACTTCATAAAACCACTGTCACTAAGTACAGTTCGTTGCTAAATCTGTAAGTGCAAGTTAAAGCTCTACTATGCAAAGCGAAAACCATTTATCGACAACATCCAGAAACCCCGCCGGCTTCTCTGGGCCGGATTTCATCTAAGATGGACTGATGCAAAGTGGAAAAGTGTTCTGTGGTCTGACGAGTCCACATTTCAAATTATATGTGGAAACTGTGGATGTGGTGTCCTCCGGAATACAGAGGAAAATAACCGTCCGGATTGTTATCGGCGCAAAGTTGAAAAGCCAGCATCTGTGATGGTATGGGGGTGCATTAGTGCCCAAGGCATGGGTAACTTACACATTTGTGAAGGCACCATTAATGCTGAAAGGTACATACAGGTTTTGGAACAACATATGTTGTCATTCAAGCAACGTTATCATGGACGCCCCTGCTTATTTCAGCAAAACAATGCCAAGCCACGTGTTACGACAGCGTGGCTTCGTAGTATAAGAGTGCGGGTACTTTCCTGGCCTGCCTGCAGTCCAGACCTGTCTCCCATCGAAAAAGTGTGGTTCATTGTGAAGCGTAAAATACGGACTGTTGAACAACTTAAAGGCCTACTGAAACCCACTACTACCGACCACGCAGTTTGATAGTTTATATATCAATGATGAAATATTAACATTGCAACACATGCCAATACGGCCTTTTTAGTTTACTGAATTACAATTTTAAATTTCCCACGGAGTTTCTTGTTGAAAACGTCGCGGAATGAGGACGAGTATGATGACGCGTGTTTGTGACGTCTCGGGTTGGAGCGGACATGTCAGCCCAGCACCACTTATGGCTAAAGTCTTCTCTTTTCATCGCATAATTACACAGTATTTTGTACAACTGTGTTGCTGAATCTTTTGCAATTTGTTCAATTAATAATGGAGACGTCAAATAAGAATGTTGTTGGTGTAAAGCGGTGGATTGCAGCTGCCTTTAGCAACCGAGACACAGCCGGTGTTTCTTTGTTTGTTGTGAAGCTTTAACACAGAGCGGTCAAGCGACCATTTTTTTCTACGTCAACCAGCAAGTTTTTGGATGGGAAAATTGTGATATTAAGTCAGCTCTTACCGGAGACATCAGTGGATTATGCGTCCTCCTGCAGCAGCTCTCCAAAAGGCAGCTGTGATCTTGGCTCCTCCATTGGCTTCTCTCAGAGACACTGGCGTTCACCGCAGCCATCCGACTTTCAGGTATGACTTTAGAATCTCACTAAAATACTATTAATACAATAAGCAGATAAGGGATTTTCCAGAATTATCCTAGTAAAAGTGTCTAACTACATCTGAAACGCTCACACTGCTGCCGCCCAGAGCTGTGGATTTTTTTTTTTGTGCTTCACTCTAACTTTCCTCATCCACAAATCTTTCATCCACGTTCAAATTAATGGGGAAATCGTCGCTTTCTCTCTCCGAATAGCTCTTGCTGCTTGAGGCTATGATTATAAACAATGTGAGGATGTGAGGAGCCCTACAACCCGTGACGTCACGCGCACATCGTCTGCTACTTCCGGTACAGGCAAGGCTTTTTTATTGGCGACCAAAAGTTGCGAACTTTATCGTCGATGTTCTCTACTAAATCCTTTCAGCAAAAATATGGCAATATCGCGAAATGATCAAGTATGAGAAATAGAATTGAATAAGAAAATCTAATTTCAGTAGGCCTTTAAGCTGTACATCAAGCAAGAATGGTAAAGAATTCCACTTTCAAAGCTTCAACATTTAGTTTCCTCAGTTCCCAAAGGTTTATTGAGTGTTGTTAAAAGAAAAGGTGATACAACACAGTGATGAACATGCCCTTTCCCAACTACTTTGGCACGTGTTGCAGCCATGAAATTCTAAGTTGATTTTATTTGCAAAAAAAAAAAAGTTTATGAGTTTGAATATCAGATATCTTGTCTTTGTAGCATATTCAACTGAATATGGGTTGAAAAGGATTTGCAAATCATTGTATTCCGTTTATATTTACATCTAACACAATTTCCAAACTCATATGGAAACGGGGTTTGTAAATTAATTATTATTTGAAAAAAAAACAATAAAGTTTATGAGTTTGAACATTAAATATCTTGTATTTGTAGTGCATTCAATTGAATATGGGTTGAAAAGGATTTGCAAATCATTGTATTTTGTTTATTTTTACATCTAACACAATTTCCCAACTCATATGGAAACGGGGTTTGTACATACATACATACATACATAAATTTATACATACATATACTAAAACAAGATCAACAAGCGGATCGGTGCGGCGTTTTCAGTAATGCGGACGCTGTATCGATCCACTGTGATGAAGAAGGAGCTGAGCCGGAAGGCAAAGCTCTCAATTTACCGGTCAATCTACGTTCCCATCCTCACCTATGGTCATGAGCTTTGGGTTATGACCGAAAGGACATGATCATGGGTACAAGTGGCCGAAATGAGTTTCCTCTGCCGGGTGGCAGTGCTCTCCCTTAGAGATGAATGAATGGGTTGTACTTGTATAGCGCTTTTCTACCTTCAAGGTACTCAAAGCGCTTTGACACTACTTCCACATTTACCCATTCACACACACATTCACACACTGATGGAGGGAGCTGCCATGCAAGGCGCTAACCAGCACCCATCAGGAGCAAGGGTGAAGTGTCTTGCTCAGGACACAACGGACGTGACGAGGTTGGTACTAGGTGGGATTTGAACCAGGGACCCTCGGGTTGCGCACGGCCACTCTTCCACTGCGCCACGCCGTCCCAAGATAGGATGATAAGCTCTGCCATCCGGGAGAAGCTCAAAGTAAAGCCGCTGCTCCGCCACATTGAGAGGAGCCAGATGAGGTGGTTCGGCCATCTGGTCAGGATGCCACCCAAACGCCTCCCTAGGGAGGTGTTTAGGGCACGTCCAACCGGTAGGAGGCCACGGGGAAGACCTAGGACACGTTGGGAAGACTATGTCTCCCAGCTGGCCTGGGAACGCCTCGGGATGCCCCGAGAAGAGGTGGATGAAGTAGCTGGGGAGAGGAAAGTCTGGGTTTCTCTGCTTAGGCTGCTGCCCCCGCAACCCGACCTCAGATATGGATGAATGGATGGATACTAAAACAAATCAATAATATAATTTGCAGTAGTCACTTACAGTTTAATTTTTAGATCAAGTAGAGTGAAATAATGATGGAATCACTGAATTCTGACCAAAATGTTTTGGAATCGTCCTGTAATTTCCAGCGCTAACACTTACATCAGAGTAAATCATCACGCAATGTTGCAAAATATGTTAATTATTTACAGTCAGTCTTGTCTAAAATCTGGACCAAGTACAAACAACACGGGACGGTTGGAAAAAGCAAGCATTAAGCTCTCATGAGGTCTGTCATGATTAGTAGTAGTAGTAGTAGTAGTAATGTCTGACTCTCTTTTGAGTCACACATTAAAAGCGTTACTAAAACGGCCTTCTTTCATCTCCGTAATATTGCTAAAATTCGCTCCATTTTGTCCACTAAAGACGCCGAGATCATTATCCATGCGTTTGTTACGTCTCGTCTCGATTACTGTAACGTATTATTTTCGGGTTTCCCCATGTCTAGCATTAAAAGATTATAGTTGGTACATAATGCGGCTGCTAGACTTTTGACAAGAACAAGAAAGTTTGATCACATTACTCCTGTACTGGCTCACCTGCACTGGCTTCTTGTGCACTTAAGATGTGACTTTAAGGTTTTACTAATTACGTATAAAATACTACACGGTCTAGCTCCAGCCCATCTTGCCGATTGTATTGTACCATATGTCCCGGCAAGAAATCTGCGTTCAAAAGACTCCGGCTTATTAGTGATTCCTAGAGCCCAAAAAAAGTCTGCGGGCTATAGAGCGTTTTCCGTTCGGGCTCCAGTACTCTGGAATGCCCTCCCGGTAACAGTTCGAGATGCCACCTCAGTAGAAGCATTTAAGTCTCACCTTAAAACTCATCTGTATACTCTAGCCTTTAAATAGACCTCCTTTTTAGACCAGTTGATCTGCCGCTTCTTTACTTTCTCCTATGTCCCCCCCTCCCTTGTGGAGGGGGTCCGGTCCGATAACCATGGATGAAGTACTGGCTGTCCAGAGTCGAGACCCAGGATGGACCGCTCGTCGGGACCCAGGATGCTACCTCGCCTGTATCGGTTGGGGACATCTCTACGCTGCTGATCCGCCTCCGCTTGAGATGGTCTCCTGTGGACGGGACTCTCGCTGCTGTCTTGGATCCGCTTTGAACTGAACTCTCGCGGCTGTGTTGGAGCCACTATGGATTGAACTTTCACACTATCATGTTAGACCCGCTCGACATCCATTGCTTTCGGTCCCCTAGAGGGGGGGGGAGTTGCCCACATCTGAGGTCCTCTCCAAGGTTTCTCATAGTCAGCATTGTCACTGGCGTCCCACTGGATGTGAATTCTCCCTACCCACTGGGTGTGAGTTTTCCTTGTCCTTTTGTGGGTTCTTCCGAGGATGTTGTAGTCGTAATGATTTGTGCAGTCCTTTGAGACATTTGTGATTTGGGGCTATATAAATAAACATTGACTGATAGTAGTTGTTGATAAAGGAAATAGCGACAGTTGTGATGCGCTCTGTGAAATCAATGTGCCCCCCCCCAAAAAAGTTCCGGCAACGCTTAAAATAACAAAAATATGGTAAATATTACATGGCATCATGAATGTGCCTGTTACCTCATTACACACATACAGCAAATAAAACATTGTTGGAGGTTTTTGTATGGATTTTTAGAGGGATTAATTGGCAGAACAGATCGAATCCCCATTACCTGCATTGTTAGTTACCTGTTAGCGGTTTTTCACTCTCAGAATGCACAAGAAACAAAAAGACGTGTTTTTGTAGGGACCGTGAATGACAGGAAAAACTACCACCGAAGTGCAGTTCCCCTTTAAATAAAAATGATTAATTTCAAGCGGTCATTCAAAAAAAGGATCCTCACCTCTCCTCCCTCCAGATGAAGTATTCGAATGTTCATCAGCGCTGCAGAAGTTGCAAGAGCCAGTGCATCGAAACGATCTCCGTGGACAATGAGGATATCTGGCCGCAGTCTCTGTAGGACATCCGGAAGTTTGACCAGCGCCAACCCGACACTCTCTACCATGGCTGCCTCATCCTCTCCTCTCACGATTGTGTGCAGTTTGGAGCTGATGTCAAAGTCATCCTGCTCAATCATACGAAAAGTGTTCCTACGCCACAAGGAGAAGACAAAGAACCGACAAAGTTGATGTCATGAGCTTGATGGTTTGCAGAGTTTTGAACTCATATACAGACCGTTAGTAGAAGGTTGTCGGTGGAGCTTACCCGTAGTCATCAATGAGATGTGACCCAAGCACAACGACATCCAGGTCAAAGTCATCAGGGTGGGATTTCATCCCAAACATGATGGGAGCCAGCTTTGAGTAGTCTGCTCTGTTGCAGGTTGCCACACACACCCTCAGCCTTTTCTTACTCTACACACATGGAACAACCATACATACAGTCCATGATATTACTTCCTTTTATATCACTGTAGACAATTTTGTATATAAATAATAAAATCAATTTACACTGATGTAACTAATGCAAATAATTTAACCTTGAGTGCTAGGAAAAGTAAAAGTGAGACTTTGTCAGGCTTGCCCCTGACAGTTTGTCTGTTTTAGTTTTTCCCTCTGCATTTGTCTTTGTTTCCTCTGTGTGTATGTGTAGTGCTTCCTGTCAGCGCTCTTATTTTGTCTGTTTCCTGTGTTTCTCCCTGGGCGCTGTTTTTTGTCCTTAGCTGCGGCTGATTGGCACCTGGCTACACCTGGTGTCAATCAGCCCACTCCTATTTATACCTGCTTTGTTCCTCCAGGCAGTGCTGGATTATTGTCACGTATTGCATGTTGCCTCTGTATTGTCTTGTCGATGTTGCTCTTGTCGCTCCTGTTGTGTCGTGCCGGGTCTTGTATTTGCAGCGTAGCGGTAAGCTTTATCCGTTAGATGTTTGTAGCTTACTGTTCTTTGTTCCCTGCTTACAGTTTGTTTTGTACTACACGTTAAGACTTCTGTTTTTTGGTTGTACCCCTTTGGTTTGTTCTTGTTCTATTTCCATCCATCCATCCTTTTCTACCGCTTATTCCCTTTTGGGGTTGCGGGGGGCGCTGGCGCCTATCTCAGCTACAATCGGGCGGAAGGCGGGGTACACCCTGGACAAGTCGCCACCTCATCGCAGGGCCAACACAGATAGACAGACAACATTCACACTCACATTCACACACTAGGGCCAATTTAGTGTTGCCAATCAACCTATCCCCAGGTGCATGTCTTTGGAAGTGGGAGGAAGCCGGAGTACCCGGAGGGAACCCACGCATTCACGGGGAGAACATGCAAACTCCACACAGGAAGATCCCGAGCCTGGATTTGAACCCAGGACTGCAGGAACTTCGTATTGTGAGGCAGACGCACTAACCCCTCTGCCACCGTGAAGCCTCTTGTTCTATTATTTTAATTAAATCATGTTGTCCTATTCAATGCCTGCCTCCTTCTGTTCATCTTCGGGTTTGTAACCAACTAACTCTGACAGACTTTTTGGACACTTCCCGATTTGATTACGGTTTAAAGGCTACGATTCCATTATAATTTTGTGTATATGCACTACGGCTGTCAAAAATAACATGTTAACCCATGTGATTAATCACAAAAAAGTATTGCATTAATCATGCATGTACACAGATTAATCACACAATTTATTTTTACACTAACTGCAGATGGTTACCTGAAAGGCGGCATGAGCACCTATAAAGACATTGAGCAGGTCAATGTATACGTCCATAAAAAGACGGATGAGGAGACTCTGACTGGTGTGATCTCTGGTAAATTTCACTCCAAAATAAGACACCCCGGAGAGATATAGAAACGTCACCAAATTTTTCGGCAAATAAATGACGTTCATTCAAGTATCACACTTAAAATGTTTTCCTGTATGACATTTTGAGAATAAAATTGCATTTGTTTTCAAATATGGGAGTCTTTTTTGAGTTAATTATAACTATGCAAGCGAGTAACCACCTGTGTTTTTCAAAAGTGTGATTAATCTGATTTTGACAGCACCTTTATGTACATATTGTGTCATTTTTGGATTTTGGATGTGATTGGGCACAGCATATACAGTATTTTGTAGGGTTGCGAATCTTTGGGTGTCCCACGATTCGATTCAAAATCGATTTTTTTTTCCAATTCTACACTATTCTCGATTCAAAAACGATTTTTTTCCCATTTAAAATGATTCTCCATTCATTTAATACGTAGGATTTCAGCAGGATCTACCCCAGTCTGCTGACATGCAAGCAGAGTAGTAGATTATTGTAAAAAGATTTTATAATTGTAAAGGACAATGGTTTATCAACTGATTGCAATAATGTAAATTAGTTTTAACTACTAAACGAACCCAAAATATGACTTATTTTATCTTTGTGAAAATATTGGACAGTGAGATGCGATGCAAGTGTAAGCCACTGTGACACTATTGTTCTTTTTTTTTTTTTTATAAATGTCTAATGATAATGTCAATGAGGGACTTTTAATCACTGCTATGCTGAAATTATAACTAATATTGATACTGTTGTTGATAATATTCATTTTTGTTTCACTACTTTTGGTTTATTCTGTGTCTTGTTTGTGTCTTCTCTCAATTGTTCTGTTTATTGCAGTTCTGAGTGTTGCTGGGTCAGGTTTGGTTTTGGAATTGGATTGCATTGTTATGGTATTGCTGTGTAGTGGTTTGTTGGATTGATAAAAAAACAAAAAACAAAAAACAAAAAAAAATTCGATTTAAAAAAAAAAAAAAGAGAATCGATTCTGAAACGCACAACGTGAGAATCGCGATTACAATTCGAATCGATTTTTCCCCGTACCCCAAGTATTTTGTATATTTGTATATTGTTTGTTTTAGTTTTCGTGCCTGCAAAAACCACGGAATCCTAAAACACTTTGCCCCTGATCTTGTGGCATTCCCTCTTTTTCAGGACGAAAGACTTATTGTTTTGAAATGGAATGCAACAGCAACTCCCAGCTGCCACACCCGCTTGGTTGGAAACACTCTTATTTAGTTTAATCGGAGATTAGGCCTCTAATAATTTCAAAAGGGGGCCCTCTACCTAAATATGTAAAAGAGACGGAGCTCTAACTCAACCAGTATTTAATAGCCATACAGAAAACAAAATGCATTTTTGAAAAATCCCATTTATTACTATACCGCTTTTGGGAGGCATCAAGAATGTGGTTGTGTGTTGCTATATGTTAATAGATTTACTTGTGTGTTGTGTTTTTGCAGGTTTTTTTCTGTGTCTTGTTTGGCAAAAAAGGGAACATCTGATATGGGATTATACTAATAATATGGTATACTGTATACCTTAAACCGCAATAAACAAATGTTCGAAAAAAACAAGAATTGATCATTTACTCCTCGCCTCGTGAAAAGCATTCTGCTTTGTAAAGAACAATGCAGCAGTGAGGAATAACTGTTTAATAAATGCGCATGCATCAATTAACATGTGTTATAACATCTTGATATATAAATTGTGGTGTGCTTATTTTAATATGTGATACAGTTATAAAGTAGTATACTGATATTGCAGTTTATGATAAATAATGAAACAATACTGAAATAAAAGACACAGAGGGCAAATTACCTTTGTCTGAGATGCTATACTCTCGTTTTTTCAAGCCTTTAGACAACACGAAGATTATTATTTAAGGGAAAGCTAATTCAATGCTTTAAACTCTTTTTGTGTGGCATGCAGTATGGCTCTTTTTCTAAAAGATTATTCCCAACATAGAAAATAGTCGTACCTGATTTTGTTCGTCCATCTTCTCCTTCTTCAGCTTTTCTCTGCTTTGCATTTTTGTGTAGTAAAGCTCCTAGAAAAAAACACACATAGATGTCGCTAAATCCAAATGACAATACAAGATACGATTTTGTATTGTTGTTTGATATTATTGCATGAAAAGCCTTGCATAAATATCTTTGCCAACATGTAAAAAAACAAAAACTGTTTAGTTGTACTGTGCAGGTTTGAAATAAATATTTCAATTCAATTCAAAAGAAAGCTTAAGTCCACAAGAATGCAATCCATTGTATGTTACAGAAGCAACACCTAAAAGTTGAAATGTGGATTATTCTTTGACCTGCTCCCACGCTGCTGTGCAGGTTTCATATTGGGAGGAGCCATTTCAAACATTTAAAAACGACTCCTCATCCACCTCACAAAAAATATTGATGTAGACCATGTTATTGTTTGGCATTAAAATGTGTACTCCTAAATAAACGGAAACTGTGTGTGTGTGTTGATACGCCTTGTTTATTAATCCGCCAATGAATCATTGACCACTCACACAGTGACGGTGGCGAGTGATGATATATTCTTTCCGATCCGATACGGAGTAAAAATTCAGGTTGGTATCGGCGACACCGATCCGATACTTTGCGCAAATACACCTAATGTGTCTGGTAAACTTTTTAAAGTTAGTGTATTTCAGTTTTAATACACTTTTCCACCACTTTTGGCAGGAATAACAATATCAAAATAACAGAAAAAGTCTCTAGCTAAAGTCATGCAGAAGTTTCTTAAGCACAAAAAGTATGACTAAATTTGTTGACAGTTTTTTAAACAAAAATGCATACATTATCATTTACTACCTATTTAGTTGGAAGTTATTTTAGCACTGTGTAATTTTATGTATATATATTTTGTATTTGTTTTTGAGTCCCTTTTTGCAGTACTTTTAATATTTATTTTTGTAATCAGCCTCATAGTACTCTTTGTAATCAACACATATTCATTATCTCAAATAACTGAAATATCAAAAGTATCTATATTTTGATTTGAGAATCGATATTAAAGCATAAATAGTATCAGTGGTATCAATATTTCAGTATTAATCCACACATCACTAATGGTGGCATATATGCAGTCATGGAAATAAAGTTCTCATATTCTGAAAATTACAGAGGGTTCAAGTCTTGTTCAAGGGCACTGAGGTGGAACTGGGAACAATTCCAACATATCCGTCCAGACAAACTCTCCAATAATAACACCTGTCCACTACTATACAACAGAACAGGTTGTGCAGGATCCACAACACCCATTAAGACTGGCAGTAACAAAACAGTATCACCTTGAGTTTACTTTTCATCGCTTAGCTGTCAGTGTTTGAATAATACCTGGAACAAAGAAGCCGGTAGGTGTGCAATTAGTCACAGGATAAATCTCATTGTGAGGTTTTCCGATCCTCTTACCATTAGCAAAAGCCATAGTCACTCACATGAGGCCGTGATTTTTTTTTTTTTTTTTTTTTTTACAAATGCTAAACTCTGGTGATATGCTGTGCATGTAAAGTATTTGTCAACTGTTAATCTGAGGTTGAATATGCTTGTTATGAACTATTCACATGACACTGCTAGCTTTGCCCACGGGCTATACATAGTTCCTTAGTCAGATATTTCAATACATCAGTTTTTATTTTAGAGACTGAATAGACATAAAGACTATT